>NC_045741.1:4094443-4095671 GCF_008692095.1 Etheostoma spectabile
GACTGGAATATGTCAACTTTTACTCAATATTACTTCAAAACCACTTCAATGTTTTTTTTCCAAATGCTATAAAATTGAACAAAACACCCCAAAATGAATGAAAGTAGAGATCTGTACTTGCCAAAGAGCGTTGTGTGGCATCAATCATGTTATTTTGGGGAATTACAAAGAACACTGATATAGGAAACCGGGTCAACGGGATTACATTAGTTTATATATCACAAATCATTTAATGACTTAGTGTTTACAGTAGGAGAACTGCAACTTCCCCCGGTTCAAATTGCTTTTGACATCCATTTGAAGTATTTCCCCTTCTGGACAATGAAGTTTATTTTATCTTATCATAGTCCGGTGGTTCCCAACCTAGGGCTCGGGTCTTTCCAAAGGGTCACCAGATAAATCTGAAGGGTCGTGAAATGATTAATGGGAAGAGGATAGAAGACAAAACAAAGTTCTGGTTCACAAATTTGGATTTATGTTTCTGGACGTTTCTCTAATATTTGGACACCTCTTTGAGCCTTGAAGTTATTTCAACAAGTCCTCCGAACAATACCACTACCCTCCAATACGAGCCCCAGGAGTGTTTGTTGACCTTAAATCTACACCAGAGAATGTGAAGGTCATTATTTTAAACCTGTGTATGACCTGAAATGGTCGCAGTTTGGTTAGGTTTAAAACTACGTAGTTAAGTTTAGAAAAAGTTGATGGCGTCCTGGGTGAAAATTAGACATTACTTCACTTACCGAAGGTTGCGCACATGACGCTGAACGTGATGTACGGTTGCTCCGTAAAGATTAAAATGTTTCTTTTCAAGAAAGAACAACCTCTGTGAGTTTTTTAACCCTCGTATTATCTTCCCGTCAAAATTGAAAATCAACACTTTTGTTGACGCTTTTTAATCAATGTTTAACTTTTTCTTACACTTTTTTCAATGTTTGTCACTTTCTTTTTTTACATTTAACACTACGTAACACTAACTTATTAGTAATTTTGGAAATTGGTTTATATTCTCCTTTTTAGGAAATTCTACCTAATGTTTGAGTTAGAAAAGCAGAAATTTGGAATTATTTAGACTAAAGGCAAAGGAATGGATGTTGATGGATAATCACAGACAGGACTATGTCAGCTTTTACTCAATACTATTTCAAAACCACTAAATGCTATAAAATTTAATAAGACGCCCGAAAATTAATGAAAGTAGAGATTTGTACTTGCCAAAGAGCGTTGT
>NC_045741.1:4095681-4097081 GCF_008692095.1 Etheostoma spectabile
AATCAATCATGTTATTTTGGGTAATTACAATTGGGTAGTTAAAAATAACATGGATATAGGAAAACGAGTCAATTTGATCGGAGGACAAAATGAGAGTTAAGGAAGAGAACCGTCTCAAAGTATAATATTTCACAGTGAAATCTAGTGACGTTAAGGTAAAGTGGAGTCACATGGAAATACTGCGTTGCATTACAAGTGTAACCGGACTAACAGTAAAGCAGATATACTTCACCAGAGCAGTTTTTGACATTTACTATCTTTATCAAATATGGTGTTATAAGCTCAGTCAGTGATGCTGTTTGTCCTCCTGCAGGCAGCACATGGACGGGTACCAGGACATCTGTCCCAGAGAGGTGGAAGGCTTTAGGAAAGAGGCCAAGTGGCTGATTATCAGGCTCATGCAGGTGCTGGAGGACCAATACAAAGAAGACGTCAAGGTACAATCACACTGCAATTATTTGAAGTGGAAGTTCTTAACCCAGTTCTGTTTTTTTTCTTCATTTCCTCACTCTGAGAGCTGCCATTTTCTGTTGTGGTTTCTAAAAGGCGAATTGAAAGAAGAAATACAGCGGGTACGGAAAGTATTCAGGCCCCTTTACATTTTTTACTCTTTGTTTCATTGCAGCCATTTCCGAAAATCAAAAAAAGTTCATTTTATTTCTCATAAATGTACATTCAGCACCCCATCTTGACAGAAAAAAAAACAGAAATGTAGATTTTTTTGCAAATTTATTAAAAAAGAAAAACTGAACTATCACATGGTCATAAGTATTCAAACTCTTAGCTCAGTACTGAGTAGACGCACCCTTTTGAGCTGGTACAGCCATGAGTCTTCTTGGGAATGATGCAACAAGTTTTTCCTCACCTGGATTTGGGGATCGTCTCCCGTTCTTCCTCCAGATCTTCTCCAGTTCCGTCAGGTTGGATGGTGAACGTTGGTGGACAGCCATCTTCAGGGCTCTCCAGAGATGCTCAATTGGGTTTAGGTCAGGGCTCTGGCTCTGGCTGGGCCAGTCCAGAATGGTCCCAGAGTTGTTCCGAAGCCACTCCTTTGTTATTTTAGCTGTGAGCTTAGGGTCATTGTCTTGTTGGAAGGTGAACCTTTGGCCCAGTCTGAGCACTCTGGGTCAGGTTTTCTTCCAGGATATTTCTGTACTATTCATCTTTCCTTCAATTGCTACCAGTCGCCCTGTCCCTGCAGCTGAGCCCCCCCCCCCCAGCATGATGTTGCCATCACCATGTTTCACTGTTGGGATTGTATTGGGCAGGTGATGAGCAGTGCCTGGTTTTCTCCACACATACTGCTTAGCATTAATGGCAGAAAGTTCAGTTTTGGTCTCATCAGACCAGAGAATCTTATTTCTCATAATCTGGGAGTCCTTCATGTGTTTTTTGGCAAA
>NC_045741.1:4097091-4097766 GCF_008692095.1 Etheostoma spectabile
ATGCGGGCTTTCATATGTCTTGCACTGAGGAGAGGCTTCCGTCGGGACACTCTGCCATAAAGCCCCGACTAGTGGAGGGCTGCAGTGGTGACTTTGTGGAACTTTCTCCCATCGCCCTACTGCATCTCTGGAGCTCAGCCACAGTGATCTTTGGGTTCTTCTTTACATCTCTCACCAAGGCTCTTCTCCCACGATTGCTCAGCTTGGCTGGACGGCCAGGTCTAGGAAGGGTTCTGGTCGTCCCAAACTTCTTCCATTTAAGGATTATGGAGGCCACTGTGTTCTCAGGAACCTTGAGTGCTGAAGAAATGGTTTTGTGACCTCTGTCTCTGAGCTCCTTGGGCAGTTCCTTCGACCTCATGATTCTCATTTGCTCTGCTATGCACTGTGAGCTGTAAGGTCTTCTATAGACAGGTGTGTGTCTTTCCTAATTAAGTCCAATCAGTTTAATTACACACAGCAGGACTCCAATGAAGGAGTAGAACCATCTCAAGGAGGATCAGAAGAAATGGACAGCATGTGAGTTAAATAAGAGTGTCACAGCAAAGGGGCTGAATACTTTTGACCGTGTGATATTTCAGTTTTTCTTTTTAAATAAATTTGCAAAATATTCTACATTTCTGTTTTTTTTTCTGACAAGATGGGGTGCTGAGTGTACATTACTGAGAAATAAAA
>NC_045741.1:4097776-4098491 GCF_008692095.1 Etheostoma spectabile
TGATTTTTGGAAAATGGCTGCAATGAAACAAAGAGTGAACAATTTAAAGGGGTCTGAATACTTTCTTTACCCACTGTACTTCTTTCCTGAACCTCAGCAGAGATGCTTTCAAGCGTTCAAGCAGATCACTTCTCATAAAAGATGAAGTGATTTGGTGCTGGGATGTGAAAACAGGATGTACAAATTGAAAAATACCAATCTAAAAGTCAACAGGTCATTTGTGACTTACTAAAAGATCAGCAGGACCTGTTTTTATTTTCATATATTTTGTCTTTTATACATATTTTCTCTTTGCAAACACCTTGAACTGCAATATTCCCCCTACATGTGATTTCCTGTTGAACTTTGTTTGTCATTCACAACAAAAAGACAAAAAGAGAGTTTATTTGCAAAACACAATACAAAATAATAGTTTTTGTCTTGATTACATTGTTTTTGTGATTGTTAGGAGCCGAAATCACAATCAAAATTCTATAAATTGCACGGCCCTTCATCACACTACTTCCACTGGTACTTCTGAGCAGCAACAGTCATTCACACAACCACAAGGTCATTTTGCCTTTTTTTTTGCCTTTTGCATTTAGCCGCTAAAAGCTCCGCTCTGTCCACCAGCTAGTCCCTAACACTACGTTTCCCCCCCGATCTCAAAGCCCACATGGACACAGCAAACCTGATCTTGTCACACTGAAAAGGTTTTAAGAGATATTTAGTTGAA
>NC_045741.1:4098501-4098848 GCF_008692095.1 Etheostoma spectabile
TGAAGCTGACACAGAATAGGTCATATTTAGAACAGTATTTCATATTTATTTATTTAAAAAGAGAGCTATTATTTTGTTACAGATTTTATTTTATTACATGAGTTATTTTTGTACCATTGAGGCATAACAAAGCATGTTCATTGACTTCTGAGAAGCCTGTCTGAATTTGTGTCTCAAGGACGGGCCAAGTGTCCTTTTTTTGGAAATCCAAATATGGTCACCCTAATTTGAGCTAATGCTAGCAATCACACTATCATAGATAGCTAAAACGTTTTTGAAATGATTCCCATATTCTGTTACTGTTTGTAATGAAAAAAGTTTATTATTTCATGGATTTCACAAATTTC
>NC_045741.1:4098858-4099372 GCF_008692095.1 Etheostoma spectabile
TTATGCCGTAAACCGTTTAAATCTGAGCATGCGCGACTCAAATCTGTACTTGACTCACATTAAGGAGTGACACTCACTATAAAGCTCTGTGAAGCCGAGAGGATTCTTTGTCATTTGATAGATTCTTTTTTTTTAAATGTCGAGTATAGCTGCTTTAACAGTAGCTTTGCCCTGCCAATAGGGCGTCAGGTTAGATTCCTTTATCAGTCCCACAAGTGGGAATTACAATTTACACTTTGTTGTTATTACACACAGGCCTGAATTACACACACAGTGTGTGTAACCCAGTACCCGTACATGCACTAAATGGAGTGGGGGGGGCTGCCCATGGAAGGGCGCTCCGAGCAGTTGGGGGTTTGGTGCCTTGCTCATGAGCACCTTGGCAGTGCCCAGATGGTGAACTGGCACCTCTCCAGCTACCAGTCCACCACCATACTCTGGTCCACATGGGGACTTGAACCTGCGACCCTCCGGTTCTCCAACCCAACTCCCTACAGACTGAGCTACTGCCCCC
>NC_045741.1:4099382-4102410 GCF_008692095.1 Etheostoma spectabile
CCCAGAAAACATGAAACGTGTCGTTCTAAAGGACAGTTACAGTGCAAATGATGTATTATGTCCTTCAATTTGGAAGATTTATTCAAATCTGCTCATATCAGAGACACTTTTATCTATAAGCCTTGATGACATTCGTCAAACCTGTGGAAATTTAAACCGTAAAAGCATTATACCTCCTTTCTTTCCCCTACTTTGAACCTGCTTTCCAGCCGTACCTGAGGAGAATGATGACGAGGAAGTGGCTCACCGATGACGAAGACTTTAAGCAGCTTTACCGCCGGACGGAGCTGCTTTCTGAACACTGCGCTCTGATGAGGCCTCCACATGTCCAGGTATGGGGAGGGAGGAGATGGACTGGAAGAAGGCATCAGGGGAATTTCCAACATTAACCAACCACTTTATTATCTTAACGTACCCGGAACAACTCCCACCTCTTCATAATGATCGCTTCCCGGCCAACATGCCAGCTAAATCATAATAAAGTTCCCAGTCAGGGTTTTTATGGCATTCGTCCCATCTGGATTAGAAAACCCCCATGTGCATGGAACCGGGAACAAGTGGGTCTACAAATTTTTAAAAATGCTTTAATGAGAACAAGAGATGCAGACTATCAGCTAAAATAAATATTTGTACACTCATTTGTAATCCCTTTGGAAATCAGGAGAGGAAATCCTTATTTCTTTTATATTGACCCTCTTGGAAGTTCCATTTGAGCTAATTTAGACACCATTGTTTTCAGCCGGATGCTGCGACAGCAGAGCGTTAAAGCGAGAAGGAATGAATCCTGAAGGCTGGCACCAATGAATAGGTGGAAGTGGAAGTGTTGATGATCTGATGGCGGTTGGTCATGTGATAGACAAAGAAAGACCCCCACACTCGCATGTCTTATTTTTCCTGTGTGCCTTTCCTGTGTAATTCCGCCACATCACTCCCGCTCTGTGTGTTCCTGTTTCCCCGGCGACAGGAGCTGGCGAGCCGACTGCACTACCACGTGGCGAGGGAGTACGTCGGCCAGCTGATGAAGAATAACTACTCGTGCAAGAACCGGAAACACGAGAAGGCGGCGAGCAAGATCCGTGTGCAGTGGGGAAGACTCAGAAATCTATTTGAGGACATGGTAATAAACTCTTCAACTTCCCTTCTAACATCAACAGCATCTCTTCTGTTACCTGGCGATAGTAGCCTATGATACTCAAGTCATGTTCAAGAAAAAAGTTACTGTCTGGATTACTACTCCAGCACTCTCACTTATTGGAGTAATTTTTTATTTAATTTTTACTCACCCTTGATGTCACCAGGAATAAGACAAAAACATCTGTGTCTTTGCCAAAATGCCAGCAGCAGACTGAAGAAGGTTTTTTAGACATGAAATAAAAAAACAAATTTGGACCAATTAAGACAACAGAATAGATTATAAGATATCAAAAACATTTGACACATTCAAAACATCTACAGCCAGATGTGCTGGCATCAATGTCATTTAGAATTGCTCTAAACGCGTGCAGCAAAACCAGCTCCTGAAGGGTACCGAGCAGCATACTTGAACGCCCTTTTCCCCTGTTCAGTGCGGATTTTAAGGACAGTTAGAAGAAAAAACTCCTGGGAGGGAAGCCTGTAACTTCCCGTACTTGTATGAAGGATGTAGATCTGTAGATGACAAAAAGCTGTCCAAGAACAGCCTTAGAAAAAGGAATATATCAGTGGTTAAGTCAGAATGAGTTTTTGCACATACAGGGAATCTGACTTTAGCTTTTTGTTGCTCTCAAAGTATGTATGAACATAAAACTTTGACTACTTTTTCCAAATATGTACACATACTGTACGTATCCATACACATACACGCGTAAATACACACATGTAAACAAACAGCATTATGAGGACCGTAACAGTAAGACAATAGGGCAATGCAAAAGTGCAAATGTGCCGTAATAAATAAAGAATTATAATATAACAGGTTGCTTACCAACAGTGTATATTTAAGAGATATTTAAATTTCATTTAATTACGTTTAAATTATGTGTTTTAACATAGAGGGTTAAATATATACTTCAGGTTACTACAGGTAAAGGTGGACAATTGTATTTACCACTATCTTTATTTGTATTCCTTTTGCCCTTTGTGCAATGTGTGCAATTGTAACACAGAATTTCCCTTCAGGGATTAATAAGTATTTCTGATTCTGATTAATCCATATTTAAACTCATATTTGTAAATGTTTTGTTATTTATTTCTCTGGCAGAAGTCGACTCACGAGTGGCTCTATGCTGTAGGAGACGACCTAAGCAACATCATCATACAGAAAAACAAGACAGACATAAAGACTCATCTGCAGCCTTTAGTGGAGCATTACCCCGACTTCAGGTAAGCATTTCTAACTCGCTCCAACCTTCTGTAGGAAGAAACCAGGCTCACCAGCAGAATTCACTGCAGATATCCTTAAACATCAAGCAGTCTTTCCATATGCTAAAGCCACTAACTCTCTCCTAATTAACCAGGCAGACACCCTTTGGATTAGGCCTTGCTTTAGCCCCAAATTATCAGTTATTGGGTATTTTTTTTGTACATGTAGTGGCTGAAACTGTGGCCTTCACTAGAGCTGTCAGTCTTCCTATTTAATACCATTCAAATTTAATTTATTTCTTTAAATATTCAAATAATATTTGAACATTTTAAAGCTCATATGCAGCCTGTTATAAAAATAACACGCTACTCAGGCTTCTGCAGGCTTAGCCCGGTCCTACCAGACTCTGGTCCATTAGCCCGGTCCTACCTTACTCCGGTCTATTAATCTGGTCCTACCAGACTCTGGTCCATTTGCCGGTCCTACCAGACTCTGGTCCATTAGCCCGGTCCTACCTTACTCCGGTCTATTAACCCGGTCCTATCAGACTCTGGTCCATTTGCCGGTCCTACCAGACTCTGGTCCATTAGCCCAGTCGCTTACATCTTTGTCCACCAGGCAGTCAATCTGGTGCACTTTGAAAAGAATTTCAGTGGTTAGACTTGATTATTCTTATCTATGGATGGA
>NC_045741.1:4102420-4107278 GCF_008692095.1 Etheostoma spectabile
CTGTAGCCTGAACTATTTTGCACTTTTGCATTTTTACCATGCACACACAGGTCACCAGTAAGCATACCAGTAGAAAAATAATTAATGTTTGTCAGTGGGATATGTATAACTAAGTGGGATTGTCTGGAATCTGGCAATATAATAACCATTATGGTGGGATACACTGGCTAAGCAATTTACAAAAATGTCTGTGCTTAAATAGTTTACATGAGAATACATTATAATTTTGGAGACCATGTAGAAATTTTGTTGCAATTTCCAAACCAAAGTACTCGGGAACCGCTTGTTGCACTGATGCATGTGTTGAGTGAAGAGTTTGTGAGATGTCTCACAGAGAGCAATGGGTGTGCAGAGATTTATGCATAATGTAAATATGATAACATTTCATGTAGGCCACATTCTCATTAGGGGCTGAGCCCCCCTAAAGGTCTGATCCTAGAATCCCCCCTGCTGCTACTTCATACTGTACTCCCCAACAACTCCGAGGGGAATGTTGTAATGTTTACTGAACTACATTTATGTAACTAGAGCTTTTGCTCTATTGCTTCAGGCTTGTTTCTGCAGCAGCTCATTGAGTATCGGACACAATAAAAACTAATGAGGAAATATTTTCCTTTGTCATTGACCCAGTATTAAACGAGATCACTGCAGTCGGCAGCAGAAAAACAAGCTACAATGGAAGTTCAGGACAATTGTCCAACTTGTATTGGACGTCCGGTCCCCCTATGCTAGAACGGCATTGATGACTGAGCCAACCTGTGCTGCCACTACTGTTTTAGTGATTTATAAGCAACCTGTTTCTTGCAGATTGTCACATTACTGAGAATACAGCTGTTAGAAGGTAACATATGAAGTCAAAGCTAACTCTGACAGCTGTAGGGCAGCTAACATCAACTTTAGCTGTTACTATGACGCTCCCAGCTGTCTCTGTCACTCCCAACCTGATATAAACCTTCGTTAAGGCTTTGTTAATAAAAACAAATTGTTAAGGGGCCGTATTGATCCAGCAGTTTGTGTGCTCAGCTCACAGCACGCCAAGATCATGCAGTCATTTGGGGGTTTTCCTGTCGCACTACCAGTCAGTTACCTATAAACTAGGCTGGTTTGTTAAAGTGAAGCATGCATAGAGGTTACCAGAAGGCTGTGTGTAATCTGTGTGTGTGTTGAAAAGCAGCGGTTATGTTGCCACAAAAAGCACGGCGTGATGAAATTTAACAAACATCCTGATTCTAACATAAAAAGCGCAGTTTCCCCTTCATGTAATTGAGGAATATTTTTTTAGATATTTTTGATGGGTTTTATGGCCTTTATTGACAGGACAGCTAACACACAGGAAAGGGGAGAGACAACATGCAGCAAAGGACCGTGGGTCGGATTCAAACCTGCGACCGCTGCCAAGGACTCTGCTACTGGGTGACCTAGAGGCCGTCCCAAATCCCTCCATTTTAACCTAAAACATGCCCAAAAAAATAGATGAATGAGGAAGTGATGATAAAATCATGAGGCAAATGACAAATGAAATGAAGCGGAAAGTCCCTTTACTTAAAAATTAACCAAAAAACAGAGAGCAGAGACCATTTGGCTTGCCTTCAGTTTTCACATTAAGCCCCTGCTGTCACGAGAAAGCTCCAGTCTAAACACAGACAGGCACAACATTTGCAATGTTTTCATACACTACACAAAGGAACCGTCATGTTCTTGTTCTGACGGATGGAAAAGGACCCTCAGGCCTCAGTGCTAGAACTTTAACCCCAACAAACTAGAAAGTTCATATGGAATACTTTTTTAACACTGAGCCAATTTTGATCTGCTCTGAAATCATCAGCTGAGTGGCACTTAACCAAACTGCAAACACGTGAGTGGATAAGTCAAAACAAACAGGCAAATGTTGACCTGAGATCGCCAAGATTCATTCAGATGATTTTTTTTTACAGCTGGGATTGTTGACTGGGAAGTTATTTAATTATAAATTATGTTAAAACATACATGTTCTTATTAAAACAAGTAAAAGTGAGGAACACCTCCATGCTCCTGGACCCACATGGGAAAATAAGCAGCCGCCTTATTGATAAAATCTTGGTTTTAGACACAACAAGCTCCACTCAGACCATGTTTCCTCCTTCAGAGACTCTCTGAGAAACTCTCAACAGTGGAGGAGAAACAAAGTCTTCCCACCAGGTCCCTGCTCTGAGGGAAACATCTCAACTCTTCATTGTGGGCAGTGTGACCAAAGTAACAACAACTGAAGAAATGATCCCTGAAAGTATAGTCTTGCGTCCCTCAAAGGAGCACTGGGCAGCCAATCACAGGGGACCAACTCCAGATCTGAGCGAGTGCCTTGATCGAGGCCACTGACTGGAGAACCTGGTACATGTTGTTTGATGGCAGGGGAAACCAGAGCACCCAGAGGAAACCCACACAAACATGGAGAGAACATACAAACTCCACACAGGAAGGCCCACAACAACCTGGATTCAAACCCAGAACCTTGTTGCTGTGAGGCCTCAGTGCTAACCATTGGGCCACCATGCTGCTTTTCAGGGTCTTATGTCTGGAGACAAGCATTTCTTCTCCTGGTCAACTACTGACTGAGACATAATAGCAGAATAATTTGATTACTAAACATACTCGATGCAAAATGATTTGCCTCGAAGCTTCGGGGCAAAGAGAAGAGACCGGCTGGAGAAACCAACAGAAAGTGTCCAAAGTTTGGAATCAGTTCAAACGTAATTAAGATGAAAACTCTGTACAGTTTGTCTACTGCGAAATCAAATTAGCTTAGCACGATAATAGCACAACGTCCATGCTTCAGCATCTCAACAGAAAACATCAAGTCTAATTTGAGTCGTATGGACGATGAAACCACACCAAACACAACAACTACCTAAATCAAAGACAAGAAAACGTAGTGGTGACCACAATTAGATCTAAAGACTATCCCTTTGGAAACAGCTGATCAAAGATGCGTAAGTGTAACAGAGCTGTGTGACATTGTAATCAAACATATAATTGAAAATAGGTTGATTGTAACTAATATTAACATATACGCCTATATACAGATCAGTCTCAGGTTGAAACTTGTAGTTCTAATAGTTAAGTTGCACAGGTAATGTTTACGTCTATTGAATGTGTGCTTTAGTTTCAGGTTGTTTTTGCATTTCAGAAAACAATGTAAAATGGCACTTAATGTTTAGTTTTTTGAGAGATTACATTGTAAGCAATGTAGGCAAAAAAAATGTTTGTTTTCCGAAAATTAAACCACATTATTGTATCTCATTGCTCTTCAGTAAAACAAAAGTACTTCTTATCTGATTACTCAATTAATCGATGGAATTATCGGTAGAATCCTCAATTACTAAAGATCTGTTAGTCAATGCCTATAGTCTCCACCCTCTGACAAAGAATTCCTCATTCATTCATTCAGTCTGCATCAGTCTTCTCTTCTGTCTATTTCGAGAGATGATATCGAAGCCCCGAATATAGATGTATTTTCATTTCCAGATAACTACCCATTCGAGCCATATTGTTTTTCTTCCCAGTCATAACCTTATCCATCCTCATATCACTAACATCACCCATTGTGGACATGTGCTCTCCACCCCAGCACATTCTTTGTGTCGCATTACTTTTTTTGGAAACAGCCTTTTTCTTTGATGATGGGGAGCATATTAGTAAAGTCACTGTATAGCAAAGCGCCGTCAGAAGAGTGTGACTCACTCGGAAACATGTTTTTAACCTTTGTGTAGAGTTTACTGGACCAGTAAGAGATATTAAAAAGAAAAAAAAAGATTCTAAATCATAATTCTTTTAACGATGGTGCTGCAACTTCAGAATGGGATTAGTAGTAGTTTACCTTTTGCCCCAGGATTGCACCTAAATGAAATAATAGCTGTAGCCTACCACTATTCCAGTTTTCACCAGTAATATTGTAGGTTACCTGTGATTAAATATGAAATCAAAACACTATATTAGAGCTTATGCATTGTCTCAAGCAGCAATTTTCTCCCACACCAATTCGCTCTCTTTTACCACAGCTTTTACATGAGTATTTCTAACGTCGTTACCATGGTGAATCGTAGTATTAAGACTCCATTCATGCTGCCTTTCTTATCTCGGAGTCAACCTACTCTGAGTTGATTGAACCAACTCAACTCAGCTGTTCTGGAACCGAAAACTCAGAGTTACCCTGGGTCTCAGGGTAAATCAACTCAGAGATCAGGGTTAGACTCCGAGTTTCTTAAACCTCCTTCCTGAAACGGAGCCCAGTGAACTGGTAGGAAGACTTTGTTTCTCCTCCACTGGAGACTCTGACGGAGGAAACATGGTCTGAGTGGAGCTGTAAAACCAATCATTAAAATGTACCACAGTACATTACATGTGCTACAACAGAATTTTGACTCATTATTCAGACTTTTAGTTCATATTTTGTGATGTGACATGCTCACTTTTCTGCACCTAAAAACAGCCCATTGTGTGCAGACATAGTGTACATAGGTAAACAGTGGGTTTGTACTTGTTGCTTTAATGGGACAGAGAATGAAAGGCTAATTTCAGTGTAACTTTAGCTGCTGTTATCACAAAGACAGAGAGGACAGACCATGAATGTCTTAAGAACATCAGACAGTCAGAGCCCGAGACACTCGCCCACGCGAAAAAATAGCACCTCTGATTCATAGTTTGATAATTTATCAACCATACAAGCTAGCGACTTACCCATGGTTGCGTCTGAAAGGTAATGAGTTAGCGGTTACGGAGGTTTCTTCCGGGTCTTTCTAGCCTCTACAGGTGATTTTCTATTGAGCCTGGAACACCCAGCCTCTTTCGGGGTCGTTTGGCTTTAAATCCAAACTGTTACATC
>NC_045741.1:4107288-4107600 GCF_008692095.1 Etheostoma spectabile
CCACTTTATGTCCATAATTCATCGTGTTTTGGCTCATTTCTGCCGCTAGCAGAAATACAGGCCCCAGTATGCCCATATATGGGAGACAACGTCACCCACTTGTATGGAAGGCCAAGAGGAGCACATTTTTGACACGCATTTGCTTGTGCAGCTATGCTGTGGGTGTAATATCAAGACATATGACATTATTACGTTATTATTGTCATAAGTAAATGTCAAGAGAGCAAAAGCGTCTTGACTTTCATTGAAAAAATGCATGTATTTTGTCAACTGTATAAGTTATAAGGATTATTTCTTCACAGTGTGACTCCC
>NC_045741.1:4107610-4107747 GCF_008692095.1 Etheostoma spectabile
GAGAAGTGTTTTAGAAATGAAAATGGATTATTTATTACTTATCTGTCTGTGATATCAATACATATCTGGAAGATTCATGTTCCATTTAATTTATTTATTTGTCTTAAAGGCCCTATAACCATTTTTAACATGCAAGT
>NC_045741.1:4107757-4109548 GCF_008692095.1 Etheostoma spectabile
CACTGCAACCCAAATATTCTAATAACCCAGTTTGTTTAGGAAATAGTATTACAAACTGATTACAATCAAATTGGATAAAATTGTACTGATCACTAAAATCCCTGTTGTGTTTTCCTCTTCCCCCCCTGCAGCAGGAAGCACCTGGTTGCTGTCCTGTACTTCAGAGGTCTACTGAGGGGCCGCGAACACCAGCTCATTCTCCAGCGGCTCACCGAGCTCAAAAACAAACTGGGCAGCGTCGGCGTGGACAAGAACCGAGTTTTATTCGGGGACATGCAGGTCACCGTCAACACAGACTGCTTCTCCAATCTGCCTTTCTCCTGCCTCAACTTCCTGCGGCCCGACAACTAATGCAGCGTGGAGGACGAGTGGCTGAGTGGAGGGAAACTAAAAGCTCCAGAGACGAAAAAGTTACCGTTTTTCAAAAACACAGCCATCTAAACTCAAACAAACTGCATATATATATATTTTCTCGGGCGAATACTTCACAGTCCACCCATCACTACATTGTTGACAGTAGATTCATATATAATTCGACCTTGTACACAATTCACAGACTTGTATATGATTATAAAGGATGATATCTTTCAAATGTATAACTTATTCTGGACACACATAGCTGGTCGTCTCTGTGACATCATCTCTCTCTCTCTCTCTCTCTCTCTTTCGCTCGCTGTCTGAAAGCTGCTCACATTATTCGCCTTAATGTTAGAAACACTTTAAAACCAGAAAACACAAGACGTTAGACATTTTGTGTCGCTCCATTATCTGATATTATGTCAAATAGACCAGCGGGCGTTTCCAACGTGTGACATCTGTTTGCAACGTTGTGTGTTCACAGTGTGAACGCTAACCCAACCAAATGAAAAATGTAACAATGTTGTAATGCAACTTCAACCTTGAATTGTACTGAGACTACCTAACTTATATAGAGAGGCACAGTCCCTTTCCTTCCACTACTCCACCATGGGACCTTATTTTGGAAAAAATATGTACGTAAACAGTGAGGGACAAATCATTTTCAGATTATTTTTGGAGCATTTTTTCCCCTTTATTAAATAGTGACAGTGGATAGACTGGAAATGTGAAAGAGAGATTTTGATTCTTAGATGCATCGCGATTCTCTGTAGAAAGATTTGATGCTCGATTCTGATAAGTTAATAATTATTTTAAAAAAAAAATAGTTGTTGATTTTTATTTAAAAATTAACGTCTCCAGACATGTACAAATCAAAAACATAGTGACTGAAAGAGGATGGGATAATGGACAACAAAGAGTTTAGGCAGGAGTGCAGAAAAAACACACTCAAATGGCCAAAAAGAAAAAAAAAAATTTTCATATAAATACATGTACATGATCTTAAAGGACATGCATATAGTGTGTGACAAATACTGCACATGTAAAAATCGAACAACCCAGATGTATGTGTATATTTTTTTAAATATGTACAATGTACAAAAAAAAATTGTTGCATCGATAATCGGTTTAGAATTGAATCGTCAGCCTTGGAATTGAATCGAACCGTTAGGTGCCCAAAGATCCCCCCCCCATGATGTTCGTCAATTTAAATGATACTTTAGTCAAGACAGTCACAGTTTGTGGTAAATTTTTGACTTTCTTGACTTTCTTCTTGTCATTTTTAGAGATTTGCGTTTGCCACAAACACACTGGGATGTTGGAAAGTTTCGAACCAAACACATTGTTTTGGTCTTTTCATGGGATTTTGCGACAGAAAAATATAGTCACACCATCCGTAGCCTTTAACCCTCTGAGCCCGAGACACTCGCCCAC
>NC_045741.1:4109558-4109685 GCF_008692095.1 Etheostoma spectabile
GTACCTCTGATTCATAGTTTAATAACCTTTGAACCATGCGAGCGATTTACTCACTTTCGGCTTCGTTTGAATCCTGACGTTTTCGGCTTTACGGCGGTCTTTTCCAGGTCTTTCTAGCCTCTACAGG
>NC_045741.1:4109710-4133144 GCF_008692095.1 Etheostoma spectabile
GCTTTTACAGTATTTCTAGCCTTACAGGGGGTTTTCTATCCAGCCTGGAACTTCAGCCTTTGGGCTTTAAATCCATACTGTTATATCCAAGATTGATCCACTTATATCCATAATTCATCGCGTTTTGGCTCATTTTCTGCCGCTCGCTCTTCCGTCTCTCTCTCTGTCTGTCCCGTATTGTTTCAGGAAGTACATGCCCATATATGGGAGATAAAGGCACCCCTCTTGTACGGAAGCCAGAGGGGACAAAATGCCTTAGACTCTATGGAAGGCAAAATAATGCACTATTTAGACACATATTTGCTTGTATAACATTGCTGTGGTGCAAATCAATAATATGACATTATATGTTATTATTGGCATAAGTAAATGTCATGAGAGCAAAACGTCTTGACTTTTTTGGAAAAAATGCATGTTTTGTCAACTGTATAAGTTATAATGATTATTCTTCACAGTGTGACTCCCAAGACATATGAGAAGTGTTCAGATGGAAAATGGCTTAGGTTTTACTTATATGTCTGTGATATCATACATACTGGAAGATTCATTTATTTATTTATTTATTCATCTTTAAGGCCCTACAACCATTTTAACATGCAAGTGACCTCACTGCAACCCAAATATTCCAATAACCCAGTTTGTCCTAAAAAATTATGTTTATATCTTGACTGTAGACAACAGGGTTGATGTTTTACAAGCTTTTTAATAAAATAAATCCAGACGGAATTTAAACTGTAAAAATGGCCTCAGCGCCCCCAGGGTAAATGAAGTGAAATAAAGTAAAAACGAATCTAATAACACATGGCTACTGTTTTTACACTAAAAATGAGGGAACTTGTGTTCTTCTAAAAGCCAAAAAGATGTCTCCTCTCACTGACAAATGTAGAAATTCCACATTTTACAACTTACAAAGCACATTAATTGTGACGCACGTATAGTGTGTTACTCATTAAGACATTATAGCATTGTGAGCAACTGCAGGATGGTTTTTCCGGGAGGAAAACCTTGCACTGACTAATCCTGGTAACATTCATTCACAAAGGTTGTGTAAGCTTCGGGAGTGAATGAACAATAAAACCCACGTTTCAACATTTCACCAATTATACGTTACTACGTAACGTAACGTAACGTATACGTAACGTAACGTAACGTTGTTGTCTTTGTTGATGGCTGTGTTGGACCTTGGTTTGAGTTTAAGTATCAGATCAACTGATAAAAACTGTGGGAAACTCTTTGCATGGTTGTTGGCACCTGAATAGGGATGGTACCAGACTGGTACGGGACATTTAACATGCACAAGCACTCCAAATTGTCTTCACATGGCTTTAATATGAGGGGTTCTGTAGTGAAATATGTGCTTCTATTGTCTAAGCTAATGTGATTTTCTTTGCACATTGTATCTATTCATTTAATTATGAATCTGTTGTCTTGTGTTGTGAATAGTTTATGTCAATATGATTGTTATGAGAGACAGGTGAGAGTTGAGTATCTCAGGATCAGGGATTTTAAACTGTTGGGACCTGTGTTGTGTATGCTTAGGTACCAAGGTTCTTATGAATTTAAATACGTAATGCTTCTGTCAGATTATTCCATCAGTGTAAAAGAAGGCCGAATGGATTAGAGAGAAGAATAACCTTGAAACTATTTAATGTTTTTTTTTAATAAAACCACATGAAACACATTTAGCCTCATGACAGCAAAGAAGTTTTTCAACCCTCAAAACGCAACATTCACAACTTGTCATTTTTTATGTCGATGGTCGAATGTAAAATCTTGAAATGTTGGTCATCTGTGCATTCACTTTAAAGCTGCATGTGTACGAATTTCACCCATCTAGCGGGGAAGTTGTATATGACAACCAACTGAATATTACTTTGTAGCCCCTCCCATTCAGAGCGCGTTTTAACTCCTCATTCATTGCTAACATCAGCTTGCGGTTCCCAAACATAAATTAATGTCTCTGAGCAGTATGAACAATGTCAATAAAACCGAAATTAGCCTTTAGCTCCATGGTTACACGCATTTTTCTAGCTGTAGCTGGTGTGTTACAACTGCACATGACGTTAGATGTCTGCCAGGGAAATCACGATGCATATGATTAGTTTATGTTACAAGGTGACAATCCTCATCGTTGACGAGAGGAAAGATCCTAGACGTTGTTCTAGCGTTATGTACAGCCATGCTATAGTTAGCCGAATTTTCACAAATAGGATTACTTTTAGAGAAGAAAGCAGGCAACTTTGGCGTCCTTTTAAAATCCTTGCTCGTTCATCTTGGAAAAGCCACTCCAATATTAACCTTGGTCTTGTTGCTCTGCGTTTCAATTATCTTTTAAACTTCCTTGGCGACTCTGTTACATGTCCTAGAGAATAGACATGATGCTCCAGCTGCAACCGGCTTTCAAATCGCCGGCAGTCGCTCGTAATCTCTCCCCCCTGGCTTCGCCATGCTGCCACTGAGTGTAAAAGAGGGAAACGCGGCGGTATGTCCGTCTTTGGCTTACGTATGTCCCTCTTTAGCTAGTGGATGTTGCTCTTTGGCTAATGTATGTCCCTCTTTGGCTAATGCTATAAAGAGGAGGCGCAACATGACAGAATACATACGAGCGAGTCGCTCATATGCAATGAGTGAAGCTGCGAGTTGCTCATGCGTCACTTGCGACAAGATGCTAACGAGAGACTCTGTAATGTCAGTATGTACAGTAAAAATGGGCCTACTTAACCAAGTGGTTCACTGCTAAGAGTTCCCCTAGAAGGGATCAGCCCAATGGTCAGACAGCCCTATGTTCCCACAACCAAGGTCCCACAGCCCAATGGTCCACAGCCCAATGGTTCACAAAGCCCAATGGTCCCACAGCCCACTGTTCCCACAGCCCTATGTTCCACAGCCCAATGGTCCCACAGCCCAACCTATGTTCCAACAAACAATGGTCCCACAGCCGACCCTATGTTCCAACAAACCAATGGTCCACAGCCCAATGGTCCCACAGCCCACTGTTCCCATAGCCCTAGTTCCCACAGCCCAATGGTCCCACAGCCACATGGTCCCACAGCCCGACCCTAGTTCCAACAAACCAATGGTCCCACAGCCCACTGTTCCCACAGCCTTATGTTCCCACAGCCCTATGTCACCCATGGGCCCACAGCCCATGGTCCCACAGCCCAATGGTCCCACAGCCCGACCCTAGTTCCAACAAACCAATGGTCCCACAGCCCAATGATCACAGCCCATCCTCCCACAGCCCTTTGTCCACACAACCCAATGGTCCCACAGCCCTAGTCCACAAACCCAATGGTCCCACAGCCAATGGCCACAGCCTATGTCCACACAACCCAATGGTCCCACCAGCCCTATGTTCCCACATTTCAAAGATTTTTCTTAAAACTTTAGGGTTAACCCCTAACCCCAAATGGGAGAAAGTGGGATACAATCTGACACACATTTATGAAAAAGCAAACATAGACCTATTTTGGAAGAAAATCTAAAAATGTTGAAACTGAGGGAACATTGGGCTTAATTTTGAAACAAATCTTAGTAATTTAGAAACATAGGACTGGGAACAATAGCAGCTCCTTCCAGAGCATGTGCAGCCTCTTTCCTCCCTTTTTGTTAGATTGTTGCACTTGTTTAAGCGGAAAACTTTTATATTTTTATAAGTTCTCGGAGATAAAGAACTACAAGTAATTCCCAGTTATGCCCAACTTCAACCTGAGCAGATATCAATTAATCAGCCATAATATAAGGAGCTTAGTTAAAGTATTGTTCTTTAAACAATATACAGTCCACTTGGACCATGTCTTCCAACAGTAGAGAACTAGAAAAGTATTTTAGGGAGATGAGACCCCTTTCCAATGAAGCGTCACATTAATTTGTCAGCTGTATGGCCGGAGTTGGCATCCTCGGCTGCACGGCTTCTGGGAGGCTTCTTTGGTGATCCTGTGAGTGCAAATGCACTCACAGCTGCAAAAAGTGTCAAAACAGTGTAGTGGTGTGGCTGCCGCGACAACTGCAAAACAAAGAACTAACTGTGTAGAAAGTCTAAATCAGAATAAAATCCATTTAGCTTCTGGCTATGTTGTCTGAGTCATCCGTTTCCTGTTATTGCTTTTCCATTTTTCATATTCTGAGAGCCCAAATGTGCACTGCCAAAATTAATTACAAAAGTACTGGCTTGTTTCCTGTAAGTGTCACATTCAGACGAGTAGTAAGTGCGTTCTGTCTGGTAATAACATGCTAGTGTTAACATTTCTCAGAGCATTGAGGCTTTTAACAAAAATGTGAAGTGCTGTAAACAGACAGGAAGTGAAAATCAAATCATCCTGGACACTGGTGACAGTGAGGGACATGGGTGTCAAAATTCCCTGCAGTCCAAATGATCAACTCAACACTAAGAAACCTAAATCCAATCTGCTTCATGTAGTCTGTGAAAGAGACACACAGTTAGAATGGGAAACATTTAAAATAGAAACACAAGTCTGGAAGCTGCCATCACATTCTATTTTTAATTATTAATATAAACTGTTTATTGATCCTCAGGGGGAACTTTTTGTCAGAAGTCACCACACACAGGCCTGAAATACACACACATGCTAAGGACCTATTCATGCAACAAAGGAGAGATGTCAGAGTGGGGGGGCTGCCTTGGGCACCTAGGGATGCCAACTCTCGGCTACCAATCCACACTCTGGTCCATGCTGGGACTTTAACAGCAACCCTCCAGTTCCCAACCAACTCCTTACAGACTGAGACCACTGCCCCCCCAAATGAATGACAACATCACTGAAGTGCCTTTAATACACAGACTGACACTTTTGGGGTGTGTGTGTCTGTCAACAACAACCATCACACCACACTTTATTTCAGTATTAATCATTGAAGGCGTGTTTGTATTACAGAGCAGATCAAAAGCAAAAGAAAACACCAAAAACCAGTCTGAGTTCAGAACAAAACTTGATCTAAATCCCAGAAACTATTATTTGCACTTATTTCTCATAAACATAATGTTAGTTCTGATTAACTACACTTCATCAAACCTGGTTGAGTTGTGGACTTAACCTCCCTAATTTCTATTTTGGGAGAATCAGCTGCAACAATTTCCAGAAACATGAAGAACTGTAGAGCATGTAGAGTTTTTATTTGTGTTGCTAGAAAGTAATTAGTTATGATTACGTGAGTTAAAATATAGCTTTTACAGCTACACAATATCCACTCAGACCATGTTTCCTCCATCAGAGTCACTCTGAGAAACTCTCAACAGTCTTCAACAGTGGAGGAGAAACAAAGTCTTCCCACCCTGCTCTGAAGGAAACATCTAACTCTTCATTGTGGGAAGTGTGAGCAAACTCTGTAGAAAACGTCTCGGGTGTACGTAACCTTGTTCCCCGAGATAGGGGAACGAGACACTGCGTCGGTGACGACACTAAGGGGAACGCCTCATAGTATTGTCACCAACGCAGTTCGAGTTCCCCTCGAAGGAGAACACATTTCTCAAGTCAACAACTGAAGAAATGATCATTGAAAGTATAGTCTTGGTTTGCTCTGGATGTTTCTCAGTCTTATGTCTGGAGACACATGAACTCCTCACACTCACCAAGACACTCCTCCACACTCAGTAACATATTGCAAAGAACGTGTTAACGGCATGTACTCTCTAACTGGGACGTTTTGGGACTGATTGGTGGGAATTGCTGAGAGCAGTACACATGGAGACACCTGTTAAGAACAAAATACATTCCACCATGTATCCTGGTGTAAATGTTTACCAAAACAAGATTTGCAGAGCCACGCTCGCTGCGTCCGGAGTTCAGCGCCGTCCAAGAGACCTGTGATGGTTTAAAGAAATGAAACAACCTAGAGCGTTTTTTTCCTCCTATCCCAGAATCTTCTTGTGATGTAGTAGATTACTTACTAGATAGGTCTGGTGATGCGAGATGAGAGAAATGTGAACACTAGATGTTATTACCAAACAACTGCATTGTAACTATCAGACTCAAACTTTCATCAGCACCCAACAACTGGAACACTAACACATTGACGCACTAAATATAAAGAATAACGGGAGAAGTCCCAGCTGGTAACCAGAGGTTAAGCACTATTTCATTCTGATTGATAACTTCCTTGTTTTTGAAAGGTCATTGCAATGTCAGACTACACAATGACGGGACTGAGAAACAGTTTTGTAACTCAATTTCAATTTCAATGCTATGCCATGAACTACTACAACACTGTTTCTAGTCACTGTTCCATTATCGTATTGTGACTGTTGTTGACATTGTGCATCACACCCCCAACCGTTTTTGCAGACCCCGCCTACCAAGAGCTTGGGTCTGTCCAGGTTTCTTCCTAAAGGAGCTTTTCCTCAAACTGTCTCACTAAATGCTTGCTCTGGAGAATTACTGGATGTTGGGTCCTTGTAAATCACGAGTGTGGTCTAGACCGACTCTATCTGTAAGGGTCTTGGAGAACTCTTGTTATGAGATACTGATACATAAAAATAATTGAATTTCCCAATTCAAAGTCTTCCCACCAGCTCGCTGCTCTGAAGGAAACATCTAACTCTTCATCATGGGCAGCGAGATAAAACAATTCTCAAGTCAACAACTTAAGGAATGATCCCTGAAAGTATGGTCTTGGTTTGTTCTGGATGTTCAGTCTTATGTCTGGAGAACATGGCTGATCTTATAACCCTACATGATAGCTCCTCTACTCTGGTCATCGCCTGAACTTGAAGTTGTTATGGCCTCCTCAGTGAAGGCCATCTCAAAGCTCTTATCTGCCCCGATGACCCTAACTCATCATCCTAGGAAAGGACTTTTCATCCCTCAAAAACACATTTCTCGTTTCCTTTCTCCTCCTGTGACTTCCTGCATCTCTCCCACGCTCCTCGGTGAGAGGGAATGAGAAGCGAGAAAGGAGGCAGTAGAGAGTCGAGGAGGCAATTAAGGGTTATAATATTCACTGTATCTTACTACGAAGTTGAAAATCTGCAGAAAAAAAGACAATGAATGTGCATTGCCATCCACTGTTAGTGATATTATGGATTTGCACCTTGCGTGTTGTGGTAATAATTCTCTACACTAATGGGAAAACCTGATGTAAATGTGACATTTCTGTTTGTTTCATGTGTTTTGAGGAAGGTTACAGCCTCGTTTCAGTCTCATGCTTCAAACATTTCCTATAATGCCCTGTTTTTCTAAAGACCGTATGTTTTCCACTCGTTGTGGTTTGTGTGTCGTTGTGCTGTCGCTAGGTACAGTTTACTTTTGGTGCTGAGACAAGTCGAGCAGCATCAGTTTGGATGCTTTCACTTTCATTCTGCTTATCTTTGCAAACGTCTGTGCCATCTGTGAGTTGCATGTCAAATTGACCAAAACGCTCCTTGTGTCATTGGGGAAAGACATCATGTCAAAAAAAAGGTTTCAGTGAATTGTTATCTTTGACAGAAAACATTGAAACCTGCCTAAAAAAAGCAAATATTGCATGCTGCTGTGCAAAACCAATATGGGAAACATTAACATCAACATGCTGGCATTCTCATTGTAAGCATGGTGGCATGCTAATGTGAGCATAGCTTTGGTACAGCCTAAGATACAACATCTAACTCTCCGTCTCAGAATCAAACAATTAAGTTTTTGGGGATTTACATAAATCAGATATCAGAGTGAAAATAATCACTGACTGTTTTATGACACCTGCAAAGAAAGAACACACACACACACACCACACACACACAGATTGGCCAAAGTGACTTGCTTACAAAAAATAGTCTGAAATGTAATTATAAAAAGGGGCTGCCAATGTTTCACATGAGACAAAAGTGTTATGATCGTTTTTTATCTACGTCATATTATTTCTCCTTTTTAAGGTTCAATTCAACATATTGATGAGCAACAAAGGTCCGGGTGGATGGAGAAACAGTTCCACTTCATAAATCCTCCAAAGACAAAAACTGTCTTGAATATTGTTATATTATTTTATGTTTATTTGCATAGGACAAGTATGTAGCATAGACTTTTGCCACACACCACAGTAGTTGTAGCCTAAGAACTGCAGTGTACATCCCTAGATGGACACTTTGGTCCATTTTGCTTTTCCTGAGTTTTCAAATGCATCAACCTGAGATCTCAGAGAAAAGGGGTTCAACGAACCCACTAGTTGCAACATGTAATAAGTGAGCCTAGAGATATTGACTGCTGTATTTTCAAATTTTTCGCACAGAGCCAGTTTCCCTCTACTTCTTCTCAGCTAGGACATGCAAACTACCACTTTAAGTACGTATTTTGACACACATTTATCAAACAATCATAGACACAATCCTACTGCACCTGTTTGAATGTGAAACTATAGCTTTACAGTGAACTAACCTAATTTACTGATAAATCAGCGAGGTGTGTGCTATTGTTGTTCCACCTAAAAATAGTTCTCTCTGGCTGGAGCAGATTAAACTAATTTCAGCCTAAAGAAGTGAAAACTGTACCTAATATTCATGTTCCGTGTTTGAGGTCAATTATGATAAGCACAACATTGTGAGATATGTGAAAAGTAAACGTATTTTCAGTTTTTTTTATAGTTGTTTTGCTCTGTGTATTTTGACTGGGATTTAGTGTGATGGAAGTTGAACAGAGGCAGTTATAACTAGAATTAACAAAGATATTAATGTTTTCATGGTTTGTTATAAACGATAACAAGAACTAAGAGTATTCTGCCTGATAATGATGTTCCTGTAGTCATAAATCAACATTTGCCTCTATAATACACAAAGGTGAGGGACATTGGGAACTGTACACAAGCCATTTTGAACCTCCTGTGTTCACCCTCACATCAAAAATGTGTGCTGTAGAGGAAATGTGTGCAGCAATGGAAAAAGCGCACTTCTCAAGCATGACTTAACCAACTCCTGACATCAAATGAGCTAAAACCTTATCTCGGTTCAGTGTCATGTCTATCTGCTGCAGAGTCGATGATACTCCACACACCTGTTCAGGCTGCCACATGAAGGATGTGTTTGACGCTTCGCTGCTGTTTCCCCTGCAGATCATGCAGAAAAGAAGGTAAGAGAAGGCTTACAACACCAGCATCATCCAGGTTAGCATTTCAAATGTTAGTATTATACCAACAACGCTGATGTGACCTACTGCGGTTTAGATGTGGAACATTTACCATGTAACTTTTAAGAGTGAAAAATGATATGGAAGAATCTGCAGCAGCATGGAATTCAGATGCTACATGGACATTCAGGAGTCCTCAGACCAAACACAGAGCAGAGATAAACACTGCTAAACTCAGAAAAAGTCCCAAGCATCTACTGGGACCACGACCGGACAAACAGCACTCCTCATCCAATCAAATCTAGAGGATCTGGGGCGTAAAAAAAAAAAAAAAGAAGAGAAACTATACAAGTGCTCATGTTGCCTTACAGGGATTCCATGAACTCGACTAATACTTAGAGTGTGTGTGTGTGATGAGACATTTGAGTTTTTAACACCGAGCGAAAATGTCTAAAATCTTTTTGGGTTTTATTACCTTTGGTGGCAAAAAGGGTAAAACCCAAATGGAAATAAATCAAGGGTCTACAGTAATTGCTTTCTGAAGACCCTAAATACAAAATGTATGTAAATGAAAAATAATGTAAGACATTACAAGGTACTGGGCAAGGTTCAATTATTAATTATGTATCGTTTTACAACAGGGTTTATTTGTAAAATGTATTTTTTGCCCCTTCATGCTACACACACATACTGTAGAGATATAAACACAGGTTTAAATAGAAAGGGAGAAACTATATGTACCCAACTCAATATCGATACATTATTTATTAGCAATTAATTTTGATTTAATCATACATTTTCCTTTAAGCCTCAATGCAATGATTTGCATTACAAGCGCTTCTCCTTGCCAGACTTTGCATATCATTCACCCATTTCACACACATTCATACGACCCCGATTGGGACAGCATGGGGTTCAGTGTCTTGACATTTCGACTGGGGTGTCATGGAGTGAAAGTACTTAGTACATTCATTCTTACGGAAAGTTGTTAGCCGCAGCCCGACACAGTGGACCCAATTGGTTCACGTGCGGTGAAAACATTTGGCCAATTATTGTTGACCAGTCATGACCGAAAAGAACGAGATCCAGGGTACAAGTGGCCGAAATGGTTTCCTCAGGAGGGTGGCTGGCGTCTCCCTTAGAGATAGGGTGAGAAGCTCAGTCATCCGAGAGGAGCTCGGAGTAGAGCCGCTGCTCCTTCGCGTCGAAAGGAGCCAGTTGAGGTGGTTCGGGCATCTGGTAAGGATGCCTCCTGGGCGCCTCCCTAGGGAGGTGTTCCAGGCACGTCCAGCTGGGAGGAGGCCTGGGGGAAGACCCAGGACTAGGGGGAGAGATTATCTCCAACCTGGCTGGGAACGCCTCGGGATCCCCAGTCGGAGCTGGTGATGTAGCTCGGAAAGGGAAGTTTGGGGTCCCCTACTGGAGCTGCTGCCCCGCGACCCGACACCGGATAGCGGTGAAGTGGATGGATGGATGTTGACATCATTCTCGAACTCATTACTTTTTGGGTATGTAGTCCTAAATTGGTGCTGGACAAGTTTGTGTTGGTTGGGTGCTGGAGGAGAACTAAAGGGGATCCCCAAGTCTGAATGGGACCATGAGTGTCTGTACATTGTACTGTCTGAGTGTGTGTGTGTGTGTGTGTGTATGTGGGTTGGTCGGTGGACTTTCCACCACATCAGGGGAGTTATTTTTCATATGCATCATCCTCAGCAGGAGGAGCCTGGTGTTTTAAAAGCCAGCCCCCCCAGCTCAGGTGCAGCTGTACAGTTCACAAACAAAGACACTGTGAGATCAGGGTGAGTAACTGAGTGAGGGGCTGAACAATTTTAGAGATTTCAGAATTAATCTGCATGTCTAGACGGATCATAGTGCATCACTCTAAGAAAGTGAGCAACTTTAATCACTTTACAATGATTGTTAAACGTCCTGTTGGACAGGCTGAGCCACTTTCCACTTCTTATTTGTTCAGTTCGATTTAAAAAGTTGTGTAACATCTCGAGGGATCAGTTTTAATGTATGCATAATGAAGAGTGAGGGAAAGTTATATGAATGTTAGAATCTGTTATGTTGTATAATGCACAGTTTTTTTCATGTTATTTGCACATTCTGGTTTTTATTTGTATGTAGGCTCTACTTTCACTTTGTATTATCATGATACACGGATTATTAGGGATGTTAACTATTATAAATACACTAGATGCAATGAGAATACTGATGGCAGGTTTTATCTGGACACTGGGCTGTTACACTGTGTAATTTTGTGATTTAATTGTTGTTGATTGATTGATGATTGATTGATTGATTGATGATTGTGATGTGATGATGATTGATTATTCTTGATACCATTCTCAAAAAAACCCGTTCTTATACTTTATTTTTGGAAATGACACAGGAAGCAAGTGTTAGTAGAAGCGTTAGTGTTTAGCTAGCTAATTTTAATATTATAAATATAAAACAAACCGTTATATTGAAAAGGCACAGACCGACGTTGACACTTGCATCAATGACATTAAAAAAAAAGCCAAGTGACACATGAACTCCTTTTTAAAGTTATGGTTTTTTGTCTCCATAGACATCCCAGGGCGTCCAGGCAGTCGGACCCGTCTCAGCCTCAACCATGCCGGCCGAGACAGTCACAGACGGACTCAGGCTCACAATATTCTCCGGATGGAAGATGGTTTACTTCGGGAGAGTCCCAGAGCTCAGGCCGGTGTCCAAAAACCTTCCATGACTGAGGACAGAGCTCACCCGGTCATGAGACGCCCCAAATCGGTCAGTTAAGTCTCATTCAAAGGCTAACCTCACCATAATGATACTTTGTTTTAAGCTAGCTGGTGTTTAATGGGACGCACAGCAACGTGTTTAGGAACCGAGATAAACGTTCACGTTAGTAAGCTAGGCTGTCAACTAAAAGTCGGTTATAGTCTAATGGTGTTGAAGATACGATTTTGCGCCGCAATATAAGGGAATCCCGCTGGGAGAATGTAATTTACGTTAACGTTACTCAAAAAACGCCACTTACTGTTGCGTTTTTCTGAATTTGAGATGGCTTTGTCCTATGAATAATTAATAAGTATTCGTACTGTTTATTGAACGTTAGTAAGCGTGGCTGTCAACTAAAATCGGTGTTAAGTTATTTGGTGTTGAAGATACGATTATTGAGGGAATATTTAAAGGAATACACGGTGGCGATGTTATTTAACAGTTATAGTGGTGTAATTAGTACAGTTTATGTTACCACAGTTAGAGACTGTTAATATACGAGTCTATGGTTACAAGTATAGACTGTTAATATACAGTCTATGGTTACAAGATAGACTGTTAATATACTGGTCTATGGGTTACAAGATAAGACTGTAATATACAGGTCTATGTTACAAGCATAGACTGTAATATACAGGCTATGGTTACAAGTATAGACTGTTAATATACGGTCTATGGTACAAGCAAGACTGGTTAATATACGTCATCGGTTACAAGTTATAGACTGTTAATATACGATCTATGGGTACAAGCATAGACTGTTAATATACAGTCTAGGTTACAAGCATAGAATGTAATTATACAGTCTATGGTTACAAGATAGACTGTTAATCTACAGTCTATGGGTTACAGAACATAGGACTGTCAATATACGGTCTAGGTTACAAGTATAGATGTTATATACAGGCTATGGTTACAAGTATAGACTGTTAATCTACAGTCTATGGTACAAGCATAGACTTTAATACTCTAGTTATCAGCATAGACGTCATTAAGGTCTATGGTTACAAATAGCTGTGTAATATACAGTCTATGGTTACAAACATAGACTGTCTATATATGGTCTATGGTACAAGATAGAATGTTAATAGAAGCTATGGTTACCAGCATGACTGTAATATACAGTCTATGTTAAAACCTAGACTGTTAATATACGTCTATGGTACAATGTACTGTAACAGTCTGGTTACAAGATAGACGTTATCTACAGTCGTATGGTGAACAAGCATAGCCAGTTAATATACAGTTATCTGGTTAGACAAGTATGGACAGTGATATACAGTCTTGGTTACAAGTTTAGACTGTTTATGTATACAGTCTATGGGTACAAGTATAGACTGTTGTATACAGTCTTGGTTACAAACATAGACTTTAATACAGTCTATCGTTTCACACAACATAGACTGTTAATAACCAGTGTGTGGTCTAGGACGCAGCGCAAGTTAGACTGTTAATATACGGTCTATGGTTACAAGTAGCTGCAGGATGTTATCTCGTACCCATACTGAGACATCGTATCAATTCCCATAGAAACAATAAAAACAAGAAGAAATCAAAGAAGAAGACAACTCGTACCCTTTCAGCCGACGAGATCTGGATTATAGACGATGAAAGGGGCCTACTCAGCCCAAAACCCCCCTTTTACCCCACTTGCGATTCCTCGCGTTGTCTCCCCCTCGCGGACTACATGCGAAACTGGGTGATTTTGACAAGGAATAATTATTTGAGCTGATTGACAACACATTTCTGAGCAGGCGAACAAATAGCGTAATTAACATTTGAAGTGCACCGGGATCGACATCAGGGGGATGTGTGTGTCAATCTGCAAGTTTGGTGATGAAACGAATATAGGCAGATGTATCTAGCGATAGTCTTAAGAGCAAATAATTCATAGCCTGCAGCCATTAATATACTCTGTATTTCTTTTATCAATTATTTTATGCCTAAGAAAACAACATCTGTAACTATTATCATTCATAGCGAACCCTCACTTTTGAGACAGAGACTTGATGGGGCACAAACTCTTATTATTTGAGGCCAGGGCTGAGCTGTTCTAGGTCAAGACGAGAGCAGGACACGGTGATTGTTTGGGGAGTGTACCCACCCTAAATAAAAATAAACTGAGGGGAATAAGAGACGCTTTCACGCACAGCACACGCACAGGAAGGAGGTATAACACGCGTGCTGCAGCACCACAGGCTAAACAGAACGTGTATCCTACAGAATTATCTGACTCCGCTGGGTGAGGTCAATTTGGAGGCCGAGTCTGCTTGTCAGCGGTGAAGGCCATAATGTGAACCAGTGGGGGACAGGACAACGGTATGCGACTCAGATCGGTCTCGGACATCGCCTGGAGGCGGGAATGGAGGAACTCCACAATCCACCACTTCGCAGGGTGAAGGAGCGAGTAGAAAACCCAGGACGCCCCTTGTCCACGCACGCCAGGGGCCCATGTCTGGCATTCAGTCGGACATCTGCGCGAGGGGGGCTGTGTACGGCAACTGCAGGGGCCCTATGCTGTGGGGTCCCCAAGCTGTGTAGTGTCGTCAAGGGTGATCCACCCAATCTTTCTGTCTGATACGTCCCGAGCATACCATACTGCTTAGCTTCAACTTCCAGAATGCGAGAGACCAGAACAGCAGCCAGGGTTGGCACTTGCGCTTGACTGCCATCCATTGCACTTCAGCCGCACAGACTACTCCGCAGCGTGCATCGTTTCACCACCCTTGACTGATGTCAGTTACATATCACTGTGTAGTCTTATCTGTGGTCGACCACAGCGCACTTTTTAGACAATGCACCTCACCTAGTTCCGCATGCTTTGGCTTACACCGACATTTTGCCTCTAAAATAACACAGCTATCCATCAGCTGATTTTATTGCAACCTCCTCAGTTTATGTTTTGAAGAAGGCCTACATGTATTTCTGGGCCCATTCTATAATATTTTGGGTGTTTTTGTTCCTCGGTAGTAGGTTTGATGAAAAACTCTGATGCAAAATTTCGTTCTCCTTTAGATCTGGTTCATTTCGGTCTCGATTCAAATTCTTTTGAGAAGTGAGTATTTTTACAGATGAGATCATAAAAAGGAAAACATGTATTTTTACTTCCAATGGTGATGTAAAGTTGTCAACAGTTTTTTCCATGGTTGCAACACCACAAGCGAATCTGCCTGAAAGTTGTAGTGGGTCTGTTATGGAAACCAACGTACTTACTTGTGGTACATGTTGAACCGATGATCAGTTCTGAACATGTTTTCCAAATGATTCCCCAAAAAAAGGATTCTATTAGAATTATATTTTTTAAGGATCAACAAAGTCAATCCTCTGTCTCAACAACTATTTACAGATTACAAGTACATTCCGTGTGGAATGTAACCAAGTACGTTACTTAAAGAGTCTTAGGGTTGTATCTTGCATACTCCAACAGTACACGTCAATGCCACGTTGTGCGTATTATTGTCCTAAAATGAACACAAATATTAACATAATACCAGAAATGACGAGCGGGCCCATGGAACGTGACGAATGAAACACAGTGAACGATTTTCCCAGCCCTCTTCCTTATGCTGCAAATGAGGAGCGGCCGGCTCGGCTCGAGCCTCTCAAAAATAGACGTTATGGCGATCTCTAAAAACGTTTGTCCATTTCTCGCTTAAAAATGTTTTTTCAGAAAAAACGTTTTGTGTGAACTATTTTTGGTAAAATACAGTTGTATTGTATGAAAGTCTTCAAGCAGACGACCCACGCGAGCTGACGTCCAATCAGTGCCGGACGAGGGGTCGCGCTTGGTCAAGATGGTGCGTTAGTGTGTTAGTAGAATAGCGGTTCCTGTTGTTCCAAACTGAACTTTTTGACAATTTGTAGGGGGTTTGGTTTGTTTATCAACCACTTATATACTACAAACTAAGTGTTGAGTGGGCATTGTAGGTGGTTTGAGGAACAGCCTTAGTTTAGTTTGCAACACTTGTACGTGGCCTTGAGTATTTCCCTGTTAGACTTGTTTTTATGGATTCCCATGAAATATACATTAGCCCATTCATGATTTACAGCGGATGACAATTGAACTCTGTGTACTGCAGGACAAATATAGCAACACGGTAAATCAATGTGTCATAGTCATTGCTGCTAGAACTTCTTTTTTATGACTTTTCCTCTACTCTTTGGTAATCCAAGGGGGTTCCAAGCGACAGGGATTAGTTTTAAGAGGTTACAAGCCAAACAGTCAGGGTTAAATTAGACATGTTGTCTTGTGCTGAACGCCTGCGGAGACAATTATGATGTTGTGCGAAATGCCCCATTTTTAAATATATGAATTTCTCACTGTGTAGTTGTAATAGTTTATTTAATCATCTCACAATCCCCCCCCCCCAACCCCCCCTTATCGAAATCTGTCTTGTGAATCTGTGTGACCAATTAGTGAAATGACTGAGAAGCACCCGATCCACCTCGACTGTTGATGCGAAAACAAAGCAGCTTGTCTTAAAGTGCGTAACCAGTGTAGAAAACCTTTGCAGGAGTGGAACATTCCTCTGATCTGCAAGCCACGCATTACAAAATAACCCAGAAGGCAAAAAAAACTACAAATTGAGTTGGGTTTACAGTTTGCTCGTGTAATTTTACCCATTCAAACCCTGATGTTCACAAACCAGTTTGTAACACATCCTTTATTAACAAAAAGTTGCTTAAAGTTCTTGTTGGAATTTTGAAACTGCAGTCGAAGAGAAGGCATCGATGAAAATCAGAGATGTGCATAAAACAAGTAAAGATGTGTATCAGACTTTCTGACACTAAAAGTGTGCAAAATTATCATGGTTATCTAAGGAAAGTTGTGATATATCGCTTTCTGGGTCAGACTCCCTCAAAAAGCGGAGCGGCCAGTGAACAGATGTTGAAGCGCTGGGAAACACTGCTGCTAACACTTGTTGAAAAACCTGGAGGAGCATACCTGACCAAACAGCACGCGTAACTCAAGCGGGCCTCTGACTAATTTGAGTATTCAGTTACACTGTAAAACCTTTCCTTGCCAGTAAACTACTTTTATTTACAGTTAAGCATGTACTGTATTTTGAAAACTACTCGCACGGCGATAACAGTAAAAACCGTAATCGCCAACATTCTCCCAGAAATGCATGCCACTACAGTATGACCTGATAACATTTAAAAACAGTCGGACACTGGAGAGATTTTAGCGTTAAATTTACCCATCAAAGTTTACAGTGTAGATCTTAATTATGTTTGGCTGTTCTCATTTCGGTGGCTGGGTTCGGCAGCTTTACTCAACCTTTTACTTAGACTCTATTTAGTGTTTTGGTCTAGTTTGGAAGTTGGGACCTATTCATGGTCCCCAGTGCTGAATCTAATGGGTTTTTTTTTGTGGGGGGTCTCCGGATTAATCTCTTGCTTGGAGGGAATACTAGAATTGTGGGGTCTTGTACAGTATAGAGTGGGCCTAGACCCACCTATCTGTAAAGTGTGCAGATATCTTGTAGGAATTGATACTTATAAACAACATTGATATTGAAATGAATAACAGACCATGTCATATGTATAAAGTAGAAACAAGAAATCGAAAGGGATGAGATTACTGAGATTGTTCATGCTCTCCACGAGAATTGGGGGGGGGGGGTGGGAGTGCGGTGCATTTGTTCCGTTTAGTGGGCAATTTTAGCACAATTATCAGTATAAGTGTTTCAACACTATAGTCTGTTTGTTGCACAGTTAGAGTTATGCGCAAATTCAGTACTGAATATAACATATAATTGTGCACATGTATGGGGAAGGGGAGTAGTATTAATTAAGTTGTTGATCCAAAAAACATAAACTGTTGGTAGAACAGCCTGGTGTGTGTGTGTGTGTGTGTGTTAAAAGTGCCAGCGGAATATGTTGGGCGGTCAGGGAGGATTGACGATGTACATTCAAGCCGCAGACTGGGACGGACGAGGAGCAGAAGTGGAATAAGGGAGCCGGCGCGAAAGAAGGGACGCGCCTGCTTCGTCCGCCACGGGGCATGCGACTCATCCAGGTGCAGTTTTACAATCAGACAGATGTTTAAAAGCACTGTAATCACTATATAACAATAATGTATCACCACGGCAGCAAGAAGAGTGTATCCTAATAAATTCGACGTGCTCGCGACCGAACTGGTTTGGAAACGGGATGTGTTTTTCTACCATCTCCACCACACACCTTCTGTTATCTTTAATAGACGGATTTATATCAATATTATTACAAGTACTACAAGATTGATCCACTTTATATCCATAATTCATCGCGTTTTGGCTCATTTTCTGCCGCTCGCTCTTCCGTCTCTCTCTCTGTCTGTCCCGTCTATTGTTTCAGGAAGTACATGCCCATATATGGGAGATAAAGGCACCCCTCTGTACGGAAGGCAGAGGGGACAAAAATGCCTATAGACTCTATGGAAGGCAAAATAATGCACTATTTAGACACATATTTGCTTGTATAACATTGCTGTGGTGCAAATCATAAATATGACATTATTATGTTATTATTGGCATATAAATGTCATGAGAGCAAAACGTCTTGACTTTTTTGGAAAAAATGCATGTATTTGTCAACTGTTAAGTTATAATGATTATTTCTTCACAGTGTGACTCCCAAGAAATATGAGAAGTGTTCAGAATGGAAATGGCTTAGGTTTTACTTATAGTCTGATATCATACATATCTGGAAGATTCATTTATTTATTTATTTATTCTCTTTAAGGCCCTACAAACCATTTTTAACATGCAAGTGACCTCACTGCAACCCAAATATTCCAATAACCCAGTTTGTCCTAAAAAAATTATGTTTATATCTTGACTGTAGACAACAGGGTTGATGTTTTACAAGCTTTTTAATAAAATAAATCCAGACGGAATTTAAACTGTAAAAATGGCCTCAGCGCCCCCAGGGTTAAATGAAGTGTAAATAAAGTAAAAACGAATCTAATAACACATGGCTACTGTTTTTACACTAAAAATGAGGGAACTTGTGTTCTTCTAAAAGCCAAAAAGATGTCTCCTCTCACTGACAAATGTAGAAATTCCACATTTTACAACTTACAAAGCACATTAATTGTGACGCACGTATAGTGTGTTACTCATTAAGACATTATAGTCATTGTGAGCAACTGCAGGATGGTTTTTCCGGGAGGAAAACCTTGCACTGACTAATCCTGGTAACATTCATTCACAAAGGTTGTGTAAGCTTCGGGAGTGAATGAACAAATAAAACCCACGTTTCAACAATTTCACCAATTATACGTTACTTACGTAACGTAACGTAACGTATACGTAACGTAACGTAACGTTGTTGTCTTTGTTGATGGCTGTGTTGGACCTTGGTTTGAGTTTAAAGTATCAGATCAACTGATAAAAACTGTGGGAAACTCTTTGCATGTGTTGTGTGCTGCACCTGCAATAGTGGATGGTACCAGACTGTGTACGGGACATTTAACATGCACAAGCACTCCAAATTGTCTTCACATGGCTTTAATATGAGGGGTTTCTGTAGTGAAATATGTGCTTCTATTGTCTAAGCTTAATGTGATTTTTCTTTGCACATTGTATCTATTCATTTAATTATGAATCTGTTGTCTTGTGTTTGTGAATAGTTTATGTCAATATGATTGTTATGAGAGACAGGTGAAGAGTTGAGTATCTCAGGATCAGGGATTTTAAACTGTTTGGGACCTGTGTTGTGTATGCTTAGGTACCAAGGTTCTTATGAATTTAAATACGTAATGCTTCTGTCAGATTATTCCATCAGTGTAAAAGAAGGCCGAATGGATTAGAGAGAAGATATAACCTTGAAACTATTTAATGTTTTTTTTTTAATAAAACCACATGAAACACATTTAGCCTCATGACAGCAAAGAAGTTTTTCAACCCTCAAAACGCAACATTCACAACTTGTCATTTTTTATGTCGATGGTCGAATGTAAAATCTTGAAATGTTGGTCATCTGTGCATTCACTTTAAAGCTGCATTGTGTACGAATTTCACCCATCTAGCGGGGAAGTTGTATATGACAACCAACTGAATATTACTTTGTAGCCCCTCCCATTCAGAGCGCGTTTTAACTCCTACATTTCATTGCTAACATCAGCTTGCAGGTTCCCAAACATAAATTAATGTCTCTGAGCAGTATGAACAATGTCAATAAAACCGAAATTAGCCTTTAGCATCTCCATGGTTACACGCATTTATTCTAGCTGTAGCTGGTCTGTGTTACAACTGCACATGACGTTAGATGTCTGCCAGGGAAATCACGATGCATATGATTACGTTTATGTTACAAGGTAGACAATCCTCATCGTTGACGAGAGGAAAAGTATCCTAGACGTTGTTCTAGCGTTATGTACAGCCATGCTATAGTTAGCCGAATTTTCACAAATAGGATTACTTTTAGAGAAGAAAGCAGGCAACTTTGGCGTCCATTTTAAAATCCTTGCTCGTTTCATCTTGGAAAAGCCACTCCAATATTAACCTTGGTCTTGTTGCTCTGCGTTTCAATTATCTTTTAAACTTCCTTGGCGACTCTGTTACATGTCCTAGAGAATAGACATGATGCTCCAGCTGCAACCGGCTTTCAAATCTGCCGGCAGTCGCTCAGTAATCTCCTCCCCCTCCCTGGCATTCGCCATGCTGCCACTGAGTGTAAAAGAGGGAAACGCGGCGGTATGTCCGTCTTTGGCTTACGTATGTCCCTCTTTAGCTAGTGTATGTTGCTCTTTGGCTAATGTATGTCCCTCTTTGGCTAATGCATATTAAAGAGGGAGGCGCAACATGACAGAATACATACGAGCGAGTCGCTCATATGCAATGAGTGAAGCTGCGAGTTGCTCATGCGTCACTTTGCGACAAGATGCTAACGAGAGACTTCTGTAATGTCAGTATGTACAGTAAAAATGGGCCTACTTAACCAAGTTGGTTCACTGCTAAGAGTTCCCCTAGAAGGGATCAGCCCAATGGTCAGACAGCCCTATGTTCCCACCAACCAATGGTCCCACAGCCCAATGGTCCCACAGCCCAATGGTTCCACAGCCCAATGGTCCACGCCCAAAACCTATGTTCCAACAAACCAATGGTCCCACGCCGACCCTATGTCCAACAAACCAATGGTCCACAGCCCAATGTCCCACAGCCCACTGTTCCCATAGCCCTAGTTCCCACAGCCCAATGGCCACACCAATGGTCCCACAGCCCGACCCTATGTTCCAACAAACCAATGGTCCCACAGGCCCAATGTTCCCACAGCCTTATGTTCCCACAGCCCTATGTTCCCACAAGCCCATGGTCCCACAGCCCAATGGTCCCACAGCCCAATGGTCCCACAGCCCGACCCTATGTTCCAACAAACCAATGGTCCCACAGCCCAATGATTACACAGCCCAATCCTCCCACAGCCCTTTGTCCACACAACCCAATGGTCCCACAGCCCTATGTCCACACAACCCAATGGTCCCACAGCCCAATGGGCCCACAGCCCTATGTCCACACAACCCAATGGTCCCACAGCCCTATGTTCCCACATTTCAAAGATTTTTCTTAAAACTTTAGGGTTAACCCCTAACCCCAAATTGGGAGAAAGTGGGATACAATCTGACACACATTTATGAAAAAGCAAACATAGGACCTAATTTTGGAAAAGAAAATCTTAAAAATGTTGAAACTGAGGGAACATTGGGCTTAATTTTGAAACAAATCTTAGTAATTTAGAAACATAGGACTGTGGGAACAATAGCATGCTCCTCTCCAGAGCATGTGCAGCCTCTTTCCTTCCCCTTTTTGTTAGATTTGTTGCACTTGTTAAAGCAGGACAACTTTTTATTATTTTTATAAGTTCTCGGAGATAAAGAACTACAAGTTAATTCCCAGTTATGCCCAACTTCAACCTGAGCAGATATCAATTAATCAGCCATAATATAAGGAGCTTAGTTAAAGTATTGTTCTTTAAACAATATACACAGTCCACTTGGACCATGTCTTCCAACAGTAGAGAACTAGAAAAGTATTTTAGGGAGATGAGACCTCCTTTCCAATGAAGCGTCACATTAATTTGTCAGCTGTATGGCCGGAGTTGGCATCCTCCGGCTGCACGGCTTCTGGGAAGGCTTCTCTGGTGTATCCTGTGAGTGCAACATGCACTCACAGCTGCAAAAAGTGTCAAAACAGTGTAGTGGTGTGGCTGCAGCGACAACTGCAAAACAAAGAACTAACTGTGTAGAAAGTCTTAAATCAGAATAAAAATACCATTTAGCTTCTGGCTATGTTGTCTGAGTTCATCCAGTTTCCTGTTATTGCTTTTCCATTTTTTCATATTCTGAGAGCCCAAATGGTGCACTGCCAAAATTAATTACAAAAGTACTGGCTTGTTTCCTGTAAAGTGTCACATTCAGACAGAGTAGTAAGTGCAGTTCTGTCTGGTAATAACATCTCTAGTGTTAACATTTCTCAGAGCATTGAGGCTTTTAACAAAAATGTGAAGCTGCTGTAAACAAGACAGGAAGTGAAAATCAAATCAATCCGTGGACACTGGTGACATGTGAGCGGGACATTGGTGTCAAAATTCCCTGCAGTCCAAATGGATCAACTCCAACACTAAGAACCTAAATCCAATCTGCTTCATGTATGTCTGTGAAAGAGACACACAGTTAGAAATGGGAAACATTTAAAATAGAAACACAAGTCTGGAAGCTGCCATCACATTCTATTTTTAATTTATTAATATAAACTGTTTATTGATCCTCAGGGGGGAACTTTTTGTCAGAAGTCACCACACACAGGCCTGAAATACACACACATGCTAAGGACCTATTCATGCACAAATGGAGAGATGTCAGAGTGGGGGGGCTGCCTTGGCTGCACCTAGATGGATGCCAACTCTCCGGCTACCAATCCACACTCTGGTCCATGCTGGGACTTTAACCAGCAACCCTCCAGTTCCCAACCCAACTCCTTACAGACTGAGCCACTGCCCCCCCAAATGAATGTCAACACATCACTGAAGTGCCTTTTAATACACAGACTGACACTTTTGGGGTGTGTGTGTCTGTCCAACAACATCCATCCACCACACACTTTATTTCAGTATTAATCATTGAAGGCTGTTTGTATTACAGAGCAGATCAAAAGCAAAAGAAAACACCAAAAACCAGTCTGAGTTCAGAACAACACTTGATCTAAATCCCAGAAACTATTATTTGCACTTATTTCTCATTAAACATTAATGTTAGTTCTGATTAACTACACTTCAATCATCAACCTTGGTTGAGTTGTGGACTTTAACCTCCCTAATTTCTATTTTGGGAGAATCATGCTGCAACAATTTCCAGAAACATGAAGAACTGTAGAGCATGTAGAGTTTTTATTTGTGTTGCTAGAAAAGTAATTAGTTATGAATTACGTGAGTTAAAATATAGCTTTTACAGCTACACAATAATCCACTCAGACCATGTTTCCTCCATCAGAGTCACTCTGAGAAACTCTCAACAGTCTTCAACAGTGGAGGAGAAACAAAGTCTTCCCACCCTGCTCTGAAGGAAACATCTCAACTCTTCATTGTGGGAAGTGTGAGCAAACTCTGTAGAAAACGTCTCGGGTTACGTACGTAACCCT
>NC_045741.1:4133154-4134270 GCF_008692095.1 Etheostoma spectabile
CCGAGATAGGGGAACGAGACACTGCGTCGGTGACGACACTAAGGGGAACGCCTCATAGTATTGTCACCAACGCAGTTCGAGTTCCCCTCGAAGGAGAACACATTTCTCAAGTCAACAACTGAAGAAATGATCATTGAAAGTATAGTCTTGGTTTGCTCTGGATGTTTCTCAGTCTTATGTCTGGAGACACATGAACTCCTCACACTCACCAAGACACTCCTCCCACACTCAGTAACATATTGCAAAGAACGTGTTAACGGCATGTACTCTCTAACTGGGACGTTTTGGGACTGATTGGTGGGAATTGCTGGAGATGCAGTACACATGGAGACACACTGTTAAGAACAAAATACATTCCACCATGTATCCTGGTGTAAATGTTTCACCAAAACAAGATTTTGCAGAGCCACGCTCGCTGCGTCCGGAGTTCAGCGCCGTCCAAGACGACTGTGATTGGTTTAAAGAAATGCAAACAACCTAGAGCGTTTTTTTCCTCCTATCCCAGAATCCTTCTGTGATGTAGTCCAGACCTTACTTACTAGATAGGTCTGGTGATGCGAGATGAGAGAAATGTGAACACTAGAGATGTTATTACCAAACACAACTGCATTGTAACTATCAGACTCAAACTTTCATCAGCACCAACAACTGGAACACTAACCACATTGACGCACTAAATATAAAGAAATAACTGGGAGAAGTCCCAGCTGGTAACCAGAGGTTAAGCACTATTTCATTCTGATTGATAACTTCCTTGTTTTTGAAAGGTCATTGCAATTGTCAGACTACACAATGACCGGGACTGAGAAACAGTTTTGTAACTACAATTTCAATTTCAATGCTATGCCATGAACTACTACAACTACTGTTTCTAGTCACTGTTCCATTATCTGTATTGTGACTGTTGTTGACATTGTGCATCACACCCCCAACCGTTTTTGTCAGACCCCGCCTACCAAGAGCTTGGGTCTGTCCCAGGTTTCTTCCTAAAAGGGAGCTTTTCCTCACCACTGTCTCACTAAATGCTTGCTCTTGGGAGAATTACTGGAATTGTTGGGTCCTTGTAAATCACAGAGTGTGGTCTAGACCGACTCTATCTGTAAAGGGTCTTGAGAT
>NC_045741.1:4134280-4139287 GCF_008692095.1 Etheostoma spectabile
ATGAATTGATACTATAAATAAAATTTAATTGAATTTCCCAATTCAAAGTCTTCCCACCAGCTCGCTGCTCTGAAGGAAACATCTCAACTCTTCATCATGGGCAGCGAGATCAAACACAATTCTCAAGTCAACAACTTAAGGAATGATCCCTGAAAGTATGGTCTTGGTTTGTTCTGGATGTTTCTCAGTCTTATGTCTGGAGACACATGGCTGAATCTTATAACCCTTACATGATAGCTCCTCTACTCCTCGGTCATCGCCTGAACTTGAAGTTGTTATGGCCCTCCTCAGTGAAGGCCATCTCAAAGCTCTTATCTGCCCCGATGACCCTAACTCATCATCCTAGGAAAGGACTTTTCATCCCTCAAAAACACATTTTCTCGTTTCCTTTCTCCTCCTGTGACTTCCTTGCATCTCTCCCACGCCTCCTCGGTGAGAGGGACTAAGAAGCGAGAAAGGGAGGCAAGTAGAGGAGTCGAGGAGGCAATTTAAGGGTTATAATATTCACTGTATCTTACTAGCAGAAGTTGAAAATCTGCAGAAAAAAAAGACAATGAATGTGCATTGCCATCCACTGTTATGTGAATATTATGGATTTTGCACCTTGCGTTTGTGGTAATAATTCTCTACACTAATGGGAAAACCTGATGTAAATGTGACATTTCTGTTTGTTTCATGTGTTAATTTGAGGAAGGTTACAGCCTCGTTTCAGTCTCATGCTTCAAACATTTCCTATAAATGCCCTGTTTTTCTAAAGACCGTATGTTTTCCACTCGTTGTGGTTTGTGGTCGTTGTGCTGTCGGCTAGGTACAGTTTTACTTTTGGTGCTGAGACAAGTCTGAGCAGCATCAGTTTGGATGCTTTCACTTTTCATTCTGCTTATCTTTTGCAAACGTCTGTGCCATCTGTGAGTTGCATGTCAAATTGACCAAAACGCTCCTTGTGTCATTGGGGAAAGACATCATGTCAAAAAAAAGGTTTCAGTGAATTGTTATCTTTGACAGAAAACATTGAAACACTGCCTAAAAAAAGCAAATAATTGCATGCTGCTGTGCAAAACCAATATGGGAAACATTAACATCAACATGCTGGCATTCTCATTGTAAGCATGGTGGCATGCTAATGTGAGCATTTAGCTTTGGTACAGCCTAAGATACAACATTTCTAACTCTCCGTCTCAGAATCAAACAATTAAGTTTTTTGGGGATTTACATAAATCAGATATCAGAGTGAAAATAAATCACTGACTTGTTTTATGACACCTGCAAAGAAAGAACACACACACACACACACACACACACACAGAATGTTGGCCAAAGTGACTTTGCTTACAAAAAATAGTCTGAAATGTAATTTATAAAAAGGGGCTGCCAATGTTTCACATGAGACAAAAGTGTTATGATCGTTTTTTTATCTACGTCATATTTTATTTCTCCCTTTTTAAGGTTCAATTCAACATATTGATGAGCAACAAAGGTTCCGGGTGGATGGAGAAACAGTTCCACTTCATAAATCCTCCAAAAGACAAAAACTGTCTTGAATATTGTTATATTTATTTTATGTTTATTTGCATAGGGACAAGTATGTAGCATAGACTTTTGCCACACACCACAGTATGTGTAGCCTAAGCTAACTTGCAGTGTACATCCCTAGATGGACACTTTGGTCCATTTTTGCTTTTCCTGAGTTTTCAAATGCATCAACCTGAGATCTCAGAAAAAGGGGTTCAACGAACCCACTATGTTGCAACATGTTAATAAGTGAGCCTTAGAGATATTGACTGCTGTATTTTCAAATTTTTCGCACAGAGCCAGTTTCCCTCTACTTCTTCTCAGCTAGGACATGCAAACTACCACTTTAAGTAACGTATTTTGACACACATTTATCAAACAATCATAGCACAATCCTACTGCACCTGTTTGAATGTGAAACTATAGCTTTACAGTGAACTAACCCTAATTTACTGTATAAATCAGCGAGGTGTGTGCTATTGTTGTTCCACCTAAAAATAGTTCTCTCTGGCTGGAGCAGATTAAACTAATTTCAGCCTAAAGAAGTGAAAACTGTACCTAATATTCATGTTCCGTGTTTGAGGTCAATTTATGATAAGCACAACATTGTGAGATACTGTGAAAAGTAAACGTATTTTCACAGTATTTTTTATAGTTGTTTTGCTCTGTGTATTTTGACTGGTATTTAGTGTGATTGGAAGTTGAACAGAGGCAGTTATAACTAGAATTAACAAAGATAATTAATGTTTTCATGGTTTGTTATTAAACGATAACCAGAACTAAGAGTATTCTGCCCTGATAAATGATGTTCCTGTAGTCATAAATCAACATTTTGCCTCTATAATACACACAGTGTGAGGGACATTGGGAACTGTACACAAGCCATTTTGAACCTCCTGTGTTCACCCTCACATCAAACATGTGTGCTGTTAGAGGAAATGTGTGCAGAAATGGAAAAAGCGCACTTTCTCAATGCATGACTTAACCAACATCCTGACATCAAATGTGACTAAAACCTTATTCTCGGTTCAGTGTCATGTCTATCTGCTGCAGAGTCTGATGAACTCCACACACCTGTTCAGGCTGCCACATAGGAAGGATGTGTTTGACGCTTCGCTGCTGTTTCCCCTGCAGATCATGCAGAAAAGAAGGTAAGAGAAGCTGCTTACAACACAGCATCATCCAGGTTAGCATTTCAAATGTTAGTATTATACCAACAACGCTGATGTGACCTACTGCGGTTTAGATGTGGAACATTTACCATGTAACTTTTAAGAAGTGAAACATGGATTATCTGGAAGAATCTGCAGCAGCATGGACATTCAGATGCTACATGGACATTCAGAGAGTCCCTCAGACCAAACACAGAGCAGAGATAACACTGCAATAACTTCAGAAAAAGTCTCCAAGCATCCTACTGGGACCACCGACCGGACAAACAGCACTCCTCATCCAATCAAATCTAGAGGATCTGGGGCGTAAAAAAAAAAAAAAGAAGAGAAACTATACAAGTGCTCATGTTGCCTTTACAGAGGATTCCATGAACTCGACTAATACTTAGAGTGTGTGTGTGTGAATGAGACATTTGAGTTTTTAATTCACGAGCGAAAATGTCTAAAATCTTTTTTGGTTTTATTTACCTTTGGTGGCAAAAAGGGTAAAACACAAAATGTGAAATTAAATCAAGGGTCTACAGTAATTGCTTTCTGAAGACCCTAAATACAAAATGTCATGTAAATGAAAAATAATGAAAGACATATTACAAGGTACTGGGCAAGGTTCAATTATTCAATTATGTATCGTTTTACAACAGGGTTTATTTGTAAAATGTTATTTTTTGCCCCTTCATGCTACACACACATACTGTAGAGCATATAAACACAGGTTTAAATTAGAACGGGATGAAACTATATGTACCCATACTCAATTCTACATTATTTATTATTCAATTAATTTTGATTTAAATCATACATTTTCTTTAAGCCTCAATGCAATGATTTGCATTACATAGCGCATTTCTCCTTTGCCAGACACTTTGCATCTCATTCACCCATTTTCACACACATTCATACCCCGATTGGGAGCAGCATGGGGGTTCAGTGTCTTTGACATTTTGACTTGGGGTGTCATGGAGTGAAAGTACTTAGTTACATTCCATTACGGAAAAGTTTGTTAGCCGCAGCCCTACACATGTGGACCCAATTGTTCGATGGGTGAAAACATTTGCCAATTATTGTTGACAGTCATGACCGAAAGAACGAGATCCAGGGTACAAGTGGCCGAAATGGGTTTCCTCATGAGGGTGGCGGCTCTCCCTTAGAGATAGGGTGAGAAGCTCAGTCATCCGAGAGCTCGAGTAGAGCCGCTGCCCTTCCGTCGAAAGGAGCCAGTTGAGGTGGTTCGGGCATCTGTAAGGATGCCTCCTGGCGCCTCCCTAGGGAGTGTTCCAGGCACGTCCAGCTGGGAGGGCCTCGGGAAGACCCAGGACTAGGTGGAGAGATTATATCTCCAACCTGGCCTGGGAACGCCTCGGGATCCCCCAGTCGAGCTGGTGATGTAGCTCGGGAAAGGAAGTTTGGGGTCCCCTACTGGAGCTTCTGCCCCCGCGACCCGACACCGGATAAGCGGATGAAGATGGATGGATGGATGTTGACATCATTCTCAGACTCATTACTTTTTTGGGGTATGTAGTCCTAAATTGGTGCTGGACAAGTTGTGTTTTTGGTGGTGCTGGAGGAGAACTAAAGGGGATCCCCAAAGTCTGAATGTGGACCATGAGTGTCTGTACATTGTACTGTCTGAGTGTGTGTGTGTGTGTGTGTGTATGTGGGTTGGTCGGTGGACTTTCCACCACTCAGGGGAGTTATTTTTCATATGCATCATCCTCAGCAGGAGGAGCCTGGTGTTTTAAAAGCCAGCCCCCCCAGCTCAGTGCAGCTGTACAGTTCACAACAGAACAGACACTGTGAGATCAGGGTGAGTAACTGAGTGAGGGCTGAACAATTTTAAGATTTTCAGATTAATCTGCATGTCTAGACCGGATCATAGTGCATCACTCTTAAGAAAGTGAGCAACTTTAATCACTTTACAATGATTGTTAAACGTGCTCTGTGGACAGGCTGAGCCACTTTCCACTTTCTTATTTGTTCAGTCTGATTTAAAAAGTTGTGTAACATCTCGAGGATCAGTTTTAAAATGTATGCATTAATGAAGATGAGAAGGGAAAGTTATAATTGAATGTTAGAATCTGTTAATGTTGTATTAATGCACAGTTTTTTTCATGTTATTTGCACATTCTGTTTTTTATTTGTATGTAGGCTACTTTCACTTTGTATTATTCATGAATACACGGATTATTAGGGATGCTTAACTATTATAAATACACTATGATGACAATGAGAATACTGATGGCATGGTTTTACTGGACACTGGGCTGTTACACTGTGTAATTTTGTGATTTAATTGTTGATTGATTGATTGATTGATTGATTGATT
>NC_045741.1:4139297-4145118 GCF_008692095.1 Etheostoma spectabile
TTGATTGATTGATTGATTGATTGATTGATTATTCTTTGATACCATTCTCAAAAAACCTGTTCCTTATACTTTTATTTTGGAAATGACACAGGAAGCAAGTGTTAGAAGGCGTTAGTGTTTAGCTAGCTAACTTTTAAACTATTATAAAATATAAAACAAATACCGTTATAATTGAAAAGGCAAAGACAGACGTTGACAATTCGCATCTAATTGACATTAAAAAAAATAGCCAAGTGACACATTGAACTCCTTTTTAAAGTTATTTGGTTTTTTGTCTCCAATAGACATCCCAGGGCGTCCAGGCAGTCGGACCCGTCTCAGCTCTACAACCATGCCGGCCGAGACAGTCACAGACGGACTCAGGCTCATCAATATTCTCCCGGATGGAAGATGGTTTACCTTCGGGAGAGTCCCCAGAGCTCAGGCCGGTGTCCAAAACCCTTCCATGACTGATGGACAGAGCTCACCCGGTCATGAGACGCCCCAAATCGGTCAGTTAAGTCTCATTCAAAAGGCTAACCTCACCATAATGATACTTTGTTTTAAGCTAGCTTGGTTTAATGGGACTGCACAGCAACGTGTTTTAGGAACCGAGATAACGTTCACGTTAGTAAGCTATGGCTGTCAACTAAAGTCGGTTATAGTCTAATGGTGTTGAAGATACGATTATTGCAGCAATATAACGGGAATACCCGCTGGTAGAATGTAATTTAACGTTAACGTTACTCAAAAAACGTCACTGTACTGTTGCGTTTTCTTGAATTTGAGATAGGCTTTGTCCTATGAATAATTAATAATGTATTCGTACTGTTTATTGAACGTTAGTAAGCTGTGGCTGTCAACTAAAATCGGTTAAGTTATTTGGTGTTGAAGATACGATTATTGAGGGAATATTACAGGAATACACGGTGGTCGAATGTTATTTAACGTTAATATGTTAATATACAGTTTATGGTTACAAGTATAGACTGTTAATATACGGTCTATGGTTACAAGTATAGACTGTTAATATACAGTCTATGTTACATTAGTAGACTTTTATATACTTCTATGTTACAGCATAGACTGTTAAATCATCCTATGGTTACACATAGACTGTTAATATACAGTCTATGGTTACAAGTATAGACTGTTAATATACAGTCTATGGTTACAAGCATAGACTGTTAATATACAGTCTATGGTTACAAGTATAGACTGTTAATATACGGTCTATGGTTACAGCATAGACTTTAATAACAGTCATTGTTACAATCATAACTGTTATATACATTCTATGGTTACAAGCATAGACTGTTAATATACAGTCTATGGTTACAAACATAGACTGTCAATATACGGTCTATGGTTACAAGTATAGACTGTTAATATACAGTCTATGGTTACAAGTATAGACTGTTAATATACAGTCTATGGTTACAAGCATAGACTGTTAATATACAGTCTAGGGTTACAAGCATAGACTGTCAATATACGGTCTATGGTTACAAGTATAGACTGTTAATATACAGTCTATGGTTACAAACATAGACTGTTAATATATGGTCTATGGTTACAAGCATAGACTGTTAATATACAGTCTATGGTTACAAGCATTGACTGTTAATATACAGTCTATGGTTACAAACATAGACTGTTAATATACAGTCTATGGTAACAAACTGTTAATGTACAGTCTATGGTTACAAGCATAGACAGTTAATATACAGTCTATGGTTAGAACAAGCATAGACAGTTAATATACAGTCTATGGTTAGAACAAGTATAGAGCATCCTATGGTATTACAAGGTGGAATAAGATGGACTGGTGTAGATAAAAAACCGTTCTATGGTTCACGAGGATAGGGGGGCGGCAGTGATTGAAGTTGATACAACTCCGCTATGGTGTTGGTACAGCAAAGAACACAAGACTGTTAATATACAGTCTATGGTTACAAACATAGACTGTTAATATACAGTCTATGGTTAGAACAAGTATAGACTGTTAATATACGGTCTATGGTTACAAGTAGCTGCAGGATTTATCTCGTCACACATACTGAAGACCATCGTATCAATTCCCCATAGAAACAAATAAAAACAAGAAGAAATAAAAGTACGGTACTTTCAGCCCAGAGATATGGTAAAGACGCTGAAAGGCTCACACCTAAGTATGAGTTTTGTGACAATGTAAATGGTTATTTTGACAATGGATTAATCATTTGAGTGTTTATCAAGAGAAAAAAGCCAAACATTTGATAGTTGAAGATGGCACATTGGGTTGTTGTAAACTATGAAAGTGTGATGAAACGATTAGGCAAGATAGTACCTAGCAGATTAGTCTTTAAGAGCAAATAATCATTAGCTGCAGCCTTAAATATAATCTGTATTTCTTTTATCCATTATTTTATGCTAAACAACATCTGTAACTTTTCTCCTTCAGCGACCCTCACTTTTGAGCAGAGACTTGAGGCCCAACTCTTTTATGAGGCCGGTGAGCTGCTGATAGAGAGAGAGGAGCGTCTGTTTGGGGAGATAAACGAGAAAGAGACGCTTACGCATCACGAGGAAGAAGTAAACAAGCTTGCTGCAGACCACCAGGCCCTAAAAGAACTTGTACTACAGAATCTATCTCTCAGCCTGGGGGAGGTCAATTTGGAGGCTCTGACGTCTGCGGTGAAGGCCGTGAACCAGGAGGAGGACCAGGACCAACGGTGGACTCAGAGGTCTCGGACCCCTCCAGACTGGAGGCCCGGTGAATGGAGGAAACTCCACAACTCCACACTTCGCAGCCTGGTGAAGGAGCGCTTAGAAAACCCTATGACGCCCCTTGATGACCAGGGGAACATGTCTGCTATTCAGGCGGACATCTGCAGCATGGGCCGGCAACTGAAGGAGGACCTTCTGTCTGTGGTGGACGTGGTCAAGGGTTGCTACCCCCCCGAGTGGAACATCAGCCATTTTTACGCCAGCTTGTACCACCAAGCCTTCAGCGCCAGACTCAGGACGATCGCAGACTATGGTCTGGGGGACAAGGACTGCACTGTCCTCCTGCGCTGGGTTAACGAGTTTTACCCACAGTAAGTCATGACTTCAGTTTATGTTTGAAGAAGGCCTACATTTATTTCTGGGCCCATTCTATTAATATTTTGGTGTGTTTTTGTCCTGGTAGTAGGTTTGATGAACAACTCTGATGCCAATTTCGATTCCTCCTTTAGATTCTGGTTCATTTCCGGTCTCGATTCAAATTCTTTTGAGAAGTTGATGTATTTTTAACAGATGAGATGATAAAAAGGAACATTTTATTTTTATTCAATGGTGATTTACAGTTTTACCAGTTTTTTCCATGGTTGCAACACAACAAGCGCCTGAAAGTGTAGTGGTCTTTATGGAAACCAAAACGTACTTACTTTGTGTTACATTTTGAACCGATGATCAGATTCTGAACCAGATTTTCCAAATGATTCCCAAAAAAAGGATTCTATTAGAATTATAATTTTTTTAAGGATTCAACAAAGTCCATCCTCTGTCTCAACAACTATTTTACAGATTACAAGTACATTCCAGTGGTGGAATGTAACCAAGTACGTTTACTTAAAGAGTCTTAGGGTGTATCTCTGCATACTTCCAACAGTACACTTCAATGCCCACTTTCGATGGTTATTATTGTCCTAAAATGAACACAAATATTAAAATACTTACCAGAAATGACGAGCGGGATGAACGTGACGAATGCAACACATGTGAACGGGATTTTCCAGCCCCCTTTCCTGTATGCAAATGAGGAGCGGCCGGCTCGGCTCGCCGCCTCTCAAAATCTGACCTTTGTCGATCTAAAACTGTTTGTCCCATTTCTCGCTTAAAATGTTTTCAGAAACACGTTTTGGTGAACTATTTTTGTAAAATACAAGATTGTATTGTATGAAATTCTCAAGCAGCCAGACCCACGCGACGCATACGTCCAATCAGTTGCCGGACGAGGGTTCGCTTTGTAGTCAAGATGGTGCCCGTTTAGTGTGTTTTAGTAGAATAGGGTCCTGTTGTTCCACACTGAACTTTTTGACAATTTTTAGGGGGTTTGTTTTGTATTATCAACACTATATACTTAAAACTAAGTGTTTGAAGTGTGCATGTAGGTGGTTTGAGACACAGCCTTAGTTTTAGTTTTGCAACACTTGTACTTTCCTTGAGTATTTCCATGTTAGACTTTGTTCTTCTACTTGGATTACCATGAAATATACTTAGCCCATTCATGATTTCCAGAGGATGAACTCTTTGTCCCTGCAGACAAATATAGCAACACTGTTAATCACCTTCATAGTTCATTCTGTAGAACTTCTTTTTTACTGACTTTTCCTCTACTCTTTGGTAACCAAGGGGTTCCAAGTCGACAGGGATTAGTTTTAAGAGGTCACAAGCCAAACAGTCAGGGTTAAATTAGACATGTTGTCTTGTGCTGAACGCCTGCTGGAGACAATATGATGTTGTGCAGAAATGCACACATTTTCAAAATATTATGAATTTCTCACTGTGTAGTTGTAATAGTTTATTTAATCATCTCATCATCTCTTATCTAAATCTGTCCTTTGTGATTGTGTGAAATTAGTGAAATGACTGAAGAAGCACCAGATCCACCCTCGACTGTTGATTGCGAAACAAAGCAGCTTGTCTTAAAGTTGCGTAACAGTGTAGAAAACCTTTGCAGGAGTGGCACACATCCTCTGCTCTGCACGCACACTGCATTACAAAATAACCCAGAAGGCAAAAAACTCACAAATTGAGTTTGGTTTTACAGTTTGCTTCGAGTCATTTTTACCCATTCACACCCTGATGTTCACAAACCAGTTTGTCACACATCCTTTATTAACAAAAAGTTGCTACAAGTTCTTGTTTTGAACTTTTGAAACTGAAGTAGAAGAGAAGGCATCGATGAAAATCAGATGATGTGCAATAAAACAATGTACAAGTATCTGTTATCATGACTTTCTGACATCTAAAAGTGTGCAAAATTCTCATGGTTATCTAATGAAAGTTGTGATATCTGCTTTCTGTGTCAGACTCCTTCAAAAGCCGGAGCTGGCCAGTGAAATCGATGTTGAAGCGCTGGGAAAACTGCTGCCTAACGACTTGTTGAAAAACCTGGAGGAGCAATACCTGACCAAACAGCAGGTAACTCAAGCGGCCTGCTTAATTTGAGTTATTTCAGTTACACTGTAAAACCTTTCACTTTGCCAGTAAACTACTGTTTATTTACAGTAAGCATGCTGTATTTTGAAACTACTCTGCACTGCGATAACAGTAAAAACCTGTAATCTGCAACATTCTCCCAGAATGCATTGCCACTTACAGTATGATCCTGTATAACATTAAAACAGTCAGACACTGTGAGATTTTAGCGTTAAATTTACATCAAAGGTTTACAGTGTAGATCTTACTTATGTTTGGCTGTTTCTTCATTTTCGGTTGGCTGGGTTAGGCAGCTTTACTCAACCTTTTACTTAGCCTCTATTTAGTGTTTTGGTCTAGTTTGGAAGTTGTGGATATTCATGGTCCCCAGTTGATGAATCCTAATGGGGTTTTTTTTTGTGGGGGGTCTCCGGACTTAATCTCTTGCTCTGGAGGGAACTACTAGAATTGTGGGGTCCTTGTAAATTATAGAGTGTGGCCTAGACCCACTCTATCTGTAAAGTGTTTCGAGATAACTCTTGTTAGGAATTGATACTATAAACAACATTGAATTGAAATGAATCAACAGCACCATGTCATATTTATCAAGTATAAACAAGAAATCTAAAGGGTAGATTACTGAGATTGTTCATGCTCTCCAGAGAATTGGGGGGGG
>NC_045741.1:4145128-4145677 GCF_008692095.1 Etheostoma spectabile
GGGGGGGGAGTTGGGTGCCACTTTGCTAGTGGGCATAGCACAATTATCAGTATCATTGTTTCAACACTTATAGTCTGTTTGTTGCCATTTAGAGTTATGGAAATTCAGTACATGAATCTCACATATACTTGTGCTATGTAATGTGTGATGGGAGTAGTATATAATTAAATGTTCTGTATCCAAAAACATAAACTGTAGCATACAGCCTGTGTGTGTGTGTGTGTGTGTGTGTTAAAAGTGACAGCGGCATATTGTTGTGCGTTCAGGAGGATCTGACGATGTACATCAAGCGCATCCTGGAGGACGAGGAGCAGAAGTGGAATAAGGGAGAGGCGCCGACAAGAAGGGACGGCTGCTTCGTCAGCCCCGTGGCCTGCGACATCATCCAGGTGCAGTTTCAATCAGACATGATGTTAAAGCAGCTGTAATCAATATCTTCACAATAATGTATCACGGCAGCAAGATAGGTGTCTCCTAATAAATTACGACGTTGCTCAGCGACTACTGGATGTGGAACTGGATGTGTTTTTCTCCCATCTACACCACACA
>NC_045741.1:4145687-4145853 GCF_008692095.1 Etheostoma spectabile
ATCTTTAATATCGGTATTTATATTATCTTATTACAAGTACTTACTTTTCAACATTTATGGTCACAGGTTAATATAATTAAATTATGCTACCAACTCTTGCTTCATTAGTCTAATTACACATTGAATTTCATTTTAACGTCACTTACACTGCAATATTGTTTCTTGT
>NC_045741.1:4145863-4149358 GCF_008692095.1 Etheostoma spectabile
CCGCACTTTAAAATACCTTTATTTGACGCCATTTTGCTTACTTAGTCTACCATATAATCATTGTCTATTGTTTGCCTGTATTTCTTGTGTGCTTACCTGCTTGTGTGTTTTAGTTTTTTGCTGTTATTGGAAAAAGTTTCCCCGTTGTGGGATGAATAAAGTATAATCTAATCTAATCTAATCTAATCTAAATCTTACAAATTCTCCATATTAAAAACTTTCACACAGCTTGTTATTGCAGGGTTAGATCAAGCCTCGACAGTTTTTTCATGTCTTGTTTTTGTCTGATCCCAATCCCAATATGAAGTTGTTGTTTTTTTGCTTCATGAGATCACAAGAGAACAACGTGTAAAACATAACTGTACCAGTGTCCTCTGCTCTGCCGTTTAGCTCAGGAAGGAGGCCAGCGAGGTGACAGTGTTTATATATTTATAGAAAGTCATTCAGTGTCAGATCAAGGTCCAAGTGTGCAGAAGCAGCCACGCTCCTGCAGCCTGATAAATCCACAAGGCACTTCCACTGCCAACGCTATGGCTTCAGTTTCTGGTGCTAGTTGGGCTGTTTAGTGCAGTGCTTTTTATTTGCTGTCCCTGATCTGTGTCCTCCATCTGTCTTTAGGTTATAAATGGAACGGTGAAATCGGCTGAAATAGTTGTTGGAGATCTGCACAAGGCCCAGAGCATAACGTGCCAACTGAGAGATTTAATGCAGAGGTAACGATAAAATAGTGTCATTTTAAAATGCATTTTTGTCTTGTGTCCAAGAAGAACAGCACGGTTGAAGTGGAAATCAACTATTTTCATTTAAATCCAAACTCCCGCAGGTACAACGTCTTCCAAAAAGACGTCATGAGGCAAAACAAACCAAACAGCCGGCCGATTATCAAGGCGCACCTCGACAGTGTTGAGCAGTTCAGGTGTGTTTCTGACATTTAGCCCTTGTTGGCACAATTAGACGTCTAGCATTATTAAGATTGAGTTCTGCTTGAATTACTACAATTGTTGTGTAAATGAATAGAGTGTGGTCTAGACCTACTTTATCTGTAAATTGTAACTTTTAACAGAAAATATGGGCTAACGTGACTTCTGTGCTCCGTCTGCAGGGACGTCCTCAATAATAATAAACAGCTGTTCACAGAGGATGTGCGGGGAAGTTTATCGCATGTTCTGACTGACATGAAACAATCTGCCCACTCATATTTATTAAAACCGGTGCACGATGTCCTCAAGGTGAGTTCTTTTCCTTTTTCTTGTCAACATATCTCAGGAAAAGACCAAAACAAAACTGAACGTATCTACCAAAAAGTACTGTGCTCAACAGCCTGATATATCTTCTTCTTCTGTGTCATAGAGCTCCGTTGTTAAAACACTTCACTGAGCCACACTGCTGCACTGGGTCATATGTTCCTTCATTAGCATGAACGCACACACTGTAGTTTATTTTGACCCACCTCCACATGTTGTCCACCGTCCTGCTGCCACAGAAAACTCACTAGAGCACCAAATGTGGATTAATTCGCCGCTGAAAGTAGTCCCTAACAAATGTTCTTTTTTCTTCCTGTTTGAAAAATAAATATAGTTTTTTTTAATGAAACAAAATTATTTGTGAGGTGATTTGTAAGATGTATGCCTTTAGTAGGAAGCAGTGGCCTTGGGCTGATTACCACAGGAAGTTTTTTTTATTTAGAGACGGTTTAATTTGTATGTCGGAACCAAACAGAATATTTTTCAAACAAAGGCCAAAACATTTTGCACAATGAAGGCATTTAGCATAAAATACCAAAACAGCATGATAGTAAGAAACACTAGAGCAAGAAAATAGAATTTATGAAACAGAAAGGAAGGAAAAAAAATCGTAATGAAAGCAAGGGAAATGGTATGCTGAATTGTACAGTAGCTCTGAAGAACAACACAAATATAGATCTATACAGTTTTTCAAATCAAGATATTTTCATTATCTGAAATGTCCTTTCTGTTGCAAATTCTCTACCACTGTGCGTGAAAGTGTTACCTGTCTAACGCATCATGTTTGGACGTCACACAGCCACAGTACCGCATGCTGGGAACCAACAAATGGCTGGATAAGGCTGTGTTTGAGAAGCTGCTGGACAGCATTGAAAACCAGATTCAGGATCTTTGTGGTTCCAGTGAAGCCAGTCACCAGGTAGATACACACTCTTCAATTCAATCTAAAGGAGAAGCTGCTGGGTTTGACTACAAATCATGTTATGTTCCATCCAAAGCACACTACACTTTAGATCAGGGGCCATTCTAGGATCAGAGCTTTGGGGGTGCCTTGAACCCTTATAATGTCATTTTTCTTAAGGTTATTCTACTGTTCTAACTGCATTTCAACATCATTTTGGACCATCATGCAAGGGAGAAACTGTATTTATGTAACTAAAAAGACACCAACAACTCTTAGAAAACTTTGTAACTACATTGCTGAGCCACAGGGCCATTACTACTGCAGAGTCGCCATGCAAAATGCAGAATCAATAACTTTGGGAAATTTGAGATTTATGCGATTTTGACTCATGGCTGACAAGCGCTATTTCCTGAAAATGGCTCAGTATGTTTTTCTGAAAGATCTAGGCATCTAGATTTTGGGTTTAGTTTCACGATGTAGTGCGATTCCTAGAGCAGAACTCCTTAGCTCACAATAGAGTACCACAGACCTTTTAGCAATAATTTTTTAGGGGTGGCGGGATCAAGTTTCCAAGTTTCTACAGTAATTGCTGTGATGGATGAAAACAACTGGAGTAAGCTTCTACGGTCAGCACACTGATTTTTGAACCATAAAGAAATGAATGGAAACCAATGGCTGCCTGTATATGAGGGAAAATGCATTTACAATTCTGAAAACACTTTTGTTTAGGTTTGTAAAATATCACGAAATAATGTGACTTTTATGGACTAAAATATGTAGAAATCGCTGGAGTTGTTCAATAAACCCACTTGGAAAGATCAAATGGAAATGGACTTTCTCAGTTCAGTTTTTGATGGTTCTTCTAGTAAACTCGTTGAAATGTATTGCATTTTAATGTGAAACGTCATTTCTGATTTCATAATTGGATTCATTTCAGAAACTGATTGGCCAGCTGCACCAGGAAGTCGCACAAGAATATGTGAAGCGGCTCCTGAAACAAAACGTCAAACTAAAGGACAAGGATCAGCAGCTGAAGGCCTACGGGGTCGTAAAGAACAACGCGGAGAGTTTGCACCATTTATTCGCCAAAATGGTAAGAACCGAGCACAAAATCGTTTTTTTAGACCTTAACCCTCTGAGACCGAGAGACTTGCCCACGAGTAAAAACCGCACCTCTGATTCATAGTTTGATCATTTAATAACCATAAAAGCTAGAGACTCACCAAAAGTTGCAGCTAAAAGCTAACGAGTTAGCGGTTACGGAGGTTGCTTCCGGGTCTTTCTAGCCTCTCCAGGTGATTTTCTATCCAGCCTGGAACTTTCAGCCTTTTTCGGGGTTGTTGAGCA
>NC_045741.1:4149368-4149924 GCF_008692095.1 Etheostoma spectabile
ACCGTTACATCCAAGATTTATCCATTTTATGTCCATAATTCATCGCATTTGTGCTCATTTCCGCCGCTAGCTCCCGCTGCTCCGTGTCTGCTCTGTGTTTACTGAAGAAAAGGACGCTACATGCCCATATATGGGAGACAACGTCCCCCAAAGAGTATGGAGTCCTAAAGAGGTCAAACTTCCCAGTCACACTATGGTCACACTTGTCTCATATGCGATCAAAGATGCTATAGATATCTACCGTTTTATAGAGGAAATGGCCCCACTGGTTTGAGATTTGGCATATATTTGGGCCTTTTTTGAAGAAATGTAAATAGTATGTGCTTTATATGAGTTATAATGTTTATTATGTTTATTTTTGCGCATAGGAAAACTGTTTTAGACACACAAATGCTTGTGTAACGTTGCTGTGGGTGTAATATCAATAAATATGACATTATTATGTTGATTATTGGCATAAGTAAATGTCATGAGGGCAAAAGCGTCTTGACTTTCTTTGAAATGTGTGTATTTTGTCATCTGTATAAGTTATGATGATTATTTCTTCACAGTGTGA
>NC_045741.1:4149934-4150013 GCF_008692095.1 Etheostoma spectabile
ATATGAGAAGTGTTTTAGAGAAGAAAATGGCTTAGGTTTTACTGCTCTGTATCTGATATCAATACATATCTGGAAGATT
>NC_045741.1:4150023-4150144 GCF_008692095.1 Etheostoma spectabile
TTTTATTTATTTATTTGTCTTTAAGGTCCTACAGCTATTTTTAACATTCAAGTGACCTCACTGCAACCCAGATATTCTAATAACCCAGTTTGTCCAAAAAAAAATGATGTTCATATCTTGA
>NC_045741.1:4150154-4153596 GCF_008692095.1 Etheostoma spectabile
CAGGGTTGATGTTTTACAAGCTTTGACAGACAATAAACTGTAAAAATGGCCTCAGGGCTCAGAGGGTAAACAAAACATTCACTTTTGTAGTTCCATGCCAGAAGTAATTTGTCACTGGAACTGACCACCGAGCGTGATTAACAAGTGATCCAGGGACAATCCACGCTGATTACATAAAATCCCCAGAAGAAGAGACGTGTAGAGTAGACTAAACAGTGACTGCTCTTTCCTCGCAGGGATCAGAGAAGGATTGGTGTACGGAAATCCTGACTAAGATTGCAGAAGTGCTGAAACTCCAGGACCTCCCCGCCATACAGATGCAAATAGCATCACTGGGAAGTGCTTATCCTGACCTCAGGTAACCTTTGCTCTCTCAAAACATACACAACGCCCTTTATTATTTAGCTCTCAAGTGTAACACACCCCAAGGCACCGAAACCCCCAACTGCTCTGGGCGCCTTTCCGTGGGCAGCCCCCCCACTCTGACATCCCTCCATTAGTGCATGTATGAGTTCTGAGCATGTGTGTGTAATTCAGGCCTGTGTGTAATTTCAACAGAGTGTAAATCGTAATTTCCCCTTGCGGGATTAATAAAGTACATTATTATTATTATTAAACAGGAAAGCTGAAATGTATCCAGCTATTTCCTGGCAGCAGGATGCTGTTATGAGCTAAAAGTAGACTCTTTTCTTGTGGAGTAGTGTGTCAGTGAGCGTGCTGTGGCACACTGAAACACAGCAACTGCAGGGAAATAGGAGGTTTGAGCTGGGAAAGGTTAGTTGTGGTATGTCGGTTTATAAAATTCTGTAAAATTTGGACTTTTCTTTATCTCTGATTTTTAGTGACAAACTCTCTCTTCTTGACTCCCTGTCATTTCCCTTCTTCCTACATAGAAAGTGTTTTTAGGGTAGCTCTCTCCCCTTTTTCTATCTTCAGCTGTCATATTGAATAAAGGTCCATGGTCCATTTTTTGGCCGTTTGCAGATGATCTGTATCTGCGTTGTATTTGCCTGATAACTAATAACGTTAATGAATAAAAAACTTTGGCTCGGCTACAGCTCTGTGTCTGTCCCTCTGCTTCAGATTCACTCACCACTGAGTGTCTGACTTAATGCCCCCCCACAGCACTATCTGACTCTCTGTTACTAGGGATTATGTTGAACAGTTCTCATTTATTAAATAATTGACTAAAGCATTTAAACACAGTTTTGTGTTAGAGTTTGGAACATTCCAAAATCCTAATTTAATTATTTTCATTTGTACTGTTAATGCATACCCAAATATCACTTATCTACTTCATTTACTACTAACAATCAGTATCGGCATCGGCTTTGATTGGTCGAGGGCTACCTTGCGTGTTTGTCATGTGGATGGATGAAAACTGACATTTGCATAATTTATTTCTATTCCCTCTGCTAACATGAGATATTTCCACAGTTAAAGCTATATAGTTTGATTACAGGTTCATAAACGGTCGTTGACGTGAGCCTGTCAGTAGTGCCAGGTCTATTGAGAGGCTTTGGTGACTACGGGGCGAAACAATTGGTCATAATCTGTGTTTATAGAGTAGAATTGTTTTTTCCTTGCCTCTGTTGCCTAGTGCTTGGTGAGAATTGTTAGGTTTCTGAAAATAACATTGGTCTAGACCTGATCTTTTATGAAAAGCACAATGAGATAACAGTTAATAACTGTGATTTGGCGCTATATAAATACAATTGAATTGAAATTGAAGTTAACTTATCCAATTGGAATCCATACACTCAGGACCTGTGGCTAGTCTCCTAAAGAGGCAGGGCAGTTACACAGAGAGGTGGGTCAGACTCAGGGGGAAAGGGGACTGAGGACCCAGGGCCCTCATGCGAGGAGGGCCCAAAAGATGCTAGAATGAATAGCTGTGGATGCGGGGAGGGGCCCATAGAAAACGCCTTTCTACAGGGCCCAGAATTTTGTGCCACTCCCCTGGACACAGATACAGGAATTAGTCTGAGTTGGGGTGTCATGGTTGGAAAACGTCTCTGATGGGAACGCTTAAAAAAATACTGATTTGAAGCATTGGGGTCTGCTGAAATAAGGTCTCTGGGACCGGATTCCTCACTCACTACTAACATAGAAGCCCCTATAGATAAAAGATGTTAGCATAGCATTACCTGACCCGATGAGATCACTGTGTCTAATGCAACATCTTTCACTCTACAATCATGTTCAAGTGTCTCTTAATCTAGAATCACAGGATTAAAACATTATTTAATTTGAACCTTTCCTTCCCTTCTTTCACCTACAGTGAGAAACATGTTTCGGCTCTGCTCAAGCTCAAGACCAACCTCACCAGAGCCGACAGGAAAAATGTCAAAGAGACTCTGTTGGACATTCTGGGGGAGACAGGAAGCTCAGACTCTCCTCGTCCATTTTTCTCCGGAGTCCAGGTCAAATGAACTGAAACTGCGTTCAGTTCTCCTCATTTTAAAGCTGACTGAAATTTGGGTTGTATAGTATCGTGTATTATAGCGTTTGTGTGTATGAATGCATGATAAGTTGGACACTGCTGGTTTCAGATATCACATATGCTGGAAGTGTAATATCTGCAGACTTTAAAAAGATGAAATGAGTGTTTTAGTTATGTATAGGTTACACATAAGTGCTGGTGAATATGGTGTTTTTTACTGCTGAGAAACGTGTGTGTGTGTGTGTGTGTGTGTGTGTGTGTGTGTGTGTGTGTGTGTGTAAAATTGGGAACAGCAAGTGTACTTCCAAGATCCTCTGATATATTTTTTTAATATCAAATCAGTATTATTCTTATAGTGTGTATATTTTTTTCTAAAATGTGCAATAAAGAGAGAGGTCAAGCTATCATTTTTCATTTTTATTTCATCTGATTTACAGAATATTGTTAGAGAAAGCGTCTTAAGTTTAAAAATAAATTGATTGGATGTGATTATCTTGTACAGCAGTACATTTTTACCTCCGTTCATTTATATCAGCGACAAAATCACCTTTGTAGATGAAAACAGACTTCTAGGTTTTACTGCAAATTCACGTGAACATACACTTACTCATAATGTAATATTCACAAATTAGAGCACAAACTACAGTGTGAAAACAATATATTAATAATAGTATTCAGTGTTTAGACCCCTTCTCGTTTTTCCCATTTTTGTTATATTGCGGCCTAACCCTAACCTTAAAATCATTTAAATTCATATTTCCCTCATCAATCTACTACACTCACTATCCAGTGTTGACAAAAAAAGAAAAAACCAAGAGATTTTTTGTGTGTTATTGCAAAGTAAGGAACTGAAATTGACACTTGAGTGTCAGCTCGGGTGCCTCTTGATCATCTCTGAGATGTCTCTACGCCTTGATTGTGTACATGTACATGGTTATTTTGAAAAAGAGACATTTCTCTTCGTTTGTGAGGAAGTGATTTGTTGCTGTTGTTGCTATT
>NC_045741.1:4153606-4156321 GCF_008692095.1 Etheostoma spectabile
TGATTGGCTAACGTGGGCTTGAGCTTCTCGTCACATTGCCACCTACAGGTTTGCTCTTGACGGCATATATACACAGGTGTGTGTAACTGAACACTTTTCTGAAAACGTACAGCTTTGCACCATGTTATTTAGGAAACGGAGAGGTTGAATTGTCCCTTTATTAAGGTGTCTACTTTACAGAAGAGGATGGTGGCCTCTCAGTTCCCAACTTTAAACACTATTTCTAGTCCTTTGTGTTAAGACCTCTCCTCACGTGGTTTAACCCCGATGCGTCTGTCTGCTGGCGTACGTTAGAGAGTGCCAATCAGAGCCTTGTTCACTCCATGACGTTCTCTTTGCCAACGTTTCTAACAAAAAGACCCCATTATCTCTCATCTTATCAAGACTTGGAGATTAGTTGAATCATATTGCCATCTAGCTTGTAACTGGCACACTTTTTCAATAATACAGCACTTCTGAATGGTGGGAGGCCAATTACAGCTCCTCAGTGGTAACAGAGGTAAGACATTTTTTGTGAGGATGGCTCGTTACCATTCTCTGACTTACAAAATGCATTCAGTCTACCACGTTCCTCTTTTTTCTTTTACCTTCTTTTAAGATCAGCACTCGAGGCATACGGTGTCCCCTTGGCAGAGGCCTTTGGACATCCATCCTATTCGGAAGTTATTGACTGTGCAGCCTAAAAACTTTGGTATGGTATCTTGGCTTTATCGGTTCTTGGTGACATCTGGGCACTCTGCCCTTCCTTTTGAGAAGATCTGGGCATGTGATTGCCAAGGCCTCACTCTCGATTTGCATAATTCCAGAGGTATCTCTCAATCCATACCACCAGCAGATTCACTACAATTCCATACATAGGACATATCTCACCCCTATGAAAATGCACCACATGAAAATAATAATTAACAGTCCTTTATGCACTTTCTGCCCAATTAAAGCTCAATGTACATATCTTCATATGTTCTCCCGTAGGTCAGTTCTGGAACAATATTGAATCCAAAATTTCCATCTGGATTTATATTAGTGTGCCTGATACTGTCAATGCTTTGATTATGGAGGATCTGTCAGCCTTCCAGCTTTCTAAAGCTCAAAAATGTGCTGTGTTTGCTGGACTTACAGCTGCTAAAAGGATGATTGCAATTCGTTGGAAGCCACCTCATGACTTCGCTATTCGTTCATGGATCTTTTCTTTTTTGGATGACACGTACACGGAACTCTCTACGGCTCGCGTGGGTGGGAAAACTTCGGAGACTTGGCACGGCGTCGCTGAGTCCTTGAAGGCAATGCTGTAGCCTTTTCTTTTTGTGTGTGTGATTGGTCCCTTGTCTTGTGTCTGTTTGTGTGTGTCTGTTTGTGCACGTGTTGTTTTGTCTCCCTCCCTCCCGTTTTTCCTCTCTGTGTTTTGGGGACCCTGGGACGCATTCCTAAGCTCCAGTGTGTTGTTTGTAACTGTTTCTGAATGTTATGTTTACATTATTATTTTTTCTAAATATAAAAATTGAAGTGAATTAAAAAAAGTGACAACAACATCATAAGAAGCCAGATCAATAACAATCCCGGGAACAAGACCTAAACAATCCCGGGAAATCATTGAGCTTCCTGTGTGGGACCAGAGACTGTACACACACTGTTTTCAGTTAATAACTGCTGTTCTAAAAACCAGAGGAAGGATACGAGTCTGCAGCGAATTACTGTCAGTGTGTAGTTTTCCTGAAAGTCTTTAAAATGGTGTGAGTGGAAGGAAGTGGGGGAGTGAGAGGGAGCGAAGGAAGATAAGCCCATCAAAGCTGCTAAGTGAGGGTGACCATTCGGTGGAAATTCTGCTGTTAGACAATGACCCAAATAAGGCTGTTAATTTGGAATTCAGTTACCAGGACCGCTGCCAAAGTGGTTTTTCCCAACCCCCAAGTCTCATGTCTTTCATCTTTCTCTTGGCAGTGCCCCATAGATTCTCTATGGGGTTCATGTCAGGAGAGTTTCCGGGCCAATCAAGCACAGTTATCCCATGGTCATTGAACCAGGTACTTTTGGCCGTGTGGGCAGGTGCCAAGTCCTGCTCAAAAATGAAGTCAGCATCTCCATGAAGCTCGTCTGCTGAAGGAAGCATAAAGTAAATGAGATGAGATGCAAAATTTGCTCTCATCAGAAAAGAGGACTTTGGACCACTGAGAAACGACCATTTCTTTTTTTTCTTTATCCCAGTAGACTCTCTGACTGTGTTTGTTTGTTCAGGAGCGGCTTGACAAGAGGAATACGACATTTGAAGCCCATGTCCAGGACCCTTCTGTGTGTGATGGCTCTTGATGCAGTAACTCCAGCCTCAGTCCACTCCTTGTGAAGCTCCCCCAACACATTTGATGGCCTTTTCTGACAATCCTCTCCAGGGTACAGGTCCCTGCTGCTTGTGCACCTTTTTCTTCACACTTTTCCCTTCCATTTAAATTCTATTAATGTGCTCGATACGGCACTTTGAGAACATCCAACTTCCTTTGTAATTACCTTTTGAGGCTTTCCCTCTTTGTGTGTGTGTGTGTGTGTGTGGGGGGGGGGGTCAATGATGGTTTTCTGCACAACTGTCAGGTCAGCAGTCTTCCCCATGATTGTGAACTCCACTGAACCAGACTGAGAGACCAATTAAAGGCTCAGGAACCCTTCGCAGGTGTTTTGGATTAATTAGTTGATTAGAGTGTGATACTTTGAGCCTACAATACTGAA
>NC_045741.1:4156331-4156428 GCF_008692095.1 Etheostoma spectabile
GCACCATATGCTAATTTTCTGAGATTTTGAATTTGGGGTTTCATAAGCTGTACGCCATAATCAAAATGATATCAAATAAAGGCTTGAAATATCTCAC
>NC_045741.1:4156438-4156540 GCF_008692095.1 Etheostoma spectabile
ATGAGTCTATATAATATATTAGTTTCACCTTTTAAGTTGAAAAGAGTTGCCTCTCCGGGGAACCATCACCTTATCGTGGTGGAGAGGTTTGTGTGTCCCTAT
>NC_045741.1:4156550-4156753 GCF_008692095.1 Etheostoma spectabile
GCTGTGTTGTCTGGAGCTGTGTGCTCCTGGTAGGGTCTCCCATGGCAAAGAGGTCTAGGGTGAGGGGCCAGACAAAGAATGGTTCAAAAACCCCATGAAAGACCAAGGAAGAGAGGGAGTGACCCTGCCCGGAGGAGGGCCGGGGCCCCTGTCTGGAGCCAGGCCCAGACGGCGAGCTCGTCAGCGAGCGCCTGGTGGCCGGG
>NC_045741.1:4156763-4156832 GCF_008692095.1 Etheostoma spectabile
AGAGCCCGGTCGGGCACAGCCCGAATAAGCTACGTGGAACCCCTATCTCCATCCCATGGGCCCACCACC
>NC_045741.1:4156842-4157472 GCF_008692095.1 Etheostoma spectabile
ACCGCTGGGGTCGGGTGCGCTGCCATATGGGTGGCGGCGAACGTCAGGGGCCTCGAAGGACCAGACCCGGGCGGCAGAGGCTAGCTCTGGGAACGTGGAACGTCACCTCTCTGTGGGGGCAGGAGCCGGAACTTGTGCGGGAGGTGGAGCGCTACCAGTTAGATCTGGTGGGGGTTACCTCTGACTCTGACTGTTGTTTGTGCATATGCACCAAACAGGAGTTTGGAGTATTCAGCCTTCTTGGAGACCTTGAATGGAGTCCTGTATGGGGCTCCAGTAGGGGACTCCATAGTTCTGCTGGAGGACTTCAATGCACACGTGGGCAATGATGGAGATACTTGGAGAGGCGTGATTGGGAGGAATGGCCTCCCTGATCTGAACCAGATGGTTGTCTGTTGGTGGACTTCTGTGCTAGTCATGGATTGTCCATCACAAACACCATGTTTGAACATAGGGATGCTCATGAGTGTACGTGGTACCAGAGCACCCTATGCCAAAGGTCAATGATCGATTTTATAATTGCTTCATCTGATCTGAGGCCGTCTGTTTTGGACACTCGGGTGAAGAGATGGGCAGAGCTGTAAACTGATCACCATCTGGTGGTGAGTTGGGTCAGGGGATGGGGGAGGA
>NC_045741.1:4157482-4165772 GCF_008692095.1 Etheostoma spectabile
CAGACCTGGTAAGCCCAAACGCGTAGTGCGGGTAAATTGGGAATGTCTGGCCCCTGTCCAACGGACTTTCAACTCACACCTCCGACGGAGCTTTTCGTGTATCCCTGTGGAGGCTGGGGGCATTGAACCTGAGTGGGCAAAGTTTCCATTGCCGAAGCTGCGGCGGGGAGCTGTGGTCTTAGGGTCTTAGGTGCCTCAAGGAGCGGTAACCTACGAACACCCTGGTGGACACCGGTGGTCAGGAAAGCCGTCCGACTGAAGAAGGAGTCCTTCCGGGATATGTTGTCTTGGAGGACTCCAGAGGCAGTTGCAAGGTACCGACGGGCCCGAAGGGCTGCAGCCTCTGCCGTGACAGAGGCAAAGCAGCGGGTGTGGGAGAAGTTCGGAGAAGACATGGAGAAGGACTTTCGGTCGGCACCAAGGTGCTTCTGGAAAACCGTTCGCCACCTCAGGAGGGGGAAGCGGGGAATCATCCAAGCTGTATACAGTAAGGATGGGACGTTGTTGACCTCAACTCGTGGATAATAGAGCGGTGGAAGGAGCACTTTGAGGAACTCCTAAATCCAGCTAACCAGTCCTCTGTGGTGGAGGCAGAGCTGGAGGATGATGGGGGGTTGTCCTCAATTTCCCTGGTGGAGGTCGCTGAGGTAGTCAAACAACTCCACAGCGGCAAAGCCCTTCACGCAATGTTAAAGAGGCGTGTCAACCAAGACAGCCCCTCCAACCCAGAGCTTTCAGAATTTCTGGACGGATCTCATCAATCCCTGGGCTTTGCCGCTGTGGAGTTGTTGACTACCTCAGCGACCTCCACCAGGGAAATTGAGGACAACCCCCCATCATCCTCCAGCTCTGCCTCCACCACAGAGGACTGGTTAGTGGATTTAGGAGTTCCTCAAAGTGCTCCTTCCACGCTCTTACCTCCCCAGTGAGGTCAACAACGTCCCATCCTTACTGTATACAGCTTGGATGATTCCCCGCTTCCCCCTCTGAGGTGGCGAACGGTTTTCCAGAAGCACCTTGGTGCCGACCGAAAGTCCTTCTCCTGTCTTCTCCGAACTTCTCCCACACCCGCTGCTTTGCCTCTGTCACGGCAGAGGCTGCAGCCCTTCGGGCCCGTCGTACCTTGCAACTGCCTTGGAGTCCTCCAAGACAACCTATCCCGGAAGGATCCTCTTCAGTCGGACGGCTTTCCTGACCACCGGTGTCCACCAGGGTGTTCGTAGGTTACCGCTCCTTGAGGCACCCAGACCTAAGACCACAGCTCCCCGCCGCAGCTTCGGCAATGGAAACTTTGCCACTCAGGTTCAATGCCCAGCCCCTCACAGGGATACACGAAAAGCTTCGTCGGAGGTGTGAGTTGAAAGTCGTTGGACAGGGGCCAGACATTTCCAATTTACCGCACTACGCGTTGGGCTTACCAGGTCTGTCAGAGTCTCCCATCCCCTGACCCAACTCAACCACCAGATGGTGATCAGTTTACAGCTCTGCCCATCTCTTCACCCGAGTGTCCAAAACAGACGCGCCTCAGATCAGATGAAGCAATTATAAAATCGATCATGACCTTGGCATAGGGTGCTCTGGGACCACGTACACTCATGAGCATCCCTATGTTCAAACATGGTGTTTGTGATGGACAATCCATGACTAGCACAGAAGTCCAACAAAAGACAACCATCTGGTTCAGATCAGGGAGGCCATTCTCCCCATCACGCCTCTCCAAGTATCTCCATCATGGCCCACGTGTGCATTGAAGTCCTCCAGCAGAACTATGGAGTCCCCTACTGGAGCCCCATACAGGACTCCATTCAAGGTTCCAAGAAGGCTGAATACTCCAAACTCCTGTTGGTGCATATGCACAAACAACAGTCAGAGTCAGAGGTAACCCCCACAGATCAACTGGTAGCGCTCCACCTCCGCACAAGTTCGGCTCCTGCCCCCCAGAGAGGTGACCGTTCCACGTTCCCAGAGCTAGCCTCTGCCGCGGGTCTGGTCCTTCGAGGCCCTGACGTTCGCCCGCCCCATATGGCAGCGCACAGACCACCAGCGGTTCCTCCCACAGGTGGTGGGCCCATGGGATGGAGATAGGGGTTCCACGTAGCTTATTCGGGCTGTGCCCGACCGGGCTCTGTGGCAAACCCGGCCACCAGGCGCTCGCTGACGAGCTCGCTCTGGGCCTGGCTCCAGACAGGGGCCCCGCCCTCCTCCGGGCAGGGTCATCCTCTCTTTCTTGGGTCTTTCATGGGGTTTTTGAACCATTCTTTGTCTGGCCCCTCACCCTAGACCTCTTTGCCATGGGGGACCCTACCAGGAGCACACAGCTCCAGACAAAACAGCCTCAGGTTCATAGGGACACACACTCTCCACCACGATAAGGTGATGGTCCCCGGAGAGGGCAACTCTTTTCAACTTAAAGGTGAAATACTATATTATATAGATCATTACATGCAAAGTGAGATTTCAAGCCTTATTTGATATCATTTTGATATGGCGACAGCTTATGAAACCCCAAATTCAAAATCTCAGAAAATAGCATATGGTGCAAAAGTTCAGTATTGTAGGCTCAAAGTATCACACTCTAATCAACTAATTAATCCAAAAACACCTGCGAAGGGTCCTGAGCCTTTAATGGTCTCTCAGTCTGGTTCAGTGGATGTCACAATCATGGGGAAGACTGCTGACTGACAGTTGTGCAGAAAACCATCATTGACCACCCCCCCCACACACACACACACACACACAAAGAGGGAAAGCCTCAAAAGGTAATTACAAGGAAGTTGGATGTTCTCAAAGTGCCGTATCGAGGCACATTAATAGAAAGTTAATGGAAGGGAAAAGTGTGGAAGAAAAAGGTGCACAAGCAGCAGGGATGACCGTACCCTGGAGAGGATTGTCAGGAAAAGGCCATTCAAAGTGTTGGGGGAGCTTCACAAGGAGTGGACGAGCTGGAGTTAAGCATCAAGAGCCATCACACACAGAAGGGTCCTGGACAGGGGCTTCAAATGTGTTATTCCTCTTGTCAAGCCGCTCCTGAACAACAAACAACGTCAGAAGCGTCTTACCTGGGCTAAAGAAAAAAAGAACTGGTCTGTTCTCAGTGGTCCAAAGTCCTCTTTTCTGATGAGAAGCAAATTTTGCATCTCATCTCATTACCTTACCTTCAGCAGACGAGCTTCATGGAGATGCTGACTCATTTTTGAGCAGGACTTGGCACCTGCCCACACGGCCAAAAGTACCTGGTTCAATGACCAAGGGATAACTGTGCTTGATTGGCCCGGAAACTCTCCTGACATGAACCCATAGAGAATCTATGGGGGCACTGCCAAGAGAAAGATGAAAGACATGAGACTTGGGGGTTGGGGAAAAACCACTTTGGCAGCGGTCCTGGTAACTGAATTCCAAATTAACAAGCCTTATTTGGGTCATTGTCTAACAGCAGATTCCACCGAATGGTCACCCTCACTTAGCAGCTTTGATGGGTTATATTCCTTCGCTCCCTCTCACTCCCCCCACTTCCTTCACTCACACCATTTTAAAGACTTTCAGGAAAACTACACACTGACAGTAATTCGCTGCAGACCATCGTATCTTCCTTGGTTTTTAGAACAGCAGTTATTAACTGAAAACAGGTGTGTGTACAGTCTCTGGTCCCACACAGGAAGCTCAATGATTTCCCGGGATGTTAGGTCTTGTTCCGGGGATGTTATGATCTGGCTTCTTATGATTTTGTGTTTCACTTTTTTTATTCACTTCAATTTTTTTATTTAGAAAAAAATAATAAGTAAACATAACATTCAGAAACAGTTACAAACACACACATGGAGCTTAGGAATGCGTCCAGGGTCCCCAAAACACAGAGAGGAAAAACGGGAGGAGGGAGACAAACAACACGTGCACAAACAGACACACCAAAAAGAACAAGACAAGGGACCAATCCACACACAAAAAGAAAAGGCTACGCATTGCCTTCAAGGACTCAGCGACGCCGTGCCAAGTCCGAGTTTTCCCACCACGCGAGCGTAGAGAGTTCCGTGTACGTGTCATCCAAAAAAGAAAAGATCCATGAACGAATAGCGAAGTCATGAGTGGTGGCTTCCAACGAATTGCAATCATCCTTTTAGCAGCTGTAAGTCCAGCAAACACAGCACATTTTTGAGCTTTAGAAAGCTGGAAGGCTGACAGATATCTCATAATCAAAGCATTGACAGTATCAGGCACACTAATATAAATCCAGATGGAAATTTTGGATTCAATATTGTTCCAGAACTGACCTACGGGAGAACATATGAAGATATGTACATTGAGCTTTAATTGGGCAGAAGTGCATAAAGGACTGTTAATTATATTTTCATGTGGTGCATTTCATAGGGGTGAGATATGTATGTATGGAATTGTAGTGAATCTGGTGGTGGTATGGATTGAGAGATACCTCTGGAATATGCAAAATCGAGAGTGAGGCCTGGCAATCACATGCCAGATCTTCTCAAAAGGAAAGGCAGAGTGCCAGATGTCACCAAGAAACGATAAAGCCAGATACCATACCAAAGTTTTTGTAGCTGCACAGTCAATAACTTCCGAATAGGATGGATGTCCAAAGGCCCCTGCCAAGGGGACACCGGATGCCTCGAGTGCTGATCTTAAAAGAAGGTAAAAGAAAAAAAGAGGAACGTGGTAGACTGAATGCATTTTGTAAGTCAGAGAATGGTAAAGAGCCATCCTCACAAAAAATGTCTTACCTCTGTTACCACTGAGGAGCTGTAATTGGCCTCCCACCATTCAGAAGTGCTATTATTGAAAAAGTGTGCCAGTTACAAGCTAGATGGCAATATGATTCAACTAATCTCCAAGTCTGATAAGATGAGAGTAATGGGGTCTTTTTGTTAGAAACGTTGGCAAAGAGAACGTCATGGAGTGAACAAGGCTCTGATTGGCACTCTCTAACGTACGCCAGCAGACAGACGCATCGGGGGTTAAACCACGTGAGGAGAGGTCTTAACACAAAGGACTAGAAATAGTGTTTAAAGTTGGGAACTGAGAGGGCACCCATCCTCTCTGTAAAGTAGACACCTATAAAAGGGACAATTCAACCTCTCGTTTCCTAAATAACATGGTGCAAAGCTGTACGTTTTCAGAAAAGTGTTCAGTTAAACACCTGTGTATATATGCGTCAAGAGCAAACCTGTAGGTGGCAATGTGGACGAGAAGCTCAAGCCCACGTTAGCCAATCAGAATCCCGAAAATAGCAACAACAGCAACAAATCACTTCCTCACAAACGAAGAGAAATGTCTCTTTTTCAAAAAACCATGTACATGTACACAATCAAGGCGGAGGACATCTCAGAGATGATCAAGAGGCACCCGAGCGGCACTCAAGTGTCAATTTCAGTTCCTTACTTTGCAATAACACACAAAAAATCTCTTGGTTTTTTCTTTTTTGTCAACACTGGATAGTGAGTGTAGTAGATTGATGAGGGAAATATGAATTTAAATGATTTTAAGGTTAGGGTTAGGCCGCAATATAACAAAAATGGGAGAAAAAACGAGAGAGGGGTCTAAACACTGAATACTATTATTAAATATTGTTTTCACACTGTAGTTTGTGCTCTAATTTGTGAATATTACATTATGAGTAAGTGTATGTTCACGTGAATTTGCAGTAAAACCTAGAAGTCTGTTTTCATCTACAAAGGTGATTTTGTCGCTGATAAATGAACGGAGGTAAAAATGTACTGCTGTACAAGATAATCACATCCAATCAATTTATTTTTAAATTAAGACGCTTTCTCTAACAATATTCTGTAAATCAGATGAAATAAAAATGAAAAATGATAGCTTGACCTCTCTCTTTATTGCACAATTTAGAAAAAAATATACACACTATAAGAATAATACTGATTGATATTAAAAAAATTTCAGAGGATCTTGGAAGTACACTTGCTGTTCCAATTTTACACACACACACACACACACCCCACACACACACACACACACACACACACACGTTTCCAGCAGTAACAAAACACCATATTCACCAGCACTTATGTGTAACCTATACATAACTAAAACACTCATTCATCTTTTTAAAGTCTGCAGATATTACACTTCCAGCATATGTGATATCTGAAACCAGCAGTGTCCAACTTATCATGCATTCATACACACAAACGCTATAATACACCGATACTATACAACCCAAATTTCAGTCAGCTTTAAAATGAGGAGAACTGAACGCAGTTTCAGTTCATTTGAATGGACTCGGAGAAAAAGGACGAGGAGAGTCTGAGCTTCTGTCTCCCAGAATGTCCAACAGAGTTCTTTGACATTTTTCCGTCGGCTCTGGGGAGGTTGGTCTTGAGCTGAGCAGAGCCGAAACATGTTTCTCACATGTAGGTGAAAGAAGGGAAGGAAAGGTTCAATTAAATAATGTTTTAATCCTGGGATTCTAGATTAAGAGACACTTGACATGATGTAGAGTGAAAGATGTTGCATTAGACACAGTGATCTCATCGGGTCAGGTATGCTATGCTAACATCTTTTATCTATAGGGGCTTCTATGTTAGTAGTGAGTAGGAATCCGGTCCCAGAGGACCTTATTTCAGCAGACCCCAATGCTTCAAATCAGTATTTTTTAAGCGTCCATCAGAGACGTTTTCAACCATGACACCCCAACTCAGACTAATTCCTGTATCTGTGTCCAGGGGAGTGCACAAAATTCTGGGCCCTGTAGAAAGGCGTTTTCTATGGGCCCCTCCCCGCATCCACAGCTATTCATTCTAGCATCTTTTGGGCCTCCTCGCATGAGGGCCCTGGGTCCTCGTCCCCTTTCCCCTGAGTCTGACCCACCTCTCTGTGTAACTGCCCTGCCTCTTTAGGAGGACTAGCCACAGGTCCTGGTGTATGGATTTCAATTGGATAAGTTAACTTCAATTTCAATTCAATTGATTTATATAGCGCCAAATCACAGTTTAACTGTTATCTCATTGTGCTTTCATAAAAGATCAGGTCTAGACCAATGTTATTTTCAGAAACCTAACAATTCTCACAAGCATAGGCAACAGAGGCAAGGAAAAAAAACAATCTACTCTATAACACACAGATTATGACCAATTGTTTCGCCCCGTAGTCACCAAAGCCTCTCACATAGACCTGGCACTACTGACAGGCTCACGTCAACGACCGTTTATGAACCTGTAATCAAACTATAAGCTTAACGTGGAAATATCTCATGTTAGCAGAGGGAATAGAAATAAATATGCAATGTCAGTTTCATCCATCACATGACAAACACGGAAGGTAGCCTGACCCAATCAAAGCCGATGCCGATACTGATTGTTAGTAGTAAATGAAGTAGATAAGTGATATTGGGTAGCATTAACAGTACAATGAAATAATTAAATTAGGATTTTGGAATGTTCCAAACTCTAACACAAAACTGTGTTAAATGCTTTAGTCAATTATTTAATAAATGAGAACTGTCAAATAATCCTAGTAACAGAGAGTCAGATAGTGCTGTGGGGGGGCATTAAGTCAGACACTCAGTGGTGAGGAATCTGAAGCAGAGGACAGGACACAGAGCTGTAGCCGAGCCAAAGTTTTTATTCATTAACGTTATTAGTTATAGGCAAATACAACGCAGATACAGATCATTGCAAACGGCCAAAAAACGGACAAGGACCTTTATTCAATATGACAGTGAAGATAGAAAAAGGGGAGAGAGTACCCTAAAAAAACTTCTCTATGTAGGAGGAAGGGAAATGACAGGGAGTCAAGAAGAGAGAGTTTGTCACTAAAAATCAGAGATAAAGAAAAGTCCAAATTTACAGAATTTATAAACCGACATACCACAACTAACCTTTCCAGCTCAAACCTCCTATTTCCTGCAGTTGCTGTGTTTCAGTGTGCCACAGCACGCTCACTGACACACTACTCCACAAGAAAGAGTCTACTTTTAGTCTCAACAGTCCTGCTGCAGGAAATAGCTGGATACTTCAGCTTTCTGTTAATAATAAAATAATGTACTTATTAATCCGCAAGGGGAAATTACGATTTACACTCTGTTGAAATTACACACACAGGCCTGAATTACACACACATGCTCAGAAACCATACATGCACTAATGGAGGGATGTGCAGAGTGGGGGGGCTGCCCACGGAAAGGCGCCAGAGCAGTTGGGGGTTTCGGTGCCTTGGGGTGTGTTACACTTGAGAGCTAAATAATAAAGGGCGTTGTGTTGTTTTGAGAGAGCAAAGGTTACCTGAGGTCAGGATAAGCACTTCCCAGTGTGCTATTTGA
>NC_045741.1:4165797-4165923 GCF_008692095.1 Etheostoma spectabile
GTCTGGGACAGTGCCTAAGGAGTGGCAGACTGGGGTGGTGGTTCCCCTCTTCAAAAAGTGGGACCAGAGGGTGTGTGCCAATTACAGGGATATAACACTTCTCAGCCTCCCTGGTAAAGTCTACTC
>NC_045741.1:4165933-4166015 GCF_008692095.1 Etheostoma spectabile
GAAAGGAGGGTTCGGCCGATAGTTGAACCTCAGATAGAAGAGGAACAATGCGGATTCTGTCCTGGTCGTGGAACAACGGATC
>NC_045741.1:4166025-4166160 GCF_008692095.1 Etheostoma spectabile
TCTCGCAAGGATCCTGGAGGGAGCCTGGGAGTATGCCCAACCAGTCCACATGTGTTTTGTGGATCTGGAGAAGGCGTATAACCAGGTCCCCCGGGAGAAACTGTGGGAGGTGCTGCAGGAGTATGGGGTGAGGGG
>NC_045741.1:4166170-4166316 GCF_008692095.1 Etheostoma spectabile
AGGGCCATCCAATCTCTGTATGACCAAAGCGAGAGCTGTGTCTGGGTTCTTGGCAGTAAGTTGTACTCGTTCCAGGTGAGGGTTGGCCTCCGCCAGGGCTGCACTTTGTCACCCATCCTGTTTATAATATTTATGGACAGGATATC
>NC_045741.1:4166326-4166479 GCF_008692095.1 Etheostoma spectabile
GTAGTTGGGGCGGGGAGGGGTTGCAGTTTGGTGGGCATAGGAGCTCATCGCTGCTTTTTGCGGATGATGTGGTCCTGATGGCATCATCTGTCTGTGACCTTCAGCACTCACTGGATCGGTTTGCAGCCGAGTGTGAAGCAGCTGGGATGAGGA
>NC_045741.1:4166489-4183236 GCF_008692095.1 Etheostoma spectabile
TAAATCTGAGGCCATGGTTCTCAGCAGGAAACCGATGGAGTGGAGTGGTAGGGAGTGAGTCCTTACCCCAAGTGAAGGAGTTTAAGTACCTTGGGGTCTTGCTCGCGACGTGCGACGGCCATGGCAACACCTCCCTAGGGAGACGCCCAGGAGGCATCTTACCAGATGCCCGAACACCTCAACTGCTCCTTTCGACGCAAAGGAGCGCGGCTCTACTCCGAGCTCCTCTCGGATGACTGAACTTCTCACCCTATCTCTAAGGGAGAGCCAGCCACCCTCCTGAGAAACCCCATTTCCGGCGTTGTTACCTTGATGTCGTTCTTTCGGTCATGACCCAGCCTTCATGACCATAGGTGAGGGTAGAACGAAATTGCCCGGTAGATCGAGAGCTTTGCCTTCTGGCTCAGCTCCCTTTTTTGTCACAACGGTGCGATAAACAGAATGTAATACCGCCCGGCGCTCCGATCTCCGACCAATCTCACGCTCCATGGTCCCCTCACTCGCGAGCAAGACCCAAGGTATTAAACTCTTCACTTGGGGTAAGGACTCACTCCCTACCACTCCACTCCATCGGTTTCCTGCTGAGAACCATGGCCTCAGATTTAGAGGTGCTGATCCTCATCCCAGCTGCTTCACACTCGGCTGCAAACCGATCCAGTGAGTGCTGAAGGGTCACAGACAGATGATGCCATCAGACCCATCATCCGCAAAAAGCAGCGTGAGCTCCTATGGCCCACCAAACTGCAACCCCTCCCGCCCCCAACTACGCCTCGATATCCTGTCCAAAATATTATAAACAGGATGGGTGACAAAGTGCAGCCCTGGCGGAGGCCAACCCTCACCTGGAACGAGTACAACTTACTGCCAAGAACCCAGACAGCTCTCGCTTTGGTCAACAGAGATGGATGGCCCTAAGAAGGGACCCCTCACCCCATACTCCTGCAGCACCTCCACAGTTTCTCCGGGGGACCTGGTATTATAGCCTTCTCAGATCCACAACACACAGTGGACTGGTTGGGCATACTCCAGGCTCCCTCCAGGATCCTTGCGAGAGTAAAGATCTGATCCGTTTTCCACGACCAGGACAGAATCGAATTGTCCTTCTATCTGAGGTTCAACTATCGGCCGAACCCTCCTTTCCAGCACCTTGGAGTAGACTTACCAGGGAGGTGAGAAGTGTTTATATCCCGTAATTGGCCACACACCTCTGGTCCCACTTTTTGAAGAGGGAACCACACCCCAGTCTGCCACTCCTTAGGCACTGTCCCAGACTTACGCAATGTTAAAGAGGCGTGTCAACCAAGAAAGCCCTCTCACACCCAGAGCTTTCAGAATTTCTGGACGGATCTCATCAATCCCTGGGCTTTGCCGCTGTGGAGTTGTTTGAATACCTCAGCGACTCCACCAGGGAATTGAGGACAACCCCATCATCCTCCAGCTCTGCCTCCACCACGAGGACCTGGTTAGCTGGATTAGGAGTTCCTCAAAGTGCTCCTTCCACGCTCATACTCCCCAGTTGAGGTCAACAACGTCCCATCCTATCTGTATACAGCTTGGATGATTCCCCGCTTCCCCCTCTGAGGTGGCGAACGGTTTCCAGAAGCACCTTGGTGCGACCGAAAGTCCTTCTCCATGTCTTCTCCAACTTCTCCCACACCGCTGCTTGCCTCTGTCACGGCAGAGGCTGCAGCCCTTCGGGCCCGTCGGTACCTTGCAACTGCCTCTGGAGTCCTCCAAGACAACATATCCCGGAGGACTCCTTCTTCAGTCGGACGGCGTTCCTGACCACCGGGTCCACCAGGGTGTTCGTAGGTTACCGCTCCTTAGGCACCTAAGACCCTAAGACCACAGCTCCCCGCCGCAGCTTGGAATGGAAACTTTGCCCACTCAGGTTCAATGCCCCAGCCTCCACAGGGATCACGAAAAGCTCCGTCTAGGAGGTGTGAGTTGAAAGTCCGTTGGACAGGGGCCAGACATTCCCAATTTACCCGCACTACGCGTTGGGCTTACCAGGTCGTCCAGAGTCTCCCCCATCCCTGACCCAACTCACCACCAGTGGTGATCAGTTTACAGTCTCTGCCCACTCTTCACCCGAGTGTCCAAAACAGACGGCCTCAGATCAGATGAAGCAATTAAAAACGATCATGACCTGGCATAGGGTGCTCTGGTACCACGTACACTCTGAGCATCCCTATGTTCAAACAGGTGTTTGTGATGGACAATCCCTGACTAGCACAGAAGTCCAACAACAGACAACCATCGGGTTCAGATCAGGGAGGCCATTCCTCCCATCACGCCTCTCCAAGTATCTCACATGCCCACGTGTGCATGAAGTCCTCCAGCAGAACTATGGAGTCCCCTACTGGAGCCCCATACAGGACTCCATTCAAGGTCTCCAAGAAGGCTGATACTCCAAACCTGTTTGGTGCATATGCACAAACAACAGTCAGAGTCAGAGGTAACCCCCACCAGATCTAACTGGTAGCGCTCCACCTCCCGCCACAAGTTCCGGCTCCTGCCCCCACGAGAGGTGACGTTCCACGTTCCAGAGCTGCCTCTGCCGCCCGGTCGTGCTGTGCCTTCGAGGCCCCTGACGTTCGCCGCCACCCATATGGCAGCGCACCCGACCCCAGCGGTTCCTCCCACAGGTGGTGGGCCCATGGGATGGAGATAGGGGTTCCACGTAGCTTATTCGGGCTGTGCCCGACCGGGCTCTGTGGCAAACCCGGCCACCAGGCGCTCGCTGCGAGCTCGCCGTCTGGGCCTGGCTCCAGACAGGGCCCGGCCTCCTCCGCGGCAGGTACTCCTCTCTTCCTTGGTCTTCATGGGGTTTTTGAACCATTCTTTGTCTGGCCCCTCACCTAGACCTCTTGCCAGTGGAGACCCTACCAGGGACACAGCTCCAGACAACAAGCCTCGGTTCATAGGGACACCACAACCTCTCACCACGATAAGGTGATGGTTCCCGGAGAGGCAACTCTTTTCAACTTAAAGGTGAAAATATATTATATAGACTCATTACATGCAAAGTGAGATATTTCAGCCTTTATTTGATATCATTTGATTATGGCGTACAGCTTATGAAACCCAAATTCAAAATCTCAGAAAATAGCATATGGTGCAAAAGTTCAGTATTGTAGGCTCAAGTATCCACAATCTATCAAATATTAATCCAAAACACCGCGAGGGTTCCTGAGCCTTTAATGGTCTCTCGTCTGGTTCAGTGGGGTTCACAATCTGGGGAGACTGCTGACCTGACAGTTGTGCAGAACCATCATTGACCACCCCCCCCCCCACACACACACCACACACAAAGAGGAAAGCCTCAAAAGGTAATTACAAAGGAAGTTGGATGTTCTCAAAGTGCCGTATCGAGGCACATTAATAGAAAGTTAAATGGAAGGAAAAGTGTGGAAGAAAAAGGTGCACAAGCAGCAGGGATGACCGTACCCTGGAGAGGATTGTCAGAAAAGGCCATTCAAATGTGTTGGGGGAGCTTCACAAGAGTGGACTGAGGCTGGAGTTACTGCATCAAGAGCCATCACACACAGAGGGTCCGGACATGGGCTTCAAATGTCGTATTCCTCTTGTCAAGCCGCTCGAACAACAAACAACGTCAGAAGCGTCTTACCTGGGCTAAGAAAAAAGAACTGGTCTGTTTCTCAGTGGTCCCAAAGTCCTCTTTTCTGATGAAGCAATTTTGCATCTCATCTATTTACTTTATGCTCCTTCAGCAGACGAGCTTCATGGAGATGCTGACTTCATTTTTGAGCAGGACTTGGCCCTGCCCACACGGCCAAAAGTACCTGGTTCAATGACCATGGGATAACTGTGCTTGATTGGCCGGAAACTCTCCTGACATGAACCCCATAGAGAATCTATGGGGCACTGCCAGAGAAAGATGAAAGACATGAGACTTGGGGTTGGGAAAAACCACTTTGGCAGCGGTCCTGGTAACTGAATTCCAAATTAACAGCTTATTGGGTCATTGCTAACAGCAGAATTTCCACCGAATGGTCACCCTCAATTAGCAGCTTGATGGGCTTATCTTCCTTCGCTCCCTCTCACTCCCACACTTCCTTCCACTCACACCATTTAAAGACTTCATGGAAACTACACACTGACGTAATTCGCTGCAGACTCGTACTTCCTTGGTTTTTAGAAACAGCAGTATTAACGAAAAAAGTGTGTGTACAGTCTCTGGTCCCACACAGAGCTCAATGATTTCCCGGATTGTTAGGTCTTGTTCCGGGATTGTTATTGATCTGGCTTCTTATGATGTTGTTGTCACTTTTTTTAATTCACTTCAATTTTTATATTTAGAAAAAATAATAATGTAACATAACATTCAGAAACAGTTACAAACAACACACTGGAGCTTAGGAATGGTCCCAGGGTCCCCAAAACAAAGAGAGGAAAAACGGGAGGAGGGAGACAAACAACACGTGCACAAACGACACACAAACAAGACACAAGACAAGGGACCAATCACCACACACAAAAAGAAAAGGCTCCGCATGCCTTCAAGGACTCAGCGACGCCGTGCCAAGTCTCCGAAGTTTTCCACCCAAGCGAGCCGTAGGAGTTCCGTGTACGTGTCATCCAAAAAGAAAAGATCCATGAACGAATAGCGAAGTCATGAGGGGCTTCAACGAATTGCAATCATCCTTTTAGCAGCTGTAAGTCCAGCAAACACAGCACATTTTTGAGCTTTAGAAAGCTGGAAGGCTGACAGATCCTCCATAATCAAAGCATGACAGTATCAGCACACTAATATAAATCCAGATGGAAATTTTGGATTCAATATTGTTCCAGAACTGACCTACGGGAGAACATATGAAGTATGTACATTGAGCTTTAATTGGGCAGAAGTGCATAAAGGACTGTTAATTTTATTTTCATGTGGTGCATTTTCATAGGGGTGAGATATGTCCTATGTAGGAATTGTAGTGAATCTGCTGGGTATGGATTGAGAGATACCTCTGGAATTATGCAAATCGAGAGTGAGGCTTGGCAATCACATGCCCAGATCTTCTCAAAAGGAAGGCAGAGTGCCCAGATGTCACCAAGAACCGATAAAGCCAAGATACCATACCAAAGTTTTTAGGCTGCACAGTCAATAACTTCCGAATAGGATGGATGTCCAAAGGCCTCTGCCAAGGGGCACCGTATGCCTCGAGTGCTGATCTTAAAAGAAGGTAAAGAAAAAAAGAGGAACGTGGTAGACTGAATGCATTTGTAGTCAGAGAATGGTAACGAGCCATCCTCACAAAAAATGTCTTACCTCTGTTACCACTGAGGAGCTGTATTGGCCCCACCATTCAGAAGTGCTGTATTATTGAAAAGTGTGCCAGTTACAAGCTAGATGGCAATATGATCAATATCTCCAAGTCTTGATAAGTAGAGATAATGGGGTTTTTTGTTAGAAACGTTGGCAAGAGAACGTCATGGAGTGAACAAGGCTCTGATTGGCACTCTCTAACGTACGCCAGCAGACAGACGCATCGGGGGTTAAACCACGTGAGGAGAGGTCAACACAAAGGACTAAAATAGTGTTTAAAGTTGGGAACTGAGAGGCCACATCTCTTCTGTAAAAGTAGACACCTTAATAAAGGGACAATTCAACCTCTCCGTTTCCTAAATAACATGGTGCAAAGCTGACGTTTCAGAAAAGTGTTCATACACACAACCTGTGTATATATGCCGTCAAGAGCAAACCTGTAGGTGGAATGTGACGAGAAGCTCAAGCCCACGTTAGCCAATCAGAATCCCGAAAATAGCAACAACAGCAACAATCAACTTCCTCACAAACGAAGAGAAAAGTCTCTTTTTCAAAAAAACCATGTACATGTACACAATCAAGGCGTAGAGACATCTCAGAGATGATCAAGAGGCACCCGAGCTGACATCAAGTGTCAATTTCAGTCTCCTACTTTGCAATAAAACACAAAAAAATCTCTTGTTTTTTTTTTTTGTCAACACTGGATAGTGAGGAGTAGATTGAGAGGGAAATATGAATTTAAATGATTAGTTAGGTTAGCCGCAATATAACCAAAATGGGAAAACGAGAAGGGGTCTAAACATGAATACTATTATTAATATATTGTTTTCACACTGTAGTTTGTGCTCTATTTGTGAATATTACATTATGAGTACGTGTATGTGTCACGTGAATTTGCAGTAAAACCTAGAAGTCGTTTTCATCTCAAAGGTGATTTGTCGCTGATATAAAGAAGGAGGTAAAAATGTCTGCTGTACAGTATCCACCAATCAATTTATTTTTAAACTTCGGACGCTTTCTCTAAACAATATCTGTAAATCGATGAATAAAAATGAAAATGATAGCTTGACCTCTCTTTTTTGCCCTTTAGAAAAAAATATACACACTATAAGAAAATACTGATTGATATTAAAAAAATATAAAATGGAATTAATAAAAAACGAGAGGTCTAAATAATGTTATATACTAATAATAAATATTTTTCACTACTTATTTCTATAAAATATATGTATGAAATATTTAATTATATGATAGTTATCAGTGTATTAATCTATACGGAAAATTCCCCAGATAACTAACGGTAATTTATCTACAACGGATGATTTTATTCGCTGAAATAAATAAATTAATACTGTAAGAGGTAAAAACTTGTACGCAAATGTACAAGATAACACATCTTCAATATTATATTTATTTAAATTAGACTTCTCTAAAATATTTGTAAATAAATGATAATAAAATATAGTTACTTCATTTATTGACTTTAATATAAAAATTTTTTACAATATATGAATATATATATATATATATGATATAAAATTAAAATATCAGAGGATCTTGGAAGTACACTTGCTGTTCCCAATTTTACACACACACACAACACCACACCACACACACACACACACACACACACGTTTCAGCAGTAAAAAACACCATATTCACCAGCACTTATGTGTAACCTATACATCAAAACACTCATTTCATCTTTTTAAAGTCTGCAGATATTACCACTTCCAGCATATGTGATATCTGAAACCAGCAGTGTCCAATTATCATGCATTCATACACACAAACGCTATAATACACGATACTATACAACCCAAAATTTCAGTCAGCTTTAAAATGAGGAGAAAAACGCAGTTTCAGTTCATTTGACATGGACTCGAGAGAGAAAAATGGAGAGGGAGTCTGAGCTTCCGTCCCCCCAGAATGTCCAACAGAGTCTTTTGACATTTTTCCGTCGGCTCTGGTGAGGTTGGTCTTGAGCTGAGCAGAGCCGAAACATGTTTCTCACTGTAGGTGAAAGAAGGGAAGGAAAGGTTCAAAAAAATATGTTTTATCCTGTGATTTAGATTAAGAGACACTTGAACATGATTGTAGAGTGAAAGATGTGGCATTAGACACAGTGATTCATCGGGTCAGGTAATGCTATGCTAACATCTTTTATCTATAGGGGCTTCTATGTAGTAGGAGTGAGGAATCCGGTCCCAGAGACCTTATTTCAGCAGACCCAATGCTTCAAATCAGTATTTTTTTAAGCGTTCCCATCAGAGACGTTTTCCAACCATGACACCCCACTCAGGACTAATTCCTGTATCTGTGTCCAGGGGAGTGGCACAAAATTCGGGCCTGTAGAAAAGGGTTTCTATGGGCCCTCCCCGCATCCACAGCGATTCATTCTAGCATCTTTTGGGCCCTCCTCGCATGAGGGCCCGTGGGTCCTCGTCCCCTTTCCCCCTGAGTCTGACCCACCTCTCTGTGTAAACTGCCCTCTCTTAGGAGACTAGCCACAGGTCCGAGTGTATGGATTCCAAATTGGATAAGTTAACTTCAATTTCAATTCAATTGTATTTATATAGCGCCAAATCACAGTATTAACTGTTATCTCATTGTGCTTTCATAAAGATCAGGTCTAGGACCAATGTTATTTTCAGAAACCTAACAATTCTCACCAAGCACAGGCAACAGAGGCAAGGAAAAAAACAATTCTACTCTATAAAACACAGATTATGACCAATTGGTTCGCCCCCGTAGTCACCAAAGCCTCCTCAAAGACCTGGCACTACTGACAGGCTCACGTCACGACCGTTTATGAACCGTAATCAAAATATAGCTTAACGTGGAAATATCTCATGTTAGCAGAGGGAATAGAAATAATATGCAAAATTCAGTTTCATCCATCACATGACAAACACGCAAGGTAGCCCTCGACCCCAATCAAAGCCGATGCCGATACTGATTGTTAGTAGTAAATGAAGTAGATAAGTGATATTTGGGATGCATTACAGTACAAATGAAATAAAAATTAGGATTTTGGAATGTTCCAAATCTAACACAAAACTGTGGTTAAATGCTTTAGTCAATTATTAATAAATGAGAACTGTTCAACATATCCCTAGTAACAGAGAGTCAGATAGTGCTGTGGGGGGGCATTAAGTCAGACACTAGTGGTGAGTGAATCTGAAGCAGAGGGACAGGACACAGAGCTGTAGCCGAGCCAAGTTTTTTATTCATAACGTTATTAGTTATCAGGCAAATACAACGCAGATACAGATCATCTGCAAACGGCCAAAAAAGGGACCATGGACCTTATTCAATATGACAGTGAAGATAGAAAAAGGGGAGAGAGTAACCTAAAAACACTTCTATATGTAGGAAGAAGGGAAATGACAGGGAGTCAAAGAAGATAGAGAGAGTTTGTCACTAAAATCAGAGATAAAGAAAAGTCCAAATTTTACAGAATTTTATAAACCGACATACCACAACTAACCTTTCCAGCTCAAAACCTCCTATTTCCCTGCAGTTGCTGTGTTTCAGTGTGCCACAGCACGCTCACTGACACACTAATCCACAAGAAAAGAGTCTACTTTTAGTCATAACAGATCCTGCGTGCCAGGAAATAGCTGGATACATTTCAGCTTCTGTTAATAATAATAATAATGTACTTTATTAATCCGACAAGGGGAAATTACGATTTACACTCTGTTGAAATTACACACAGGCCTGAATTACACACACATGCTCAGAACATCATACATGCACTAATGGAGGGATGTCAGAGTGGGGGGGCTGCCCACGGAAAGGCGCCCAGAGCAGTTGGGGGTTTCGGTGCCTTGGGGTGTGTTACACTGAGAGCTAAATAATAAAGGGCGTTGTGTATGTTTTGAGAGAGCAAAGGTTACCTGAGGTCAGGATAAGCACTTCCCAGTGATGCTATTGCATCTGTATGGCGGGGAGGTCCTGGAGTTTCAGCACTTCTGCAATCTTAGTCAGGATTTCCGTACACCAACCTTCTCTGATCCCTGGAGGAAAGAGCAGTCACTGTTTCGTCTACTATACAACGCTCTTCTTTGGGGATTTTAGTAATCAGGTGGATGTCCTGGATCACGGTAATCACGCTCGGTGGCAGTTCAGTGACAAATTACTTCTGGGCATGGAACTACAAAAGTGAAGTTTTGTTACACTCTGAGCCCTGAGGCATTTTTACAGTTTATTGTCTGTCAAAGCTTGTAAAACATCAACCCTGTTGTCTACAGTCAAGATATGAACATCATTTTTTTTTGGACAAAAGGGTTATTGAGAATATCTGGGTGCAGTGAGGTCACTTGAATGTTAAAATAGCTGTAGGACATTAAGGACAAAATAAATAAAATAAAAACTGAACATGGAATCTCAAGATATGTATTGATATCAGATACAGAGCAGTAAAACCTAAGCCATTTTCTTCTCTAAAACACTTTCATATGTCTTGGGAGTCACACTGTGAAGAAAAATCAATCATAACTTATACAGATGACAAAATACACAACATTTCAAAAGAAGTCAAGACGCTTTTGCCTCATGACATTTAACTTATGCCAATAATCAAAAATAATGTCATATTTATAATACACCCACAGCACCGTACACAAGCATTGTGGTCTAAAACAGTTTCTATGCGCAAAAATAAACCATAAAAACATTATAACTCATATAAAGCACATACTATTTACATTCTTCAAAAAAGGCCCAAATATATCCAAATCTCAAACCAGTGGGGCATTTCCTCATAAAACGGTAGATACTATAGCAATCTTTGATCGCATATGAGACAAGTGTGACCATAGGTGAATGGGAAGTTTGACCTCTGTTAGGGACTCCATACTCTTTGGGGGACGATGTCTCCATATATGGCATGTAGCGTCCTTTCTTCAGTAAACACAGAGCGACACGGCAGGCAGAGAGGATGCTAGCGGCGGAGAAAATGAGCACAAATGCATGAATTATGGACAAAAATGGATAAATCTTGGATGTAACGGTTTGGATTTAATGCTCAACAACCCCGAAAAAGGCTGTGAGGAAAGTTCCAGGTGGATAGAAAATCACCTGGAGAGGCTAGAAAGACCCGGAAGCCAAACCTCCGTAACGCTAACTCGTAGTTTAGCGCCAACTTTTGGGGGAGTCTCTGTTTTAGGGTTATTAATGACATCAACTAGAATCAGAGGTGCGGTTTTTACTCGGGGCACGTCTCTCGGTCTCAGAGGGTTAAGGTCAAAAAACGATTTTGTGCTCGGTTCTTACCATTTGGCGAATATGGTTTTGGAAAACTCTCCGCGTTTCTTTACGACCCCGTAGGCCTTCAGCGGCTGATCCTGTCCGTTAGTTTGACTTTGTTTACGGAGCCGCTTTCACATATTCTGTGCGACTTCCTGGTGCAGCTGGCCAATCAGTTTTGAAATGAACAATTATGAAATCGAAATGACGTTTCACATTAAAATGCAAACATTGCAACGAGTTTACTAGAAGAACCATCAAAAACTGAACTGAGAAAGTCCATTTCCATTGATCTTTCCAAGTGGGTTTATTGAACAACTCCAGCTGATTCTACATATTTAGTCCATAAAAGTCACATATTTGGATATTTAAAACCTAAACAAAAGTTGTTTCAGAATTGTAAATGCATGTTCCCTCTATACAGGCAGCCATTGGTTCCATTCATTTCTTTATGGTTCAAAACATCAGTGGGTGACCGTAGAAGCTTACTCCAGGTTTTCATCCATCACAGCAATTACTGTAGAAACTTGGAAACTTGATCCCGCCACCCCTAAAAAATATATTGCTAAAAGGTCTGTGGACTCTATTGTGAGCTAAGGAGTCTGCTCTAGGAAATCGCACTACATCGTGAAACTAAACCAAAATCTAGATGCCTAGATCTTTCAGAAAAACATAACTGAGCCATTTCAGGAAATAGCGCTTGTCAGCCATGAGTCAAAATCGGCATAAATCTCAAATTTCACAAAGTTAGTTGATTCGCATTTTGCATGGCGATTCCGCAGTAGTAAGGCCTGTGTGGCATCAGCATGTAGTTACAAAGTTTTAAGAGTTGTTGGGTCTTTTGTAGACATAATACCAGTATTCTCCCTTGCTGATGGTCCAAAATGATGGTGGAAATGCAGTTAGAACAGTAGAATAACCTTAAGAAAATGACATTATAAGGGTTCAAGGCCCCCCCAAAGCTATGATCCTCAGAATGGCCCCTGATCTAAAGTGTGGTGCTTGTGGTGAACACTGTAACATGATTTGTAGTCAAAACCCAGCAGCTTCTCCTTAGATTGAATTGAAAGAGTGTGTATTACCCTGGTGACTGGCTTACGGAACACAAAGATCCTGAATCTGTGTTCAATGCTGTCCAGCAGCTTCTAAAAACAGCCTTTCCAGCCAATTTGTCTGGTTCCCAGCATTCTGCTGGGATTTGTGGCGTGACGGTCCAAAACATGGTGCGTTAGACAGGTAACACTTTCACAGACAGTGGTAGAGAATTTGCAAAGAAAGGACATTTCAGCTAATGAAACTATCTTGATTTGAGAAAAACGGTATGAGATTATATTTGGTTGTTCTTTCAGAGTCCTGACAATCAGATAACTGTCCTTGCTGTCATTAGATTTTTTTCCTTCCTTTCTGTTTCATAATATTTATTTTCTTGCTCTAGTGTTTATATCATGCTGTTGTGGTTTTTATGTAAATCCTCATGTGCACAATGTTTTGGCCTTTGTTTGAAAAATCATGTGTTGAGTTCTCGAATACACTATTTAACACGTCTCTAAATAAAAAAAAACTTCTGTGGGAGCAACGCCCAAGGCCACGCTTCCTACTCAAGGCATACATCTTACAAACATCACATCACAATAATTTTGTTTCATTAAAAAAAAATATTTATTTTTCACCAAACAGGTAGACAAACAAAACTTTGTAGGAGGACTACTGTCAGCGCGCGAAGTTCATCCACTTGGTGCTGCTAGTGAGTTTTCTAGTGGCAGCAGGACGGTGGAAACATGTGGAGGGGGTCAAAATAAACTACAGTTGTTGTGCGATCATGGTAAAGCAAGGAACATAGACACCACAGTGGGCCAGCAGTGTGGGCTCAGTGAAGTGTTTAAACAACGGGAGCTCTATGAAACCAGAAGAAGAACGATATATCAGGGTGGAGATCAGTAATTGTTTGTAGATACGTTCAGTTTGTTTGGTCTGTGTCATGGATATGTTGACAACGGAAAAGGAAAAAGAATTTTTCACCTTGCAGGACATCTGGGCCACCGTGTTTTAAAAATATCGATGTGGCCAGATTGGTTTCATTGTCAGTACGAACCACGATAACACTTACCCGCCACATCCGCTCTGGTGAACAGCTGTATTGTATGAGAGCGTCCCTAGCAGATCGGAGCACAGAAGTCGCTGATGTTTTATTAATTTTGTTTTTTCCCATATTTTCTGTTAAAAGTTACAATTGTACAGATAAAGTAGGTACTAGACCACACTCTATTCATTTACACAAAATGTAGTACTTCACGCAGAACTCAATCTTAATACTGGCTAGACGTGCTAATTGTGCGCACACAGGGCTAAATATGTCAGAAAACACACTGAACTGCCTCAACACGTCGAGGGCGCACTTGATATATGGCCCGGCTGATCTATGGTTTGTGTTTTTGCTCATGACGTCTTTTGGAAGAGATTTGGACCTGCGGGGGAGTGGGATGTTAAAATGAACAATAGTTGATTTCCACTTCACCGTGCGTTTTTCTTGGAACAAAAGACAAAAATGCATTTTAAAATGATCACTAGTTTTACGTTACCTCTGCATTAAATCTCTCAAGTTGCGCCCGTTATGCTCGGGGCCTTGTGCAGAGTCTCAACACTATTTCAGCCGATTGAGGTTCCAGTGCATTAACCTAAAGACAGAATGGTAGGACACAGAGTACAAGGGACGCACAATAAAAAGACTGCACTAACAGCCCCCTAGAACCGAAACTGGAAGCCTAGCGTTGGCATGGAAGTGCCTTGTGGATTTATCAGGCGCATGCAGGAAGCGTGGGCTGCTTCTGCACACTTGGGACATTGACTGACCACTGAATGACTTTCTATAATATTATAAAACACACTGTTCACCTCGCCTGGCTCCTTCCTGAGTAACGGCAGAGCAGATGGACCACTGGTCACGTTAGTTTTACACGGTTTTCTCTGGTGCTCTATGACGCACACACCAACAACAACACTTTAATTGGATTGGAGATCGACACAAACAAGCACATGCCAACAAAACTGTCGAGGCTTGCATCACCCTGCCATACAAGCTGTGTGGAGAACGTCTTCTATTGGAGCATTTGTAGATTTAGATCGTAGGATAGATTAGATTGATTATACTTTTTCATTCCCACACGGAGGACTCTTTCCAAGCTCGAGCCCCCCAAAAACTACACAACCCAAGCAGGTAAGCCCACACGCCATCGGCCCAATAGGCAATGTTGAATACTGGTAGATGAAGTAGCCACAAATGGCGTCATCAAAGAAAGGTATTTTACAAGTGCGGGGCCTGTTACAAGAAACAATATGGCCGTGATGAGTGACGTTCACTGAACCATTCCCATGTTGTTCAGCTCCCAATGAAGCGAGCAGTTGGTGCCATATCTTAAGTTTTAACCTGGCCATAAATGGTTGAAACAAAGTACAGTATTCTGGAATCACGATAATAGATGCCGATATTAAGTAACCACGAAAGTGTGTGGGTGCTGAGCGAGACAAAACTCATCCGGCACTATCCACCCGTCGTCTGAGCAAGTCGTAATTTATTAGGAGACATCCTATCTTGCTGCCGCCCTGCATAAATATGTGAAGATATGATTACAGCCTGCTGTAATCATCAGTCTGATGAAACTGCACCCTGGATGAGCGCACGCCACAGGGTGCGACAAGCAGCCGTCCCTCTTGCACGGCGCATCATCCTTATCACATTTGATCTCCTCGTAACAGGATGCGCTGAGTGTACATCGTCAGACTCCCACCTTTGGGGGGAACGCACAACCAATATGCCGCTGTCCTTTAACACACACATCACCAACACACACACACCAGGAGCGATGCTACAGTTATGTTTGGATCGAAACCTTTTCTTATATACTCCTCACCTTCACACATACATCGACAAGTATATGTGAGTTCATGTACTGAGAACTTCATAAAACTCGAAATGGAAACCCACCAAACAGAACTACTAAGTGTTGAACAATGATATGATTAAGTATGGCTCTAGCCCAAGCAAAATAGTAGTGGCACCCCCCTACCCCCCCCCCCCCAATCATTCATGGAGAGAGCCAATATCAGTTAATTACCCTTAGATTGTGCTATGTATACTGATAAATATGACATGGGCTGTTGTATTGCCTTTCAATTCAATGTTGTTGTATAGTCTCAATTCGACTAACAAGAGTTATTACTCGAACCACTTTACACGATAGAGTGGGTAGGCCACACTCTATAATTTACAAGGACCCCAATTCTAGTAGTTCCCCCAAGCAGAAGCAAGAGAGTTAAGTGCACGGAGACCCCCCACAAATAAAACAAACCCATTAGGATCATCAACTGTGGGCACCCATTGGAATATCCACAAGTTCCAAACGTAGACCAAAACACTAAAGAGGCCTACGTAAAGGTTGAGTAAGCTGCCTACACCCAGACCAAACCGAATGAAGAGAACAGCACAAACATAAGTAAGATCACACTGTAAACCTTTGATGTAAATTTAACCTAACAATCACACAGTGTCTGACGTTTAAATGTTATCAAGGATCATACTGTAAGTGGCCCAATGCATTCTGGGCAGCATGTGCAGATACAGGTTTGTACGTGACGCAGTTGCAGAGTATTTCTAAAAATTACAGCATGCGTACGTACAATGTAAACAGTAGTTTAGGGCAAAGTGAAAGGTTTTACAGTGTAACGAAATAACTCAAATAAGGGCGCTTGAGGTACCGGTGTTTGGTCAGGTTATGTCCTCCAGGTTTTCAAAAGCGTTAGGCAGCAGGTTTTCCCAGCGCGTGTCACATCGATTTCAATGGCCCAAAGCTCTGCTTTTAAGTGAAGTCTGACAACAGAGAACAGTCATATCACAACTTATCATTAGATAATGCATGAGAATGTTTGGCACAACTTTTAGATGTCAGAAAGTAAGTGATAACAGATATGTTGGACATGTTGATTGCCCAGCATCTGATGTTCATCGATGCTCTTTCTTACTCAGTTTCAAAAAGTTCAAAACAAGAACTGTAGCAACTTTTGTTAATAAAGGATGTGTGGACAAAACTGGTTTGTGACATCAGGGGGAATGGTAAAAAATGACCGAAGCAAACTGTTAATAACCAAATCAATTGTGAGTTTTTGCCTTCTGGGTTATTTGTAAGCAGTGTGCCGTGCAGAGCAAGGAGGAGTGCTGCCACTCCGGCAAAGAGTTCTACACGTTACGCACTTTAAGACAAGCTGCTTGTTTCGCAACTCAACGCGAGGGGGATGGTGCTTCTCGTCAAATTACTAATGCAACACAATCCAGGGACCAGATTGAGATAAGAGATGTGGAGCGATTAAATAAAACTTTACAACTACACAGTGAGACATTACTCATATGTGAAAAGTGTGTATTTGCCAAATTCTAGTCTCCAGCAGGGCGTTCAGCACAAGACAAACATGTTCTCAATTAACACCTGAGGTTTGGATTGTGACCCTTTAAAAACCTAATCCCGTGTCATTGGAACCCCTTGGTATACAAAGGTAGAGGAAAAAGTCAGTGTAAAAAAAGCAAGTTCTACAGAATGAACTTGAAAGGTGATATAACCAGGTTGATATTTGTCTGCAGGGACAAAGCGTTCATCCCTGGAAAAATCATGAATGGGCTAAGTAGAGTTCAGGTAACCAAGTAGAAGAACAAGTCCTAACATGGAAATACTCACGGAAAGTACAAGTGTTGCAAAACTAAAAATAACGGCTGTGTATTCAAACCACCTATCATGACACTTTCCAACACTTAGTTTTAAGATAGAGGTTGCGAATACAAAACAAACCCCCTAAAATAGTCAAAACGTTCATGTGTGGAACAACAGGACACATATTCTTTATAAAACACACTAAACAGGGAACCACGACTACAAAGCGAACCCTCGTCCGGCAACTGATTGGAGTATGCGTCGCGTGTGGGTCTGTGCTTGAGAATTTCAGACAACTACAATTGGAGTTTACAAAAAAGTAGTTCACAGCAAAACGTGTTTATGAAAACATAAGCGAGCAATGGGACAACAAAGTTTAGATCGACAAAGGTTCAGATTTTGAGAGGCAGGCGAGCCGGAGACGGCCGATCCTCATTGCTACAGGAAAGGGGGCATGGGAAAATCCCGCTTCACAGTGTTGCATCGTCAAGTCATCAGCTCGTCATTTCTGTAAGTA
>NC_045741.1:4183261-4183375 GCF_008692095.1 Etheostoma spectabile
CGTCCAGCTGGGAGGAGGCCCCGGGGAAGACCCAGGACTAGGTGGAGGGATTATATCTTCAACCTGACCTGGGAACGCCTTGGGATCCCCCAGTCGGAGCTGGTTGATTTGGCT
>NC_045741.1:4183385-4183492 GCF_008692095.1 Etheostoma spectabile
AAGTTTGGGGTCCCCTACTGGAGCTGCTGCCCCGCGCCACCCGATACCGGATAAGCGGTTGAAGATGGATGGATGGACCTTTTAAGTTGAATTACTGAAATGAATGA
>NC_045741.1:4183502-4200190 GCF_008692095.1 Etheostoma spectabile
CATATGCTAATTTTTTGAGTTTTACCTGTAGTTATTAGTCTCCATCTAGTGACGGAATAAGACCATGCAGCCACAATCAGACTTTTAGTTGAATCATTTTATTGAATAATTTGCTGTGTCCCTTTAACCCGGTCTATAAGCTTCCAAAAAATTAAAACACCACTACAGAAGAATACAATTTATGACATTACAAATTTAAAATCATTAACTGTTTACATTGAAGCAGACAACTCGACTTTGCACTAGGAATAAAGAGGGAATTAAAACCTGTAAACCAACACAACTCAAAGAAAACGTACCGTCTGTAGTTTCAGTGGAATGCATTATTAAAAAGTTCAGCAAGCAGAAATAGTGAAACCCACATATATACCTGAATTTAAAGCACTATTTATTCAAGTAAAATTCAGTGTTATATTTATCAGTGTATCTTTATCAGTGCAATTCAATTTTCTGACGTTGGTAACGGCATGCTGGGTACAGCCCGCCCTCCGTCGCTCGACACAAGAACGGATGATGTAGCAAAGTCAAACATTTCAAGAATCAGCAACTTTCAAAATGAATGCTTTTGTTTCCTGGAAATAGCCTGATCCAAAATAAGTAGCTGTTAGCAAATTACATTTATACTCCAGCATTGCTCAAGGACTCAGATATTGCTCAGGACCCAAGAAAGCGCAGTGGCGAGTGTGAAGATGTTTGGATGAGCGGCTCTCCAGAAAGCAACAATCCCATGTCAACAAGGCTTATAAAAACCGTGTGTAACCAGTCTGCTTCTCTGTCTGCAGATTAGACTTGAGAAGGGACACCAGTAACAGAGTGGGCTCAACAGGATTCAGATCATCTGGAAATCCTCATGACTTCCCAAACCTCTTTGCTTGTTGTAGTTGATCTTCTTCATTGAGCAGCTCGGCCTTTGCTGGTCAGTAAAACAAGAGAAACAGAAAACAGATCTGGTTCTGGGTGGGGGTTGATATCCAGGGAGGTCCTCCAGGACCGGCAGCACCTCCCTAACCTCCAGTCCAGAGAGACCTTTCCACTGCAGCAGTTTGGGCAGGAGCTTCAGGTCCTCTCTGCATTCTTCTGTGGTGTGGCAGGCGACCGTCACTTTGCGGAGGTGGAGCTCTACCATTTTTAGATCTGGATGGGGGTTCACCTCTGACTTCTGACTGTTGTTTGATGCATAGGCACCAAACAGTGAGTTTGGAGTATTCAGCCTTCTTGGAGACCTGAATGGAGGTCCTGTATGGGGCTCCAGTAGGGGACGTCCCATAGTGTTCTGCTGGAAGGACACATTCAATTGCCAACGTGGGCATGAATTTGGAGATACTATTGGAGATGGTGTCGTGATTGGGAGTAGGCCTCCCTGTATCGTTGAGACCAAGATGTTGCTCCTGTTGCTGGAAACCTTCTTGTGCTAGTCATTGGATTGTCCATCACAAACACCGATTTTTGAACATAGGGATGCTCATGAGTGTCAAACGTGGTACCAAATAAGAGCATACTACCTATCCAAAGGTCATAAATCGCGATTTTCGATTTTTATATGGCTTGCTTTCATCGATCGGAGTGCCCTCGTCTGTTTTGACACTTTTTCCTACCGGTGATCAGATGGGCAGAAGAGCTTGTAAACTGATCCACCATCTGGTGGAGTTTGGTCAGGGTGTGGGAGGACTCTGGAAGACCTGTGTAACCCACACGCGTAGTAGTGCGGGTTAACTTGGGAATTGTCCTCGCCTCTGTCCCAAACGGTACTTATTTCAACTCACCGACCTTTTTTTTCCTTTTTCTCGACTTGAAGCTTTTTTTTTTTCGTGTATCCCTGTTGGAGGCTGTGAGGCTGTGGGGGGGGTTGCATTTGAATCCTGAGTTGGGGGTGCAAAGTTTTCCATTGCCTGACGCTCGGCTGTCTGCTCTGCTGGTGCGGGGAGCTTGTGTCTTTAGTAGGGGGTCTTAGGTGCCTGCCCTTTTTTTCTTCGTTTTTCTTAACTACCGGTAACCAAACGACCAACACCCTGGTGTGACACAACGGGGGGTTCGGAAAGAAAAGTACGGAAGAGTCAAGGACGAGCTCTCGTTATATGCGGAAAGCTCAAGTATAGCAAAAAAGAAGCCGTCCGACTTAAGAAAGGAGTTTCCTTTTCCCTGGATTATTTTGTCTTTGGGAGGACCCAGAGGCTGTTTGCAAGGTGGTACCTTGTTTCGGGTAACCTTTGCTTGTGCCCCGAAGTGGTCGGCAGCCGTCTCTCTGGCCGTGACAGATCATAAGCGGCTGGGTGGGGAGAGTTCGAGATTGAAAATGGTCGAATGCCTTTCTCTTCGGTGCAGTCCCATACCAAGTGCTTTCTGTTTGTTTATCTGGAAATCAAATCCGTTGGTCGCTCAATGGTCGACCGGGAACCTCTTAGGGGGTGAAGCGGGGGGCAATGCATCCCAAGCTGTATACAGTAAGGTGGGAGCGTGTTTTTGACTCTTTCATCACTAACCTCAACTTGGGGAGGGGTATTAGAGCGTTGTTTTGGGATAGGAGCACCGGTGTTGAGATAAGCTTACCTGGGCAAAAGATATACGGATCCAGAAAACTAATCTCCAGTTATGGTTCCTTCTCCTCGGAGGGGAAGCTAGCAGTGTGGGTGTTGGTAGGGGGCAGGAGGCTGGAGTGATGAAGTATGGGTGAAGGCGTCGGACAGAGAGATTGGGTCCCTCCGTCAGATCAAGCGACAAAACAACGGAATTCTCCCCAACCCCCTGGGAGTGGAAATTATGTCCCTGCGTGTCGAAGGTAGTCAATGCAGGACAGTCCAGCACCGGCCAGCACCAGCAGTCAGGAAGAAAAAAAATCCCAGACCGCCACCAGGGGGGGGTGAAAAAACGGAACCAAAAAACCAAATAAGAAAGCAAGAGACTCACAGAGTCACAATAAAGGAAAAGCGCAAGAAGCCACCCTACGGGCTATTGATGAGACATCATACGGACCTCCGGTAGCCCAACGAAGAGTATAGTGACGAGTCCCTGCGTTGTGGAGGTGACTGGTGTCTTGGGTTTACAAACAAGGAAAAGGGACAGAAACGGCACACCGGCCCCCGGAAGCCCGTCCCCTCTTAACCACTTCTGCTTCGGAAGTCTGGGATCCCTTGCCAGTGAAGGAGTGGAACAGACCTGTAGGTGGTAAGTTAAACTCCCCCGTCTCGGGCCGAAGGTTCAAAAGCTCTGTACCCGAGACGGAGAGGCTGGATGGGGGGGTGTGTGCCCAATAATAGAACGCAAGAAAAAATAAACACAGGCACATAATAAACACATTCTCCAATAAGCTAAAAAACATATCTCAATCCAGGCGCCTCTGTGAAAGTCTAGACTCCAAGATCTGATGAACAAAGTAGGGCGGTTTTTCGTGCCGGGGGGCCTCGGGGTCTCGTATCCTGCCGATAATCTATGTTTTAAGAAGAAAAGAAAACCTCAGATAGAAACTAGGCACCGAAGGAAAAAAAGAAAGAATATTGCTTAATTCCCTAGATACCCCTTTTCCTCTTCCTACGTAGGCAGAACAAACGTATACAGACAAAAAAATCTTCTTTAACTCTCGCAACCCAGACTCCCTCCTGTAGGGAGCCCCTTGGAGTTCATGCACCGAAACCAGAGCCGTCAGTCACCCAACCAACTAAATGTGTATTTATTGTACGACTGATCTTTATGAAGGACTTAACATGCACAATGACGTAAAAGAAGATAAAAAACAAACCAAGGCTTCCTCCCCGCCTCCAGCTAAAACACTGGTCTGTGGGAGGTTCGCTTCAAAATGTCAGTAGTAGGGGGGGTGGAGTGGTCCCTTCTTAGGGCCATCCCAGGCTCTCTCTATCTCTCTCTTCTTCTAACTCGATCTCTTCTCGCTTGACTCTCTACTTCTCTCTTTCTCTCCACTTTCTCTTTCTTCTCTTCAACTTTCCTTCATCTCTTCTCCCGTCTCAATCCTCTTTCTCTCATCTGGGTCCCCTCTCTCTCCTCTCCTCGTTCTTTTTTCCCCCCCCCCCCCCCCCCCCCCCCCTCTATCTCGTTCTCCCTTTCTCCTCTCTTCTAGTGTCTCTCTCATCTCTGTCCGATTCTGCTCATCTGTTCTAATCTCTCTCTCTCTTCTCTCTCTCGTCATATCCTCTACTCCTTCTCTCTCTTTCTATCCGTCTCTCTCTTCTGTCTCTCTTTCTCTCTCTCCCATCTCCTCTCCTATCTACGTGCTCCTTCTCTCTATTCTATCTCTAATTCTCTTACTCTTCTCTCTTTCTCTCTCTCCTGCCTCTCCATCTCTCTCTCTCTCTATCTCACTCTATCTCCTCCTTCTTCTAATCTCTTCTCTCTCTCTCATGCATCTCTCCCATCTCTGCTCTACTTCTTGCTTCTTCTCCATCTCTCGAATGGAGAGAACTCTCTTCGTCTCTCTCTTCCTCTTCTCTTATCTCTGCAGTCTATCTCTCTCCATGGCTGCTCTCCTTCCTCTTGACTCCTTCGCTTCTCCGCTCTTCTCTCTCATCTATCCGTCTCTCCCCGCTCATTTCTTCATCTCAGGTATCTCTTGATCTTTTCTCCTCGTTCTCTTCGCTCCCCTCAATCTCTCAATCTCCTACTCCTCTATCTCTCTTCTCTTCTCCTCTCTTCTCTCTTTTCTCGTTAATCTCCTCTCTCGTGTGCTCTCTCTCGGTCTGTTCTCTCTCTCTCCTCATCTCTCTCTCTCATCGATCTCTCTCTCCTCCCTCTCCTCCTGCGTCAACTCATCTCGATCTCTCTTCTCATATCTCTCATTTCTCCTCCCTCTCTCTCTCCTCTCTCTCTCTATCTCTCTCTCTCCTCTCTCTCCTCTTCCTTCTCTTCCCTCTCTTTCTTCTCACCCTCTCTCTCTCTCTCTCTTCTCCTCTCTCTCTGTTTCTCTCTATGCTCGCCTATCTGCTCTAATTCTCTCTACTGGCTTCAGTCTCTCTCTTCTCCTCTCTCGGTTCTCTGTTCACTCTTCGGGCTCCTTCTCCTCTCTACTACTTCCTCTCTCTCTAATCTCTCCCTCGCCTGATCTCCTCTCTCTCTTAATTCATCCTTCTCGCTCTTTCTTCCTCCCTCCTTCTCTCTCTCTGAACTCTTCGCTCTATCTCTCACCCTTCTCTCACTGCTTGGCTGATCTCTCGTTCTCTCCCTCTTTCCTCTCTACTCATCTCCTCCTCTCGTCATCACTTTCTCCTCTCTAGGTCTCCTCTCTCTTTCTTCTTCTCTCCGTCTCTTCTCGTTCGTCACCTCTTCCTCTCTCTACTCTCTCTCTACTCTCGGGATCTTCTCTCCTCTCCTTCTCTTCTCATTCCTATGTTCTTATCTAATGATCTCTCTCCTCTCTTACTCCCCCTTCTGCTGTCTCATCTCTCTATCTCTGTCTCTCATATCATCAGTCCTCTCTTCTCTCTCTCATCAATCTCTCAATGCTCTCAATCTCTTTTCTCTCATCGTCTCTTCTCTCCTCTCTCTCCTCTCGCTCATCTTTCTCTCTTCTCGTCTTTCTCTTTCTCTTTCTCATTGGTCGTGATCTCTGTCTCTTCGTTCATCTGATCTCTTCTCTTCTCTCTCTCCTTCTTCTCTCTCTTCCCTCCTCCTGTATCCTGCTTCTCAATAGTCTTGCTCTGGCTCTCTCGTCTCCTTCTCTCTCTTAGTCTCTGCTCGGATCTCTCTTCTCTATCTCTTGCTCTCTATGCTCGTCTCTCTACTATCTCGGTCTCCTGTCTCTCTCTCCTTCTCTAGGTGGGTTGGGGGTCTCTAGAAAACTGCGTCCGGGCTCTCTGCTGTCTGCCTGGGTGCGTGGCGGTCGTCTTCTTCTCCTCTGCCCTCTGTCCGTTCTTCTCGGGGGGTCTCGTATTCATCTCTATCGCTTCTCTTCTGTGTCCCCTCCGGGCGGCTGCTTGTCGTCCTCTCTGTAGAGGCTACGCTTCCCTCCTCTCTCCTCTCCTCTCTTATCTGCCACTCTCATCTCTCTCTTCTCTGCGCTCGGCTCCGTTCTCTCCATTCTCTTCTCTCTCTCCTCTTCCTACTACTCAATTCGTCTCCTTCCGTCTCTTCTCTCTCTCTCTATCTCACTTCTTCTTCTGCTCTTTCTTCTCTCTCACTTCCCCCCTCTTCATCTCTCTCATTCTCTTCTCTCTCTTCTCGCCCTTCTCTTCCTCTCTCTTCTCTTCGCCTCTCCTCGGCTGCTTCTCTCCACTCCTATCGTCTTTCCTCTTCTCTCTCTTCTATCTCCCATTCATTGCATACTCTCCCTCTCGGATCTCCTCCATCCTCACTTTCCTTCTTTCTCTCCTCTTCTCTTCTCATCTCCTTCTCTTCCTCCCTTCTGCTCTCTTCTCTCTCTTCAGCTTCCCGCTTCTCTCTCTCTCATTTGCTCTCTACAATCTCTCTCTCCTCACTCCTCTTCTCCTATATCTCTTCTCCTCTCTCCATCTCTTTCAATCTTTTCTCTCTCATCGTCTACTCTCTCTTCTCGTTGTCTCGTCCTCTTCTCTCCTCATCCCTCTCTCTCCTCTTCCTCTCTTCCTTCTTCTCTTCTTCCTCTATCCTCTTTCTTCTCTCTACTCTACTGCGCTTGTGGGCTCCTCGTCTTCTCTCTTTCTTCTTCTCCTCTCTTCCTGCTGCTCTCGTCCTCCTCTCTATGTTTAAGAGATCGCTTCATCTCTTGCTCGCTCTACTCTGTGTACCTGTCTCTTTCTCTTCTCTGCGTTTCTCGCCCTGCTCTCTCTCTCTTCTCTGTCTCCCTTTCTCGCTCGCTTCTCTCCTATCCATTCTCTTATGTCTCTCTCTCCTAATCTCTCTCTTCTCTCTCTCTCTCATCTGGGGGGGGCACTCCTCTATTCTCTTCTCCTCTTCTCTTCTCTCTTCGATCTCTCTACTGATTCTCTATCTCTCTCTCTCTACTCTCTGCTTCTTCTCTGCTCCTCCGTCTCCTCATCTCTCTCTATCCTTCTACCGTCTCTCTTCTTCTTTCAGTTCTCTCTTTCTCTCTCTCTCTGCCTCTCTCTCCTAGTCTCTCTCATCATACTCCTCTCTACATCCTCTCTCTCTCTCTCTCGTCCTTCTCTCTCTCTCTCCTCTCCTCTTCTCTTTCTTCTGGAGCTCCTCCTTCTTCTCCGTCGCTTCTCTCTCTCCTGTCCTAGTCCTTCTCACAATCGTCCTCTGCTCTAATCCTCCCTCTCCCTCCTCTCTCCTCTCTCTCTCTCTCTCCTCTGCTCTCATCTCTCTTCTCATCTCATCTCTTCTCTCTCTCCTCACTTCTCTCGCTTCTCTCTCTCTCTCTTATCTCTCCTCTAGCTCTCTCTCTCTGTTCTTCTCTCTCTTCTCCTTCTATCCTCTCTCTCTCTCTGGTCTCCTTCTCTCTACTCTTCTCTTCTCTCTCTCTCTGTCCTCCGCGTCTCCTTCTCTCCTCCTCTCGTCGTCTCTCTCTCTCCTCATACTCTCTCTCTCTCTTCTCTCTATCTCTTCTCTTCTCTCTCTCTGTCTTTCTCTACTTCTCCTCCTCTCATTAATCTCTCTCGATCTCTTGGCTCTTCTCTGATCTCTGACTCTCCTCCTTCTCTCTTCTCTCTCCCCCTGACTCTCCCTACTTCTCCTCTTATCTCTTGCTCTCTGCTCGCTCTTCTCTGCTCGTCGTCTCTTCTCTACTCACGTTCTCGCATCTCTACTTCCTCGTCTCTTCTCTCGCTCTCATCTGCCATCTCCAGCTTGCTCCTCTCTCCCCTTATTTTCTCTCTCGTACTCCTCGCTGTTTCATCTCACCTCTCCTCTCTCTCTCATCTCTCTCTCTCTTGGCTCCTATCTCTTCTAGCTCTTCTCCTTCATCTTCTTCCTATCTCTAGTCCTCCTTTTCTCTATCTCATCCTCCTCTCCTCCTCTCTGCTATCTCTCTCTGCCTCTCTTCTACTCTCTCTCTTCTTCCTCTTCTCTGTCGTTCTCATCCTGGCTCTCTGCTCTCTCTGTCTCTATCTCTCTTCTCCTCTCCTCTGCTGCCTTCCTCTCTCTGCTCTTAGCTGTCTCTCGCTCTCCGATACTTGCTGCATCTCCTCATCTCAACTCTCCTGTCTCTCTCCCTCTCTCTTCTCCTCTCTATCTCGTCTCTCTCATGAGTCTGGGGGCTCTCGGCGTATCTCTCTCTCTATTCCTCGTACACTCTATCTCCTCCTCCTTCTCTCTCTATCCTCTCCTCATCTCTCCTCATCTCTCTTCTTTCTATCCTCGCTCTCATATCTTCTTCTTGTATCTCTCTTCTCTCTACTCGCTTGCTCTCTCTCATTTGCTCTCTCTTCTGTCTCCTCTCCTTTCCCCTTCCCTCTTCTTCCTTCTCTACTATCTTCTGCTCTTCCTCTCTCTCTGCTCCTCTACATTCTGCGTCCTCCTCTCTGTCTCTTCTTTCTCATCTCCTTCCTCCAAATTCCATCCCAACTCTCTCAAAAAAAAAAAAAACTCTGGCTTCTCTCTCTGCTCCGTCTCATGCCTCTCGCTTGTCCTTCTCCTCTGCTCTGCATTCTGTCTCTCTCTCTCCTGCTTCCTTAATCTCTCGTCTCCTTCTCTCCGCTCTCTCTCCTTCCTCTTATCTGCTCTCTGCTCATGCTTCTATCTTCCTTATCTCTCTTCCTCTTCTGCTTTCTCTAATCTCGTCATCTCTTCATCTCCTCTTCCCTCTCTTCTCTCTCTTCTCCTCCTCTCTCCTCTAATCTCTCTCTCTTCCTCTCATAATACGATCTTCCTCTTCTTCTCACTCTCTCTCCCTATCTCTCTCTATCTCCTCTTCTCTTCTATCTCATCTTAATCATCTCTCTCTTCTACCTCATCTCCTCTCCTCTCAATAAATCTCCTCTTTCTCTCCTCTCCCTTCCTCATTCTTCATCTTCCTCGCACTTCTCTCTCCTCTCTCATCTTATCTCTCCCTCTCTTCTTCATCTTCTCTGTCTTCCTACTTCTCTTCTCTTCTCAACTCTTCTTCACCTTCTCTCCTGAAGCTCTTTCTCTCATCTCCCTTCTCTCCCTTCGTCTTCTCCCCTCGCTTTTCGTTAGTAAGAATCTCTTCCCATTCTCTCTTTCCTCCTCCTCATCTCTCTCTCTCCTCTCTCTCTAGTCCTTCCTTGCCTCATGATCTCTCTCTTCTCTGCTATTCTCTCCATCCTTTCTCTCTCCTCTCCACATCCTCTCTCTCTCTGCTCTTCTCTTTCTCTCTCCTCTCTTACTCAGTCGTGGTCTCTTTGCTCTCTCTACTGGCGGGGGTGCAAAAAAAAAAAAAAACTCCTTTTCTCTCTTCCTCCTCCCTAAATTCTCTCCGTCTCTCTCTCTCTACTCTCTCCTCTCTCTCTCCTCTCTCTCATTCTTCTGCCCGCTGTCTCTCTCTACTCTTTCTCCCCTCCTCTCTTCTCTTCCTCTACTCTTTCTCTGCTCCTTTCTCACTCTTCCTCTCTCACTCTCTCTCTTCTCTCCTTCTCCTTCTCTCTCTAAACTCTCTCCTCTTCTTCTCTCTATCTCTCTCGGTTCTCACTTCGTCTCATTGCTACTCTCTCTGGGCTAAAAGATCTTCTCTTCTCACGGTCATTCTCTCTTCTTCGTTCTTCATCTTTCTCATTCTCGCTCTCCCTCGTCCTCTCTTCTCTCTCTCTTCTCTGGTCTCGCTGTCTTCTCCTCTCTGCTCGATCTCCCCTTCTGACTCCTCTTGCTGCTCTTCTCTCTATCTCTCTCATTCTCTTCCCTCTCTTCTCTCTCCTCCTCTGTTCGCCTCCTTACCTTCTCTCTCTCCCTCTCTTGTTCTGTCTCTATCTCTCTTCTCTCTCTCTCTATCTCTTCCTGTGCCCCCCTCTCTGCTTCTTCCTTCTCTAATTTTATTTTTCTCTTCTCTTCTATCTCTCTCTCTTTCCCCCCCTCTCTCTCCTTCTCTCTCTTACTCCTCTCATTCGCTCTTCTCTTCTCTCTCTGAATCTAATCTCTGCCGTGGCCGTAATCTCTCTTCATCTCTTCTCTTTTCTTCTCTCTCTCTACTCTCTATGTCTGCTCTCTCTCGCTGTCTCTGACTCTACTTCTCTCTCTCTCTGCTCTCCTCTCGTCTTTCTCTTCCCTGGCTCTCTCTTCTCTCTCTCTATCTCTCTCTGCCCCCTCTCGTTATCTCGTCTGAGTCTTCTCTCTCTCCTCTCTCTTCTCTTCTCTCCTTGCTCTTTCTCTCTGTCTCTCTCTTCCTTCTCTCTCTGCTCTTTCTCGCTGTTCTCTGCTCTCTCGAATCGCTCTCTCTCGTTTCTCTCGTCTTCTCTCCTCTGTATAAACCGACAAATTATTTTACCCCAAAAAGGCTCTGCTGGTCTTCGTCATGCACTCTCTTCTGGGTCATAACTACAGGATATGACCAAAGCGAGAGCTGTGCTGGGTTCTTGGCAGTAAGTTGTACCTCGTTCCAGGTGAGGGTTGGCCTCCGCCAGGCTGCACTTTGTCACCCATCCTGTTTAAATATTTATGGACAGGATATCGAGGCGTAGTTGGGGCGGGGAGGGGTTGCAGTTTGGTGGGCATAGGAGCTCATCGCTGCTTTTTTGCGATGATGGTCCTGATGGCATCATCTGTCTGTGACCTTCACACTCACTGGATCGTGTTTGCAGCCGAGTGTGAAGCGCTGGGATGAGGATCAGCACCTCTAAATCTGAGGCCATGGTTCTCAGCAGGAAACCGATGGAGTGGAGTGGTAGGGAGTGAGTCCTTACCCCAAGTGAAGGAGTTTAAGTACCTTGGGGTCTTGCTCGCGAGTGAGGGGACCATGGAGCGTGAGATTGGTCGGAGAATCGGAGCAGCCGGTGCGGTATTACATTCTGTTTATCGCACCGTTGTGACAAAAAAGGGAGCTGAGCCAGAAGGCAAAGCTCTCGATCTACCGGGCAATTTTCGTTCCTACCCTCACCTATGGTCATGAAGGCTGGGTCATGACCGAAAGAACGACATCAAGGGTACAAGCGGCCGAAATGGGTTTCCTCAGGAGGGTGGCTGGCGTCTCCCTTAGAGATAGGGTGAGAAGTTCAGTCATCCGAGAGGAGCTCGGAGTAGAGCCGCTGCTCCTTTGCGTCGAAGGACCAGTTGAGGTGGTTCGGGCATCTGGTAAGGATGCCTCCTGGCTCTTCCCTAGGAGGTGTTCCAGGCACGTCCAGCTGGAGAGGCCCCGGGGAAGACCCAGGACTAGGTGGAGGGATTATATCTTCAACCTGACCTGGGAACGCCTTGGATCCCCCAGTCGGAGCTGGTTGATTGGCTCGGAAAGGGAAGTTGGGGGTCCCCTACTGGGGCTGCTGCCCGCGCCACCCGATACCGATAAGCGGTTGAAGATGGATGGATGGACCTTTTAATTTGAATTACTGAAATGAAATCTTTTGCACCTATGCTAATTTTTTGAGTTTTACCTGTAGTATTAGTCTCCATCTAGTGACGGAATAAGACCATGCAGCCACAATCAGACTTTAGTTGAATACATTTATTGAATAATTTGCTGTGTCCCTTTAACCCGTCTATAAGCTTCCAAAAAATTAAACACCCACTACAGAAAATACAATTTATGACATTACAAATTTAAAATCATAACTTTTTTACATTGAAGCAGACAACTCGACTTTGCACTAGGAATAAAGAGGGAATTAAAACCTGTAAACCAACACAACTCAAAAACGTACCGTCTGTATTTTCAGTGGAATGCATTATTAAAAGTTCAGCAACGCAGAAATAGAAACCCACATATATACCTGAATTTAAAGCACTATTATTCAAGTAAAATTCTTGTTAATTTATCAGTGTATCTTTATCATTGCAATTCATTTTCTGACGTTGGTAACGGCATGCTGGGTACAGCCCGCCCTCCGTCGCTCGACACAAGAACGATGTAGCAAGTCAAACATTTCAAGAATCAGCAACTTTCAAATGAATGCTTTTGTTTCCTGGAAATAGCCTGACCAAAATAAGTAGCTGTTAGCAAATTACATTTACTCCGCATTGCTCAAGGACTCAGATATTGCTCAGACCCAGAAACGCAGTGGCGATGTGAAGATGTTTGGATGAGCGGCTCTCCAGAAAGCACAATCCCATGTCAACAAGGCTTATAAAACCGTGTGTAACCAGTCTGCTTCTCTGTCTGCAGATTAGACTTGAGAAGGGACACCAGTACAGAGTGGGCTCAACAGGATTCAGATCATCTGAAATCCTCATGACTTCCCAAACCTCTTTGCTTGTTGTAGTTGATCTTCTTCATTGAGCCCTCGGCCTTTGCTGGTCAGTAAAACAAAGAACAGAAAACAGATCTGTTCTTGTGGGGTTGATATCCGGGAGGTCCTCCAGGACCGGCAGCACCTCCCTAACCTCCAGTCCAGAAGGACCTTTCCACTGCAGCAGTTTGGGCAGGAGCTTCAGGTCCTCTCTGCAGACACAACGCCAGGAAGAGTTAGTGAGATGCACTAACTTAAAGAAGAGTCTTTAACCTGCATTCTTTCTAATGGCCAGCATGGGGCGACACAGGGTTGTAAAAAGAAGTCATTTTCTATAGAAGTCTATGGGGAAATTCGTCCACTTCTACATTTTCATAATGACTCCATGGTCTAAATCGCCAGTTTCAATTCTTCTTCAATACAGCATGATGTTTATTTTGTAAATTATGGTCCCATTTTTTTTTTATTTTAGTAAAGCAGGTTTAAGGCACTATAGTATTGTCTATGCAGCACACACAAACACAAAACACTCCCTTACATTTGTACAATCTGTGTTTCAGTGGTGACAGTCTTTGGGTGTCATTTTGTTTTAATTTTTTGGATTATTTTTAATAACTCTGACATCTCTCTATTTGTGCATGTATAGGTCCTGAGTATGTGTGTCTATTTCAGGCCTGTGTGTAATGATTACTAACAAACATAGTGTAAATTGTAATCTCCCCATTTATTCTGTTTATTGATTCATAAACAGAATAAATTAAATTAATGGACAGGGAAGGTGGGAGAGAGACGGGGGGTGACACACTTGAACCCGGGGACTCTGTCTACACGGGGCCCACCCTCTTACTGGGGGAGCTAGAGGTCGCCCCATCTTTGGGTGTTATTGATTACAGGGTCGTTCTTCCAAACGAATACAGACAGCCAAAGCAGTACTATTGGACGACTTGGACACAAACTTCTGTAAAAATGTCAGAATGACTCACCTCGATGTGCTCGGTCCTGTTCTGCATGCTCCCAATGGTCAGCTTTTCCTGTCGATGCTTCACACTCCAACAGGTCTTTGACTTTCGCAGCATGGGTTCCACGGTCTGACACCAGGACCTGAAACACACTAACATCACACGTTCAGAGTAATTATTGAAACTCATGGTCGAAGACTTGTAACCATGATTTAGACGAATGTCTTACAAGCAGTCGCGATATGATCTGTTTTTTAATATTTGTATATTTATCAGTTTTGAGATTTTGTTATTGTTGTTTCCGATTGTATCCTATGGTTTAGGTAATTTGTGTCATTAATCTAGTCTTTTAGAGCTGATTTATTGAAATTGGGGTGAATGGGGGGGGGGGGGGGGAAAAAGGGGATTCCCCGTTGTGAGGTCTCACCAATTCAGAGAAAGGTTGGTCTGGGTGCTGATACCTTCTTACGGCGGTCGCGTCGCTTGCACTGCCTTTGTGGTTCCGAGCATCGTGGTGACGTGCAAGCCCCTGCTTCGAGGTGTTGTGGCTCGCGTCGCTCTGGATAAGATGGTTCCAGTAGGTGTGATGTGGAAGCGGTGATGCTGTGTAGGCGCTCGGTCTATAAGCGTCTCCTGAGTGAAGACTACAAATCCAGATCTTGCTCAAGAGCGAGAACAACAGAGAAAGTCATTCCACTCGAAAGATACGGAACGAAGTGGCTGCAAAGTAATTCCGAAGGTGCTTTATCTTTTCGTGTTTGAATAATGAGTGTTGAGAGCCCGCCCCCCGCCATGTCAGATTTGTTCCAGTGCGCCGTTTGTAGCCGTGCACAAACGACTCTCGCTGACAAAGGGCTCTCGAGTGGTGGAACAAAACGTGACGTGCTGTGCGCACACTTTTCGTGCAGTATGTAGGTAGCGAATAAAATGCAATTGTTATAGGTCTGTGAGTTGGAGTAGGGGTCTCTGAAGGCGATGCTTCGGCAACATTAACCAAAAACATTAAATCAAGAAGAGATTAGACATATTCTCAGGTCTCAGATCATTTATTAACTAAGACCACAGCAGTCAACTACAATGTTGATGACGCTAGCAATCCAAGGCCAGCGACCGTAGCGAGAAATGTACGCTCATATTCATCAATAACAAAAGTGGGCGAGAAAAATGGAACCCATCCATGATCCGTGGTAGGCGCAAGTCTGGGGGGAGCACAACGGTATTGGCTCATCGACAAGGGACGGGCTTTTGCGGTCGTTGGGTGCGGTCGGGCGTGTCTCTGCGCCAACTAGGGAACAGAATAATCATAGACAACAAATCATCACTTTCCTGTGATTTACCTGCATTTCTTTCTTGCATTTGTTGTTTTGTTGAGTGTCATTTTTATTAGTAACCTGTTTTAAGAAACAGGTTTAAATTGAATTAACATTGGGCCAAAACTCACTTGAGTTTATTACAGTTGTTCAAAGTCTTAAAGAAGTGTTTTGTTTCTGGTTTGGCCATTTTTGCTTTCTTTTCAAGAATCTCAGTCTGCATGGCGTTGTAGCTACAAACCAGAGCAGATATGCAGAGTTAACAATGCAACGTACTGCCTTTAATTAATGATATGGACGTTAAGTCTGCAGGAGAAATCTCATGGCTCATTCTCACCTCTCCAAAAACAGCCGCAGCTCTTGGAAACACACCAACTGCACGTAGTCAGCGAGTTTTTGGCTGATTTTTTGTGCTGTCCTGTGCATGGCGTCAATGCACTTAAAGAGAAATAACAAGAAAAAGAAACAGCATTATTATACAACCAATAAACATATAAAAAAAATTCTAAAAAGCAAAGAAATTAAAATTAAAAGAAAGAGTCTTTATTATCAAATAAAATACCAAAAAAGTTCCAAACAAATCAATTTGTAGAAAACAAACACACACAAATCACTCCCCATTGTCTCACAATAAGTCATACACTCATAATATGTATATCTGGTTTAATAAGTACAGTTGTGTTCGAAATAATAGCAGTGCCTTTAGAAAAATGAGTAATGTCAAATTCTTCAAAGAAATTGACTTAATGAACACAGATACATTGGGGACACAGTACATTCTATTCCAAAGCAAAACAATTGCGCAAAGTCATCAAAACTAAATATAATAATATTTCAAATAAAGTAAGAAATGCATGTTCCAAAGAATGCAGTGTTGCCATCTTTCCTTGGAAACTCAAAAATGTACTGTACAAACAAAGAAATCTTGATAAGTGAACCTAGCTGAGTATCCTAAACTAATATTTTGTCGCAAAACCACGGTTTCCGATGACTGCTTCACATCTGTGGTGCATGGACGCAACCAACTTCTGGCATCGTTCCACAGGTATTGCAGCCCAGGATAATTGCACTGTATCACAATTCCTCAGCGTTCTTGGTTTTGCCTCATCACTGCACTTTTTATGTCAGCCCACAAGTTTTCAATGGGATTAAGGTCGGGGATTGGCTGCCACTCCATCAGTGAATCTTGTTCATCTGGAACCTGCTTTTGCTCGCTTGCTGGTGTGTTTGGGGTCATTATCCTGTGAAAGGTCCACCTCACGGCATTTCCTCCTCAGCATATGGCAGCATGACCTCTTCCAGGATCTGATGTACTGGAACTGATCCATGATCCTGTATGCGGTGAATCGGACCAACACCAGAGTATGAAAAAACATCCCCATATCATGATGCTTGCACCACCATGCTTAATGGTCTCAGTGAGTACTGTGCTTGAATTCTGTGTTGCAGGGCGTCTGACATACTGCCTGTGACCCTTAGACCAAAAAGAACAATCTTGCTTTCATCTGTCCACAAGATATTATGCCATTTCTTTTCAGGCCAGTCAAGTGCTCTTTGGCAAATTGTAAACGCCTGCACATGTCTTTTTCTCAGCAGTGGGACTTGCGGGGGCTTCTTGCTGGAAGGTTAACCTCAATAAGACGTTTCTGATTGTCCACAGTACTCACTGTCAGAAGGTCTTGCTTGATCCTCTTGGATCCCATCATTGGCTGAGTCTTCGCCAGTTTGGCTATTCTTCTGTCCATTCGAGGGGTTGTCTTTCTTTTTCTCCTGTTTTTCAGTTTTTTGCTCCATTTCAGGGCATTTGAGATCATTTAGCTGAACAGCCAATGATTTTCTGCACCTCTTTGATGTTTTCCCTCTTTAATCAATTTTTATTAGGAAACGCTCATCTTCAGAACAGTGTCTTGAACGACCCATTTCATTGTTTTTTCAGGAGAAAAGCACAGCCAGCATGCCAGTTGTCTTGATCCTTAAATACGGATCACCTGTTAACACCCTTTTTTCCCAGAATACCCTCCCTAATTGATGCCCTCTCTAATTGAACTCACCCTGCTATTTTTTGAACACACCCTTTCAGTTAATCATTCAATTTCACAGAATCCACAGATATCATGGCTGTCCTGTTGGGTTTTGTGGTTTTCTATACCTTTATTTTACCCCCCAGAAACTTATCTGGGGTATAGGTTGAAATGTAATAAAACCAT
>NC_045741.1:4200215-4204104 GCF_008692095.1 Etheostoma spectabile
CGTGAGACACAACGCCAGGGAGAGTTAGTGAGATGCACTAACTTAAAGAGAGAGTCTTTAACTGCATTCTTAATGGCCAGCATGGGGCGACCGGGTTGTAAAAGAAAGTCATTTTCTATAGAAGTATCTGGGGAATTCGTCCACTTCTACATTTTCATAATGACTCCATGGTCTAAACGCAGTTTCAATTCTTCTCATCAGCATGATGTTATTTGTAAATTATGGTCCCATTTTTTTTTTATTTTAGTAAAGCAGGTTTTAGGCACTATAGTATGTCTATGCAGCACACACAAACACAAAACATCCCTTACATTTGTACAATCTGTGTTTCGTGGTGACCGTCTTTGGGTGTCATTTTGTTTTAATTTTTTGGATATTTTTTAATAACTCTGACATCTCTCTATTGTGCATGTATGGCCTGAGTATGGTTGTCTATTTCAGGCCTGTGTGTATGTTACTACACACATAGTGTAATTGTCTTCCCCATTTATTCTGTTTATTGATCATAAACGAATAAATTAAATTAATGGACAGGGAAGGTGGGGAGAGAGGGGGGTGACACACTTGAACCGGGGACTCTGCTACACGGGGCCCACCCTCTACTGGGGGAGCTAGGGTCGCCCCATTTTGGGTGTATTGATTACAGGGTCGTTTTCCCACGAATACAGACAGCCAAAGCAGTACTATGGACGACTGGACACAAACCGTAAAATGTCAGAATGACTCACCTCGATGTGCGCGGGTCTGTCTGCATGCTCCCAATGGTCAGCTTTATCGTGTCGATGCTTTCACACTCCAACAGGTCTTTGACTTTCAGCAGCATGGAGTTCCACGGTCTGACACCAGGAACCTGAAACAACACAACACACACAGGTCAGGAAGTTATGTTGAAACCAGTGAAGACTTTATCCTGAAGCGCGAATGTCATTAACAAGCAGTCCGTTGATCTCACCAATTCAGAGAAGGTGTCGTGAAGAGTCTTCGCATCATCAGCAACCTTTTGTCCAACATCTGGACTCCAACACCTGCTCAGTTTGCTCTGCTCGCTCTGGATAAGATGTGCCAGGTATGAGTGAGCGGTGAGCTTGTAGGCCTCGTCTATCACTCTCTGAGAGACACAAAGTCAAATATGAGCAAGAGCAGAACAACATAAAAAGCATTCAGACTCAAAGATACGGAAGATGCTGAAATTCACAGTCTTTATATTTTCGATTGTATATGGTTGAACCCCCCCCCCCCAGTTCAGATTTTTTCCATACCTTTTGTAGGCCTGCATCCTGACAGCATGACAGCTCCGTGAAAAGACTCTGTAGTTCGTCGATTAGGAAGAATTCCTTGTTGTCTGATTTGAAGTATCTCTTAAAGTGGCTCTGGGTTTAACAAAACATTCAAATGAGTTAGACATTTCTCAATATCAATACCTTTTGAAATAAGAAAACAGCAGGCCTACATTTGTGACTAAGTCAACAGCTACCTTTGCAGTGTCAGCTAAGATTTTCATCAGAAGGTTCAAAGTGAACGCCTCCATGTCTTAAGCGTTGCCACGGTTTCCATGACAAGGACGCTTTTAGCTTGGGTCTGGACATACTCCCTGGGAAGAAATATCATAGACAACATCATCACTTTCCTGTGATTTACCTGCATTTCTTTCTTGCATTTGTTGTTTTGTTGAGTGTCATTTTTTATTAGTAACCTGTTTTAGAAACAGTTTAAATTGAATACATTGGGCCAAAACTACTTGAGTTTATTACAGTTGTTCAAGTTTAAAGAAGTGTTGTTTCTGGTTTGTCCATTTTTGCTTTCTTTTCAAGAATCTCAGTCTGCATGGCGTTGTAGCTACAAAACGAGCAGATATGCAGAGTGAACAATGCAACGTAATGCCTTTAATTAGATATGGACGTTAAGTTGCAGGAGAATACATGGCTCATTCTCCCTCTCAGAAACAGCCGAGCTCTTGGAAACACCACCAACTGCAGTAGTCAGCGAGTTTTTGGCTGATTTTTTGTGCTGTCTGTGCATGGCGTCAATGCACTTAAAGAGAAATAACAAGAAAGAAACAGCATTATTATCAACCAAAACATATAAAAAAAATCTAAAAGCAAAGAAATTAAATTAAAAGAAAGAGTCTTTATTATCAAATAATACCCAAAAAGTTCCAACCAAATCAATTTGTAGAAAACAAACACACACAATCACTCCCATTGTCTCACATAACGTCATACACCCATAATATGTATATCGGTTTAATAAGTACAGTTGTGTTCGAAATAATGCAGTGCCTTTAGAAAAATGAGTAATGTCAAATTCTTCAAAGAAATTGTACTTTAATGAACACAGATACATTGGGGACACAGTACATTCTATTCCAAAGCAAAACAATTGCGCAAAGGATCAAAACTTAAATATAATAATAATATTCAAATAAGAGAAGAAAGGCATGTTCACAAAGAATAGCAGTGTTGGCCATCTTTCCTTGGAAACTAAAAATGTACTGTACAAACAAAGAAATTCTTGATAAGTGAACCTAGCTGAGTATCCAAACTAATTTTTTGTCGCAAAACCACGGTTTCCGTGACTGCTCATATCTTGGTGATGGGAGCAACCAACTTCGGCATCGTTCCACAGGTATGCAGCCCAGGATAAGCACTGTATTCACAATTCCTCAGCGTTCTTGGTTTTGCCTCACTGCACTGCACTTTTTATGTCAGCCCACAAGTTTTCTGGGATTAAGGTCGGGGATGTGTGGCCACTCCATCAGTGAATCTTGGTCATCTGGAACCATGCTTTTGCTCGCTTGCTGGTGTGTTTGGGGTCATTATCCTGTTGAAAGGTCCACCTCAACGGCATTTCCTCCTCAGCATAGGCAGCATGACCTCTTCCAGGATCTGATGTACTGGAACTGATCATGTCCCTTGTATGCGGTGAATCGGACCAACCCCATAGTATGAAAACAATCCCACTATCATGATGCTTGCACCACCATGTAATGGGCTTCAGTGAGTACTGTGGCTTGAATTCTGTGTTTGCAAGGCGTCTGACATACTGCCTGTGACCCTTAGACCAAAAAGAACAATCTTGCTTTCTCATCTGTCCACAAGATATTATGCCATTTCTTTTAGGCCAGTCAATGCTCTTTGGCAAATTGTAAAACGGTCTGCACAGTCTTTTTCTCAGCAGTGGGACTTTGCGGGGGCTTCTTGCTGGAAGGTGTAACCTCAATAAGACGTCTTCTGATTGTCACAGTACTCACTGTCAATGAAGGTCTTGCTTGATCCTCTTGGATCCCATCTTGGCTGAGTCTTCGCCAGTTTGGCTATTCTTCTGTCCATTCGAGGGGTTGTCTTCTTTTTCCTCGTCTGTTTCAGTTTTGCTCCCTTCAGGGCATTTGAGATCATTTAGCGAACAGCCAATGATTTTCTGACCTCTTTGTATGTTTTCCTTCTTAATCAATTTTTTTTATAGGAAACGTCATTTCAGAACAGTGTCTTGAACGACCCATTTCATTGTTTTTTCGAGGAGAAATGCACAGCCAGCATGCCAGTTGTCTGATCCTTAAATACGGATCACCTGTTAACACCCTTTTTTCCCAGGATACCCTCCCTAATTGATGCCCTTCAATTGAACTCAACCAGTGATTTTCTTGCTGCTGTTGAGGCACTGCTATTATTTCGAACACAACTGTACCTGAATAGTGTCCAGATAAAGTTCATTATAAGCTTCTTTGCTTCTCTCCTGCTGCAGGATTGCCTTCAGGGACCCTCTGATCTCCATCTGTGGACCAAAAAGACACATATGACGCCTTAGAAGTAGCAGAAATAGAAATTAGCAGCGTAAATAAAGTGTGGTTTTAGTGGCATATAGTAATATAAAAATGAACATAATTCTGGAT
>NC_045741.1:4204389-4219056 GCF_008692095.1 Etheostoma spectabile
GGAGGTAAGTTAGCGTCTACAAAGCGTAGCTCCCCTGGCGCCATTTTAATGCTACCTAACATTCATTAGCATCCCATTGACTCCCATTCATTTTGGCGCCACTTTGACAGTGAATAACTTTTCATCTGAAGCGTTTAAAGACTCTATTTGTCCGTTGTTCATTTCTAATAAAAACACAACAATGTATAAAAGACTCCATTACCTTGTAGCTCACGTCATGGCTCTGTAGCAGACGTTTTTCTAAAAATAGATAGTGTCATAATCAAGCAACTTGCTGTAGCATAGTCGACCAATCACTGCATTGTCAGGAGAAGCTCGTAGACAGTTTGGACTTCCATCAGCTGTTTAGGTTTAATTACTAATGTTAACTAGCATGTATGCACAGGCTAATTAACTGCATGCTACTAACTGCTAGTTAAACATTACATAGGTACAGGCGCATTATCTGGCAAACTAACATGCGATTTTAACATTAAATAGCAAACGGCTGATTAACAGGGGGGAATTACGCGAATACATGCTAGTTAACATTAAACGAGGTACAAGGACTAATTACTGCTAACTAACATGCTAGTTTACATTAACTATGCACAGGCTAATTACTGTCTACTACCATGCTAGGGTTACATTAACATAGTCCAGGCTACTACCGCCTGACTAACATGCCTAGTTTTAAATTAGTAATAACGCTAAACCGACCTGCTGTAGTCCCAACTGTACTACGATCTTTCAGTCCTGCAATGCAGTGATTGGTCGAGCTCTGCGACATCAAGTTGCTTGATGATGACACTGATAATATTTTTCGAAGAAACGGTCTTGCTCGAGCCATGACGTATGCTACAGGTACTAGGGAGTCTTTAATACAGTTGTTGTGTTTTTATTAGGAAAATGACTCTACGGAACAAAATAGAGTCCTTTAAACCGCTCATATGGAAAAGTTATTACATGTCCCACGAGTTGTCGGCCACAATTAATGGAGTCAAGTGGATTCTAATGAGTGTTAGTAGCATTCAAGGCGCCAGGTGGAGCTACGCTTGGAGAACTCTAACGTGTACCTGGGAATCCTCGGGAACAAAACCGACTCATAAAGGTGGGCTGTATTGAAGCCAATCCACTATCGGATCTATAGCGCAACTATCCTTCTTTATAAAGAGACACTGAGGGGTCTGTCAGCTATTTCCAATGTACCACCCGTTAACGTTGACCACCAGCCAATCAATTGCCGTTTTTCCATAAGCCACCCTTTCAATTATCAGCCATAAAACAGCTTTTAAAACCACTTGTACCTCAGCCTCCTTGAATTCAGAATAAAGGTACCTAAGTCAGCGCACGCCGGACTATTTGTTCATGGCTCAATAGGCATTCATGGCCAGAATTATTTTCATTGTTTATATTACGTATATCCACTAAACCCCCACGAAATATTTACTCTGCTAATTTCTATTTCTGCTACTTCATACGGCGTCATATGTGTCGTTTTGTGGCCCCAGAGGAGAGCAGAGGGTCCCCATGAAGGCAAGTCCTGCAGCAGTAAAGAAGCAAAGAACTTATAAAATTGAACTTTATCTGGACACATGTGGGCGGTAGCCGTTGTGTTCGAGAATAATAGCAGTGGGCGCTCAACGGAGGCAAGCAAGAGAAAATCACTGTTTTATTAAACATTTCAACTCTATAACCCCAATATATTTTCTGGGGGTAAATAACGGTATAGAAAACACCACAAACCCACAGGACAGCCATTCATACTGTGTATTCTGTGAAATTTGAGATTTAACTGAAAAGGGTGTGTCAAAAAAATAGCAGTGGTGGGTTCAAGTAAGAGGCATCAATTAGGAGGTGTTCTTGTGAAAAAAGGGTGTTAACATGTGATAGGCCGTGATTTAAGGATCAAGACAACTGGCATGGCTGGTCTGTGCATTTCTCCTGAAACAAACAATGAAAATGGGTTTCCGACACTGTTCTGAAGATGAGCTTTGATTCCCTAATAAAAATTGTAATAAGAAAGGAGAAAACAAAAAAGGTGCGAAAATCTTATTGGCTGTTGCGGCTGAAATGGATCTCAAATTGCCCTGAAATGGGATTCAAAAACTGAAAACTGAGGAGAGACAAAAAAGAAGACAACCCCGGTCGAATTGACAGAATATGAGACCCAAACTGTGGGCGAAACTCAGCCATGATGGGATTCCAAGGGATAAGATCGAGCAAGACTACAATTGAAGTGGTACTGGTGACAATCCAGAAGACGTCTTCTTGAGGTTAACCTTCCAGCACGAAGCCCCCGCAATGTCCCCACTCTGAGAAAAAGACATGTTCAGAATCGTTTACAATATGCCAAATCGACCCATGCCTGCAAACTGAAAGAACTGGCATAATATCTTGTTGACAGATGAAGCAAGATTGTTTCTTTTTGGGACTAAGGGTCCAGGCAGTATGTCAACCCCCTGCAAACACGATTAAGCCACAGTACTCACTGAGACCATTAAGCCTGGTGGTGCACGCCCTCATGATAGTTGATTTTTTTTCAAATACTATGTGTTGGTCCGATTCACCCGCATACAGGGATCATTGATCATTTCCTTACCTCAGATCATGGAAGAGGTCATCTGCCATATGATGAGGAGGAAGATGCCGTTGAGGTGACCTTTCAACAGGATAATGACCCCAAACACACCAGCAAGCGAGCAAAAGCATGGTTTCCAGATGAACGATTCAACTGATGGAGTTGGCCAGCACAATCCCCGACCTAATCCCATTGCAAATTGTGGGCCTGACATACAAAGTGCGTGCATGAGGCAACACCACGAACGCTGATAATTGTGGAATACGTGCAAGTATCCTCGGGCCTGCAAGACCTGGGCCCGGGCAGAAGTTGGTTTGACTCCTGCACCACCGATTTGAAGCATCAATACGGAAACCGTGTGATTTGCGACAAATATTAGTTTAGGATACTCCAGCTAGGTTTCACTTATCAAGAATTTCTTTTGTTTGGTACAGTACCTTGTTTGAGTTTTGCCAGGAAAGATGGCACACTGCTATTTCTTTTGAACATGCCTTTCTTACTTTTCAATTTGGAATATTATATATTATTATTAAAGTTTTGTTGACTTTGCGTAAAAATAAAAAAAAAAAAAAAATTGTTTTGCTTTGGAATAGAATGTACTGTGTCCCCAATGTATCTGTGTTCATTAAAGTACAATTTCTTTGAAGAATTTTTGACATTTACTCATTTTTCTAAAGGCACTGCTAGGTTATTTGCGAACACACTGTACTTATTAACCCGATATACATTTATATGGAGTGTATAACGTTATTGTGAGACAATGGGGAGTGATTTGTGTGTGTTTTGTTTTCTACAAATTGTATTTGTTTTGGAACTTTTTTGGATTTTATTTGATAATAAAGACCTTTCTTTTAATTTTAATTGTCTGTGCTTTTTAGGGAATTTTTTTTATATGTTTTAGTGTTGTTATCATACTGCTGTTTCTTTTCTTGTTATTTCTCTTTAAGAGTGCATTGACCCATGCACGGAACAGCACAAAAAATCAGCGCAAAAACTCGCTTGACTACTGCAGTTTGGTGTGTTTCCAAGAGCTGCGGCTGTTTCTGGAGAGGTATAATGAGCCCCTGAGATTTCTCCTGCATACTTCGTCATATCTTATTAAAGGCAGTACGTTTCATTGTTAACTCTGCATATCTTTCTGGTTTGTAGCTCCACGCCTGCAGAACTGAGATTCTTGAAAGAAAGCAAAATTGGACAACCATAAACAAAACCTTCTTTAAGACTTTGAACAACTTAATAACCTCAGTAGTTTTGGCCAATGTTAATTCGTTTACACCCTGTTTCTTAAACCGGTTCTAATAACATGAACTCAACAACACAACAAATGCCATAAAGCCATTGCAGTAAATCACAGGAAAGTGATGATGTTGTCTATGAATTCTTCCCAGGTAGTACTGTCCTACCCAGGTAAAAGCGTCCTTGTCTGGAAACCGTGGCAACGCTTAAAGACATGGAGGCGTTCACTTTGAACCTTCTGATGAAAATCTTAGCTGACACTGCCAAGGTAGCTGTTGCCTTAGTCACAAAATGTAGGCCTGCTGTTTTCTTATTTCAAAAGGTATTGATATTGGAAATGTCTAACTCATTTGAATTTTTGAAGTTAATCCAAGCCACTTTAAGAGTATACTTCAAATCAGACACAAGGAAGTCTTCCTAATCGACGAACCTACAGATCTTTTCAACGGACGTGTCATTCTGTCCGGATGCCAGGCCTACAAAATGTATGGAAAAAATCTGAACTGGGGGTGGGGTGGTTCAACCATATTACAATCAGAAAATATCAGACTTTGAATTAATTTGCAGCATTCTTCTCCGTATCTTTGAGTCTGAATGCTTTTATATGTTTGTTCTGCTTCTTGCTCATATTTTGACTTTGTGTCTCTCAGAGAGTGATGCCGGGCCTACAGCTCACCGAGTCACTCATACCATGGCACACGCTTAGCCAGAGCGAGCAGAGCAAACTGAGCAGTGGTTGGAGTCCAGATGTTGGACAAAGTTGCTGAGAATGCAAAGACGCTTTCACATACACCTTCTCTGATTGGTGAGATCAACGACTGCTTGTTATGACATTCGCGCTTCAGGATAAGTCTTCACTGTTTTCAACTAACTTCCTGACCTGTGGGTGTGTTGTGTTGTTTCAGGTTTCCTTGTGTCAGACCTTGGAAACTCCATGCTGCTGAAAGTCCCAAGACCTGTTTGGGAGTGTGGAAAGGCAATCGAACACGATAACGCCTGACCATTGGACATGCAGACAGACCCGCGCACATCGAGGTGAGTCATCCTGACATTTTTTCCAGAATTTTGTGGTCCAAAGTCGTCCATAGTATGCTTGGCGTCTGTATTCGGTTGGAAGAACGACCCTGTATCAATAACACCCAAAGATGGGGCGACCTCATCGCTCCCCCCAGTAAGAGGGTGGGCCCCGTGTAGCTCAGAGTCCCCGGGTTCAAGTGTGTCACCCCCGGCTCTCTCCCACCTTGCCCTGTCCATTAATTTAATTTATTCTGTCTGATTTAATGGATCAATAACCGAATAAATTGGGAGATATTACACTTACACTATGTATTTGTTAGTAATCATGAACACCAGGCCTGAAATAGACACACATACTCAGGACCTATACATGCACAAAGCGAGATTCAGAGTTATTAAAAATATCCAAAAAATTAAAAGCAAAATGCACACCAAAGACTGTCACCACTGACAACCCAGATGTACAAATGTAAGGAGTGTTTTGTGTTTGTGTGTGCTCATAGACAATACTATAGTGCCTTAAACCTGCTTTACTAAAATAAAAAAACAATTGGACCATAATTTCAAAATAAACATCAGGCTGTATTGAAGAAGAAGTGAAACCTGCGATTAGACCATGGAGTCTTTGACATTTAGAAGTGGACGAATTTCCCATAGCCTTCTATAGAACATGACTTCTGTTTACCAACCCTGTGTCCGCCCCATGCTGCCATTAGAAGAAGGCAGGTTAAGACTCTTCTTTAAGTTATTGCTCTCACTAACTCTTCCTTGCGTTGTTCGCAGAGGAGACCTTAAGCTCCTGCCCAAACTGCTGCCGTGGAAAGGTCTCTCTGGACTGGAGTTAGGGATGTTGATTCCCGGTCCTAGGAGGACCTCCCTGGCTATCACCCCACCCATAACCAGATCTGTTTTCTGTTTCTCCTTGTTTTACTGACCAGCAAGGCCGAGCTGGCTCAATGAGAAGATCAACTACAACAAGCAACGAGGTTTTGGGAAGTCATGAGGGCTTTCCATATTGATCTGAATCCTTTTGAGCCCACTCTGTTACTGGTGTCCCTTCTCATTGCTAATCTGCAGACAGAGAAGCAGCCTGGTTTCCACACGGTTTTTTATCATTCCTTGTTGACATTGGATTTGTTGCTTTCTGGAGAGCCGCTCATCCAAACATCTCACACTCGCCCACTGGGCGCTTTCTTGGTCTGAGCAATATCTGAGTCCTTGAGCAATGCTGGAGTATAAATGAATTTTGCTAACGCTACTTATTTTGGATCAGGCTCTTTCCAGGAAACAAAGCAGTCTTTTGGAAAGTTGCTGATTCTTGAAATGTTTGACTTTCTACATCATCCTTCTGTGTCGAGCGACGGAGGGCGGGCTGTACCCATCATCCGTTACCACCGGCATCAAATTGAATTGCACTGATAAAGATACACTGATAATATAACACGGGGAATTTTAACTTGAATAAATAGTGCGTTACAGTCAGGTATATATGTGTGTTTCACGATTTCTGCTTGCTGACCTTTTTTTAATAAATGTACATTCCACTGAAACTACCGACGGTACGTTTTCTTGGAGTTGTGTTTGTTTACAGGTTTAATTCCCTCTTTATTCCTCGTGCCAAAGAGTCGAGTTGTCTGCTTCATGTAAACATTTAATGATTTTAAATTTTAATGTCATAATTGTGTTCTTCTGTATGGGTTTTTAATTTTTTGGAAGCTTATAGACCGGGTTAAAGGGACACACAATTATTCACTAAAATGATTCACGACAAGTCTGATTGTGCTTGCATGGTCTTATTCCGTCACTAGATGGGAGACTAAATAACTACAGTTCAAACTCCAAAATTAGCTCGGTGGCACAGTTCATTCATTTCATTAATTCAACTAAACTGTCCATCCCCCATCTTCAACCGCTTATCACGTCTCGGGTGGCGCGGGGTCAGCATCTCCAGTAGGGACCCCAAAACTTCCCTTTTCCCGAGCCAAATCAACCCAGCCTCCGACTGGTGGATCCCAATTCGTTCCCAGTCAGTTGAAGATAAACATCCACCTAGTCCTGGGATCTTCCCCTGGCCTCCTCCCAGCTGGACGTGCCTGGACACCTCCCAGGGAACGCCCAGGAGCATCCTTACCAGATTCCCGACCACTCAACTGGCTCCTTTTCGCGCAAAAGTAGCAGCGGCTCTAACTTCCGAGCTCCTCTCGGATTACTGAACTTCTCACCCTATCTCTAGGGAGACGTCCCGCCACCCTCCTGCAAAACCCATTCGGCCGCTTGTACCCTTGATTGTGTCGTTCTTCTTTTCGGTCTTGACCCAGCCTTCATGACCATAGGTGAGGGTAGGGAACGCAATTGCCCGTATATATCGAGAGCTTTGCCTTCTGGCTCCGCTCCCTTTTTTGTCACAACGGTGCTATAAACAAAATGTATTACGCACCGGCTGCTCCGATTCTCCGACTCAATCTCACGCTCACATGTTCCCCCCTCACATCGCCGAGCAAGACCCCAAGGTACTTAACTCCTTCACTTGGGGTAAGGACTCACTCCCTAGCCACGCCACTCCATCGGTTTCCTGTCGGAGAACCATGGCTCATATTTAGAGTGCTGATCCTCATCCAGCTGCTTCCCACGCGGCTGCAAACCGTCCTGATGCTGAAGCCACAGACATATGATGCCACAGACCACATCATATCCGCAAAAAGCAAGCGATGAGTCTCCTATGCCCACAAACTGCAACCCCTCCCCCGCCCCAACTACGCCTCGATATCCTTTCCATAAATATTAACACATGATGGTTGACAAAGGTGCAGCCCGGGCGGAGCCACCCTCACCTGAAACGAGTTACAACTTACTGCCAAGAACCCATCACAGCTCTCCCATCTTTGGTCATACAGCGATTGGATTGCCCTAAGAAGGGGACCCTCCCACCCCATACTCCTGCAGAACCTCCACAGTTTCTCCCTGGACCTGGTTATACACTCCTTCTCCAGGATTCCCCAAAACCATGTGGACTGGTTGGGCATACTCCCAGGCGCCCGTCCAGGATCCTTGCTAGAGTAAAGAGTCTGCTCCGTTGTTCCACGACCAGGACAGACTCCCAGTTGTTCCTCTTCTATCTGGGCTCAACTATCGTCCGAACTCCTCTTTCCAGCACCTTGGATAAGACTTTACCAGGGGGCTGCGAGTGTTATATCCCTTATTGGCACACCCCTCGGTCCCCATCTTTTGAGAGGGTAACACCACCCCAGGCTGCCCTCCTTATGCACTTGTCCAGACTTCCACGCAATGTTAAAGAGCTTGTCAAACCAAGACAGAGCCCCTCCCACCCGATCTTCAGAATTTCGGAACGGATCTCCTATCATCCCTGGGCGTGCGCTGTTGAGGTGTTTGAAGACTACCTCAGCGACTCCCCAGGGAAATTGAGGACACCCCCCATCCTCCTCCAGCTCTGCCTCCACCACAGAGGACTGTTAGCTGGATTTAGGAGTTCCTCAAAGTGCTACTCCTTCCACACGTCTATTACCTCCCCAGTTGAGGTTCAACAACTCAATCCTTACTGGTTCCGCTTGGATGCTTCCCCGCTTCCCCCTCCTGGTTGGCGACGGTTTTCCAGAAGCCCCTTGTGCCGACCGGAAAGTCCTTCTCCATGTAATCTTCTCCGAACTTCGCCCACACCTCCGCTGCTTGCCTCTGTCACGGCAGAGCTGCAGCCCTTCTGAGCCCGTCGTACCATTGCAACTGCTCTGGATCCTCCTGTTAGACAAATTATGTCCCGGAAGGACTCCTCTTCAGGGTCGGAGCGGCTTTCCGACCAACTTTTCGTTGTCCACTCAGGGTGTTCGTGTGAGGTTGCCAACCCGCTCCTTGAGGCCTCTTACCAGACCCTACATGACCACTCTCCCCTGTCCCTGGTGCAGCTGGGTCTTGTGCTAATATGTGAAACTTTGCCCTACGTTGCTTTTTTTCCAAGGTTCATTCTCGCCCAGCCTCCACATGGATTCACTAAAGCCTCCGTCTGAGGGTGTGAGTTGAAGTCCCTTGGACCGTGGCCAGACATTTCGCCAATTTACCCCGCACTACGCGTTTAGGGGCTTACCAGGTCCTGTCCAGGGTCCCTTCCCCACCGCTGTCCCACTCACCACCCAGATGGTTGCAGCAGTGTTACAGCTCTGCCCATCCTCTTCCCCGCGTGTTCCAGACTAGGATCGTCCCATCAGTCAGATGAATCATTATAACATCGATCATTGACCTTTGGGTGGCATAGGTTCTCTGGTACCCGACGTACACTCATAGCATCCCTATGTTCAACTGGTGTTTGTGATGGCAATCATGACTACACAGAAAGTCCACACAACAGACCAACCACTCTTGTTCAGATCAGGAGGCCATTCCTCCCCAATCACCCTCTCAAGTTTCCATCATTGCCACGATGGTGCATTGAATCCTCCAGACAGTAACTAATGGAGTCCCCTACTGAGCCCCATACAGGACTCCATTCAAGGCTCTCCAAGAAGGCTGAATACTCCACGCCTCCTGTTTGGTGCATATGCACAAACAACATTCAGTGTCAGAGGTAACCCCCCCAGATCTAATCTGGTAGCTGCCTCCACCTCCCGCACAAGTTCCGGGCTCCCTGACCCCACAGGCGAGGTGCGTTCACCACTCCCATAGCTAGCCTCTGCCCGCCCGGGTCTGGTCCTTCTGATGCCCCTGACGTTCGCGGGCCCGCCACCCATATGGCAGCGTGTCACACCTGCCCGACCCCCCAGCGGTTCCTCCCACAGGTGTGGACCCATGGGATGGATGATAGGGGTTCACGTGCCTTTTCGGGGGCTTGCCGACCGGCTCTGTGGCAAACCCGGCCACCAGGCCGCCTCGCCTGCCCCGAGCTCGCCGTCGGGCCTGCCTCCAGACAGGGGCCCCCCGTGCCCTCCTCCGGAGCAGGGTCACTCCCTCTCTTCTTTGTCCTTCTCAGCTGGTGTTTGAACCATTCTTGTGCTGGTTTACCCCGCAACCCTAACGCATGTTCCATGTGAGACCTCTAACCAGGACACACAGCTCCAGACACCAAGCCTCAGTTCATAGGTACACACAAACCTCTCCACACCCCGATAAGTGCTGGTTTCCCCGGAGAGGCAACTCTTTTCAACTTAAAGGTGAAACTAATATATTATATAGACTCCTTACATGCAACGTTAGTATTTCAAGCCTTATTTGATATCATTTTGATTATGGCGTCAGCTATTAAACCCCAAAAAAAAAAAATTTTTTCCCACCCCCCCCCCCAAAAATCTCAGAAAATTAGCATATGGTGGCAAAAGTTCAGTATTGTAGGCTTTCACAGTATCAAAAAAAACCAGCACTCTACTCAACTACTTAATCCCAAACCCCTGCGAAGGGTGTCCTGTAGCCTTTAATTGGTCTCTCGTCTGGTCAGTGGAGTTCACAATCATGGGGAAGACTGCGGACGCTGACGTTGTTGCAGAAAACCATCATTGACCCCCCCCCCCACACACACACACACACACAACAAGAGGGAAAAGCCGCAAAAGGTTAAATTGACAAAGGAAGTTGGATGTTTTTCTCAAAGTGCTATCGAGGCACATTAATCGAAATTAAATGGACAGGAAAAGTGTGGAATAAAAAGGTGCACAAGCGCATGGATGACCGTACCCTGGAGAGGATTGTCACGAAAAAGGGCCATATCAATGTGTTGGGGAGCTTTCCAAGGAGTGACTAGGCTTGGAGTTTGCTGCTCAAGATCCATCACACACAGAGGGGCCTGGCATGGGCTTCAAATGTCGTATTCTCTTGTCAAGGGCCGCTCCTGAACACAAACCACGTTCAGAAGGCGTCTTACCTGCAAAGAAAAAAAAGAACTGGTCTGTTTTCTCAGTGGTCCAAAGTCCTCTTGGCTGATAGCTAGCTAATTTTGCATCTAACATTCATTTACTTATGCTTCCTTCTAGCAGTACGAGCTCATGGAGGTCCTGACTTCATACTTTGCGGCGGTGGAGCAGACTTTGGCCCCTCCCATGCACGGCACAAGATACCTGGTTCAATGACCATGTGGATAACTGTTGCTCTTGCTGTGTGCTCAGGAAACTCTCCTAGGACATTAGCCCCATAAGAATCTATGGGGCAGCTGCCAAGCGAAAGATGAAAGACATGAACTTGGGGGTTGGAAAACCACATTTGGTCATCGGCTCCTTTGGTATATCGCACTCGAATTCTAACTTAATACAGCCTTATTTTCTTGTCATTGTCATCCTTTCCCGCGAATTTCCACCGAATGGTCACCGCCTCACTTAGCGCTTTGCTGGCTTATCTTCCTTCATCTCCCTCTCACTCCCCCACGTCCTTCCCTCACACGTGTTCCATTTTTAAAGACGTTCCGGAACAAACTACACACTGACATTAATTCGCTGCCGACTCGTATGCCTTCCCTCTGGTTTTTTACGAACAGCAGTTATTAAACTGAAAACATTGTGTTACAGTCTCTGTTCCCACACAGGAAGCTCATGATTTCCACCTGGGAATACTTGTTTTAGGTCTTGTTTCCCGGGATTGTTATTGATCTGGCTTCCTTATGATGTTGTTGTCACTTTTTTGTTAATTCACTTCAATTTTTTTATATTAGAAAAATAATAATGTAAACATAAACATTCAGAAACATTACAAACACACCTTGGAGCTTAGATGCTTCCCATGGGCCCCAAAACACACAGAGGAAAAACGGGAGGGATGGAGAAAAACAACACGTGCACAAACAGACACACACAACAGACACAGACATCGGGCCCAATCACACACACAAAGAAAAGGCTACAGAGCATTGCCTTCACGGACTCAGCGCGCCCGGCCAGTCCTCCTGAAGCTTTTCCCACCCACAGCTACCGTAGAGATTTCGTGTACGGGCCATCCAAAAAAGAAAAGATCCATGAACAACTAGCGGCGTCATGAGGTTGGCTTCCAACGAATTTGCAATCATTCCTTTTAGCAAGCTGTAAGTTCCCCAGCAAACCCAAATCACAATTTTTTTGAGCTTTAGAAAGCGTAAGGCTGGACAGATCCTCCATAATCCAAAGCATTGACAGTAGCAGGCCACCTACTATAAATCCAGATGGAAATTTTGGATTTTCAATATTGTTCCAGAACTGACCTACGGACGACCATCATGAAGATATGTTACATTGAGCTTTAACTTGGTCAGAAAGTGCATAAGGGACTGTTTTATTATTTTCATGTGGTGCATTTTCTAGGGGTGAATATTCCTATGTATTGAATTGTATGAATCTGCTGGTGTATGGTATGAGAGATACCTTCTGGAATTATGCCAAACGAGATGTGGGGAGGCCTTGGCAACTCACCTGCCAGATCTTCTCAAAAGGCGAAGGGCAGAGTGCCCAGATGTCGCCAAGACGATAAGCCAAGATACCATACCAAAGTTTTTAGGCTCCATCTTCAATACTTCCGAATAGGATGGATTGTCCACAGCCTCGCCCCAGGGTGTTAGCACCGTATGCCTCGGATGCTTTGATCCTTTAAAGTAAGCTAAAAAGGAAAAAAGAGAGGAACGTGGTAGACTGAATGCATTTTGGTCAATCAGAGAAGGTTAACGAGCCAGCGCACAAAATGTCTTACCTTCTGTGTTATCCCTGAGCGAGACTGCACACTTGGCCTCCCACCGATTCATGCCATGAGTTACATATTTGTATCTATGTACGGCCACAAAAGCTTTTCCAGTTACCCGCTAGATGGCATATGATTTCACTAATCCCAAGTCTTGATAAGATGAGAGATAATGGGGGTCTTTTTGTTAAAACGGTTGGCAGAACGAGAACGTCCATGGAGTGAACAAGGCTCTGATTGGCACTCTCTACGACGCCAGCAGACAGACGCATCGGGGTTAAACGCCGTGAGGATAGGTCTTAACACAAAGGACTAGAATATTGTTTAAAGTTTGGAACTGAGAGGCCACCATCCTCTCTGTCAAGTAACACCTTAAAAGGGACAATCACCTCTCCGTTTTCCTACCTAACAATGGGTGCAGCAAAGCTGTCGTTTCAGAACATGTTCAGTTACACACACACTGTGTAATATGCCGGGGCCAATAGCAAACCTGTAGTGTCAATGTGACTGATAAGCTCAGCCCACTTCGCCACTCTAACTGAATCCCGAACATAGCACCCCCACTGCTTTCTCTTTTTCCCCGTCTCCTGCCCACATCAGCTACAAATCATCACTCTGCTTTCTTCTCTCTTCTATCTCTTATCTATCACTGTGTCTCTTTCCCACACCACACATGTATCTTCTTACCACTTTGTGTACACAGATCACTGTGCGTGTTTACGATGTACATTGTCTCATGACTCGATATAGCAAGAGGCACCTGGCATGGGCGCTACATATTCGCCCACTTTCGATTTCCTTGTGTGCTCCTTGTCGTGTGGCTCTTATCAGTCTTTTCACTGGCTTGCGTGCATATTACAAGGACCACCCCAAAAAATCTCGCATGGGTGTCGGTTGTGGGCCAACATCCACATGCGATAGTGAGTGGAGTGAGATTAATGGGGCACATTGTACTTAATGAGGTTAGAGACGCGGCGTGTGTTTCACGGTGCTCCTCGTGCAATATTCTCACAAATGGGAAATAAACCGAGAAGGGGTCTAACCTGCAAGTTCTAATCATTCATTCTAGTGTTTCACACACGGTCGTTTGTGCCTATTTGTGAATATTACGTATGAGTAAGTGGTTATGTTCACGTGAATTTGCAGTAAAACCTAGAAGTCTGTTTTTCATCTACAAAGGATTTTTGTCGCTGATTATCACTGACGGCAGGTAACAATGTACTGCTGTAACAAGCTAATCACATCCAATCATTTATTTTTTAAACTTAAGACGCTTTCTCTAACAAATATTCTGTACATCAATTAAATAAAATGAAAAATGATTCTTGACCGCTCCCTTTATTGCACATATTTAGGGACAAGGGGAATTACACACTGAGTAAGAAATAGGATAGCTGGCATATGTTCATGATTAAGACAAAAGAATCATATCAGAGGAATCTGCGCACGGTAGCAATCGATTGACTTGTTCCCAACAAAAATATTACCCGCAGCACTACGCGTCACGTCACACACCTCACATACGACACACACTCACACACAGTACCATAAGTGCTGTGATAATATGTGTTTCTGTGATGAGTTTCTGCATCAGTACAAATCACCATATCACCAGCACTTATGTGTAACCTATACATCACTAAAACACTCATTTCATCTTTTTAAAGTTCTGCAGATATTACACTTCCGCATATGTGATATCTGAAACCGCAGTGTCCAACTTTTATCATGCATCATACCCACAAACGCATACTACACGATACTATACCCCAAAGTTTACAGTCAGCTTGAAATGAGGAGAACTGAACGCAGTTTCAGTCATTTTGACCGTACTCCGGAGAAAATGGCGAGGATATCTGAGCTTCCCTGTCTCCCCCAGAATGTCCAACAGAGTCTCTTTGACATTTTCCTGTTCGGCTCTGGTTGATGTTGGTCTTGAGCTTGAGCAGAGCGAAACATGTTTGCTCACTGTATGTGAAAGAAGGGAAGGAAAGGTTCCAATTAAATAATGTTTTTAATCCTGTGCATTCTAGATTAGATACACTTGAACATTATGTAGAGTGAAAGATGTTGCATTAGACACAGTGATCTCATCGGGTTCCTGTAATGCTATGCTAACATCTTTTAGTCTATAGGTGCTTCTATGTTAGTACTGAGTGAGGAATCCCGTCGCTCAGAGCACCCTTATTTCCAGCAGACCCCCATGCTTCAAATTCATGTAT
>NC_045741.1:4219081-4219416 GCF_008692095.1 Etheostoma spectabile
ATGTTAACTAGCATGTTAGTTAGCAGTAATTAGCATGTGCCTATGTTAATGTTAACTATCATGTTGTTAGCAGTAATTAGCCTGTGCCTATGTTAATGTCCCATTGACCCCCATTCATTTTGGCGCCATTTTGACAGTGAATAACTTTACATCTGAAGCGTTTGAAGACTCTATTTGTCCGTTGTTGTTTTATACAACAATGTATAAAAGGCTCAATTACCTTGTAGCTCACGTTATGCTCCGTAGCAGACGTTTTTATAAAAGGATTAACGATTGTGTCATAATCAAGCAACTTGCTGTCACATAGTCGACAAATCACCGTATTGTCAGGAGAA
>NC_045741.1:4219426-4234376 GCF_008692095.1 Etheostoma spectabile
AGTTTGGGCTTCCATTAGCTGTTTAGGTTTAATTACTAACGTTAACTATCATGTTAGGTAGCAGTAATTAGCCTGTGTCTATGTTATCTCCTAACATACCTACGCTCTCCGTCTCTTGCAAGACGAAACTCATCATATCCTATGCATCGAGGAGTGAACGTAGCTCGTGGGTGTAGTGATTTAGGTGATAACATAGAACAGGCTAGATTACTGCAACCTAACATGGATAGTTACCGTTAGTACTTAAACCTAAACCTCTAATTGAAGCCCACACTGTCTAGCGAGCTTCTCCTGACAATACGTACTGGTGATTTGTCGACTAAATGGAAGACAAAGTTGCTTGAGTGAATGACACAAATGCGTTAATCCTTGTTATAAAACGGTCTTCTTAACGTACATAACGAGATCTACGGAAGGTAATTAAAAGCCTTTTATACATGTGTTGGTGATAGGAACAACACGGTGACAATAGAGATCTCAACGCTTCAGATTTAAGTTAGTTCACTTCCTAAATGGCGCCAAAATGAATGGGAGGAGGTGGTCAATGGGACATTAACAGGTGGGCAGCGGGTGCGAACTTCTCTTCTAACAACGGATATAGTAAACATTAACAGTAGTGCACATGACTATTACTGTCTACATGCTATGTAACATTAACATATGCACAGGCTAATTAACTGCATGCTACTAACTGCTAGTTAAACATTACATAGGTACAGGCGCATTATCTGGCAAACTAACATGCGATTTTAACATTAAATAGCAAACGGCTGATTAACAGGGGGGAATTACGCGAATACATGCTAGTTAACATTAAACGAGGTACAAGGACTAATTACTGCTAACTAACATGCTAGTTTACATTAACTATGCACAGGCTAATTACTGTCTACTACCATGCTAGGGTTACATTAACATAGTCCAGGCTACTACCGCCTGACTAACATGCCTAGTTTTAAATTAGTAATAACGCTAAACCGACCTGCTGTAGTCCCAACTGTACTACGATCTTTCAGTCCTGCAATGCAGTGATTGGTCGAGCTCTGCGACATCAAGTTGCTTGATGATGACACTGATAATATTTTTCGAAGAAACGGTCTTGCTCGAGCCATGACGTATGCTACAGGTACTAGGGAGTCTTTAATACAGTTGTTGTGTTTTTATTAGGAAAATGACTCTACGGAACAAAATAGAGTCCTTTAAACCGCTCATATGGAAAAGTTATTACATGTCCCACGAGTTGTCGGCCACAATTAATGGAGTCAAGTGGATTCTAATGAGTGTTAGTAGCATTCAAGGCGCCAGGTGGAGCTACGCTTGGAGAACTCTAACGTGTACCTGGGAATCCTCGGGAACAAAACCGACTCATAAAGGTGGGCTGTATTGAAGCCAATCCACTATCGGATCTATAGCGCAACTATCCTTCTTTATAAAGAGACACTGAGGGGTCTGTCAGCTATTTCCAATGTACCACCCGTTAACGTTGACCACCAGCCAATCAATTGCCGTTTTTCCATAAGCCACCCTTTCAATTATCAGCCATAAAACAGCTTTTAAAACCACTTGTACCTCAGCCTCCTTGAATTCAGAATAAAGGTACCTAAGTCAGCGCACGCCGGACTATTTGTTCATGGCTCAATAGGCATTCATGGCCAGAATTATTTTCATTGTTTATATTACGTATATCCACTAAACCCCCACGAAATATTTACTCTGCTAATTTCTATTTCTGCTACTTCATACGGCGTCATATGTGTCGTTTTGTGGCCCCAGAGGAGAGCAGAGGGTCCCCATGAAGGCAAGTCCTGCAGCAGTAAAGAAGCAAAGAACTTATAAAATTGAACTTTATCTGGACACATGTGGGCGGTAGCCGTTGTGTTCGAGAATAATAGCAGTGGGCGCTCAACGGAGGCAAGCAAGAGAAAATCACTGTTTTATTAAACATTTCAACTCTATAACCCCAATATATTTTCTGGGGGTAAATAACGGTATAGAAAACACCACAAACCCACAGGACAGCCATTCATACTGTGTATTCTGTGAAATTTGAGATTTAACTGAAAAGGGTGTGTCAAAAAAATAGCAGTGGTGGGTTCAAGTAAGAGGCATCAATTAGGAGGTGTTCTTGTGAAAAAAGGGTGTTAACATGTGATAGGCCGTGATTTAAGGATCAAGACAACTGGCATGGCTGGTCTGTGCATTTCTCCTGAAACAAACAATGAAAATGGGTTTCCGACACTGTTCTGAAGATGAGCTTTGATTCCCTAATAAAAATTGTAATAAGAAAGGAGAAAACAAAAAAGGTGCGAAAATCTTATTGGCTGTTGCGGCTGAAATGGATCTCAAATTGCCCTGAAATGGGATTCAAAAACTGAAAACTGAGGAGAGACAAAAAAGAAGACAACCCCGGTCGAATTGACAGAATATGAGACCCAAACTGTGGGCGAAACTCAGCCATGATGGGATTCCAAGGGATAAGATCGAGCAAGACTACAATTGAAGTGGTACTGGTGACAATCCAGAAGACGTCTTCTTGAGGTTAACCTTCCAGCACGAAGCCCCCGCAATGTCCCCACTCTGAGAAAAAGACATGTTCAGAATCGTTTACAATATGCCAAATCGACCCATGCCTGCAAACTGAAAGAACTGGCATAATATCTTGTTGACAGATGAAGCAAGATTGTTTCTTTTTGGGACTAAGGGTCCAGGCAGTATGTCAACCCCCTGCAAACACGATTAAGCCACAGTACTCACTGAGACCATTAAGCCTGGTGGTGCACGCCCTCATGATAGTTGATTTTTTTTCAAATACTATGTGTTGGTCCGATTCACCCGCATACAGGGATCATTGATCATTTCCTTACCTCAGATCATGGAAGAGGTCATCTGCCATATGATGAGGAGGAAGATGCCGTTGAGGTGACCTTTCAACAGGATAATGACCCCAAACACACCAGCAAGCGAGCAAAAGCATGGTTTCCAGATGAACGATTCAACTGATGGAGTTGGCCAGCACAATCCCCGACCTAATCCCATTGCAAATTGTGGGCCTGACATACAAAGTGCGTGCATGAGGCAACACCACGAACGCTGATAATTGTGGAATACGTGCAAGTATCCTCGGGCCTGCAAGACCTGGGCCCGGGCAGAAGTTGGTTTGACTCCTGCACCACCGATTTGAAGCATCAATACGGAAACCGTGTGATTTGCGACAAATATTAGTTTAGGATACTCCAGCTAGGTTTCACTTATCAAGAATTTCTTTTGTTTGGTACAGTACCTTGTTTGAGTTTTGCCAGGAAAGATGGCACACTGCTATTTCTTTTGAACATGCCTTTCTTACTTTTCAATTTGGAATATTATATATTATTATTAAAGTTTTGTTGACTTTGCGTAAAAATAAAAAAAAAAAAAAAATTGTTTTGCTTTGGAATAGAATGTACTGTGTCCCCAATGTATCTGTGTTCATTAAAGTACAATTTCTTTGAAGAATTTTTGACATTTACTCATTTTTCTAAAGGCACTGCTAGGTTATTTGCGAACACACTGTACTTATTAACCCGATATACATTTATATGGAGTGTATAACGTTATTGTGAGACAATGGGGAGTGATTTGTGTGTGTTTTGTTTTCTACAAATTGTATTTGTTTTGGAACTTTTTTGGATTTTATTTGATAATAAAGACCTTTCTTTTAATTTTAATTGTCTGTGCTTTTTAGGGAATTTTTTTTATATGTTTTAGTGTTGTTATCATACTGCTGTTTCTTTTCTTGTTATTTCTCTTTAAGAGTGCATTGACCCATGCACGGAACAGCACAAAAAATCAGCGCAAAAACTCGCTTGACTACTGCAGTTTGGTGTGTTTCCAAGAGCTGCGGCTGTTTCTGGAGAGGTATAATGAGCCCCTGAGATTTCTCCTGCATACTTCGTCATATCTTATTAAAGGCAGTACGTTTCATTGTTAACTCTGCATATCTTTCTGGTTTGTAGCTCCACGCCTGCAGAACTGAGATTCTTGAAAGAAAGCAAAATTGGACAACCATAAACAAAACCTTCTTTAAGACTTTGAACAACTTAATAACCTCAGTAGTTTTGGCCAATGTTAATTCGTTTACACCCTGTTTCTTAAACCGGTTCTAATAACATGAACTCAACAACACAACAAATGCCATAAAGCCATTGCAGTAAATCACAGGAAAGTGATGATGTTGTCTATGAATTCTTCCCAGGTAGTACTGTCCTACCCAGGTAAAAGCGTCCTTGTCTGGAAACCGTGGCAACGCTTAAAGACATGGAGGCGTTCACTTTGAACCTTCTGATGAAAATCTTAGCTGACACTGCCAAGGTAGCTGTTGCCTTAGTCACAAAATGTAGGCCTGCTGTTTTCTTATTTCAAAAGGTATTGATATTGGAAATGTCTAACTCATTTGAATTTTTGAAGTTAATCCAAGCCACTTTAAGAGTATACTTCAAATCAGACACAAGGAAGTCTTCCTAATCGACGAACCTACAGATCTTTTCAACGGACGTGTCATTCTGTCCGGATGCCAGGCCTACAAAATGTATGGAAAAAATCTGAACTGGGGGTGGGGTGGTTCAACCATATTACAATCAGAAAATATCAGACTTTGAATTAATTTGCAGCATTCTTCTCCGTATCTTTGAGTCTGAATGCTTTTATATGTTTGTTCTGCTTCTTGCTCATATTTTGACTTTGTGTCTCTCAGAGAGTGATGCCGGGCCTACAGCTCACCGAGTCACTCATACCATGGCACACGCTTAGCCAGAGCGAGCAGAGCAAACTGAGCAGTGGTTGGAGTCCAGATGTTGGACAAAGTTGCTGAGAATGCAAAGACGCTTTCACATACACCTTCTCTGATTGGTGAGATCAACGACTGCTTGTTATGACATTCGCGCTTCAGGATAAGTCTTCACTGTTTTCAACTAACTTCCTGACCTGTGGGTGTGTTGTGTTGTTTCAGGTTTCCTTGTGTCAGACCTTGGAAACTCCATGCTGCTGAAAGTCCCAAGACCTGTTTGGGAGTGTGGAAAGGCAATCGAACACGATAACGCCTGACCATTGGACATGCAGACAGACCCGCGCACATCGAGGTGAGTCATCCTGACATTTTTTCCAGAATTTTGTGGTCCAAAGTCGTCCATAGTATGCTTGGCGTCTGTATTCGGTTGGAAGAACGACCCTGTATCAATAACACCCAAAGATGGGGCGACCTCATCGCTCCCCCCAGTAAGAGGGTGGGCCCCGTGTAGCTCAGAGTCCCCGGGTTCAAGTGTGTCACCCCCGGCTCTCTCCCACCTTGCCCTGTCCATTAATTTAATTTATTCTGTCTGATTTAATGGATCAATAACCGAATAAATTGGGAGATATTACACTTACACTATGTATTTGTTAGTAATCATGAACACCAGGCCTGAAATAGACACACATACTCAGGACCTATACATGCACAAAGCGAGATTCAGAGTTATTAAAAATATCCAAAAAATTAAAAGCAAAATGCACACCAAAGACTGTCACCACTGACAACCCAGATGTACAAATGTAAGGAGTGTTTTGTGTTTGTGTGTGCTCATAGACAATACTATAGTGCCTTAAACCTGCTTTACTAAAATAAAAAAACAATTGGACCATAATTTCAAAATAAACATCAGGCTGTATTGAAGAAGAAGTGAAACCTGCGATTAGACCATGGAGTCTTTGACATTTAGAAGTGGACGAATTTCCCATAGCCTTCTATAGAACATGACTTCTGTTTACCAACCCTGTGTCCGCCCCATGCTGCCATTAGAAGAAGGCAGGTTAAGACTCTTCTTTAAGTTATTGCTCTCACTAACTCTTCCTTGCGTTGTTCGCAGAGGAGACCTTAAGCTCCTGCCCAAACTGCTGCCGTGGAAAGGTCTCTCTGGACTGGAGTTAGGGATGTTGATTCCCGGTCCTAGGAGGACCTCCCTGGCTATCACCCCACCCATAACCAGATCTGTTTTCTGTTTCTCCTTGTTTTACTGACCAGCAAGGCCGAGCTGGCTCAATGAGAAGATCAACTACAACAAGCAACGAGGTTTTGGGAAGTCATGAGGGCTTTCCATATTGATCTGAATCCTTTTGAGCCCACTCTGTTACTGGTGTCCCTTCTCATTGCTAATCTGCAGACAGAGAAGCAGCCTGGTTTCCACACGGTTTTTTATCATTCCTTGTTGACATTGGATTTGTTGCTTTCTGGAGAGCCGCTCATCCAAACATCTCACACTCGCCCACTGGGCGCTTTCTTGGTCTGAGCAATATCTGAGTCCTTGAGCAATGCTGGAGTATAAATGAATTTTGCTAACGCTACTTATTTTGGATCAGGCTCTTTCCAGGAAACAAAGCAGTCTTTTGGAAAGTTGCTGATTCTTGAAATGTTTGACTTTCTACATCATCCTTCTGTGTCGAGCGACGGAGGGCGGGCTGTACCCATCATCCGTTACCACCGGCATCAAATTGAATTGCACTGATAAAGATACACTGATAATATAACACGGGGAATTTTAACTTGAATAAATAGTGCGTTACAGTCAGGTATATATGTGTGTTTCACGATTTCTGCTTGCTGACCTTTTTTTAATAAATGTACATTCCACTGAAACTACCGACGGTACGTTTTCTTGGAGTTGTGTTTGTTTACAGGTTTAATTCCCTCTTTATTCCTCGTGCCAAAGAGTCGAGTTGTCTGCTTCATGTAAACATTTAATGATTTTAAATTTTAATGTCATAATTGTGTTCTTCTGTATGGGTTTTTAATTTTTTGGAAGCTTATAGACCGGGTTAAAGGGACACACAATTATTCACTAAAATGATTCACGACAAGTCTGATTGTGCTTGCATGGTCTTATTCCGTCACTAGATGGGAGACTAAATAACTACAGTTCAAACTCCAAAATTAGCTCGGTGGCACAGTTCATTCATTTCATTAATTCAACTAAACTGTCCATCCCCCATCTTCAACCGCTTATCACGTCTCGGGTGGCGCGGGGTCAGCATCTCCAGTAGGGACCCCAAAACTTCCCTTTTCCCGAGCCAAATCAACCCAGCCTCCGACTGGTGGATCCCAATTCGTTCCCAGTCAGTTGAAGATAAACATCCACCTAGTCCTGGGATCTTCCCCTGGCCTCCTCCCAGCTGGACGTGCCTGGACACCTCCCAGGGAACGCCCAGGAGCATCCTTACCAGATTCCCGACCACTCAACTGGCTCCTTTTCGCGCAAAAGTAGCAGCGGCTCTAACTTCCGAGCTCCTCTCGGATTACTGAACTTCTCACCCTATCTCTAGGGAGACGTCCCGCCACCCTCCTGCAAAACCCATTCGGCCGCTTGTACCCTTGATTGTGTCGTTCTTCTTTTCGGTCTTGACCCAGCCTTCATGACCATAGGTGAGGGTAGGGAACGCAATTGCCCGTATATATCGAGAGCTTTGCCTTCTGGCTCCGCTCCCTTTTTTGTCACAACGGTGCTATAAACAAAATGTATTACGCACCGGCTGCTCCGATTCTCCGACTCAATCTCACGCTCACATGTTCCCCCCTCACATCGCCGAGCAAGACCCCAAGGTACTTAACTCCTTCACTTGGGGTAAGGACTCACTCCCTAGCCACGCCACTCCATCGGTTTCCTGTCGGAGAACCATGGCTCATATTTAGAGTGCTGATCCTCATCCAGCTGCTTCCCACGCGGCTGCAAACCGTCCTGATGCTGAAGCCACAGACATATGATGCCACAGACCACATCATATCCGCAAAAAGCAAGCGATGAGTCTCCTATGCCCACAAACTGCAACCCCTCCCCCGCCCCAACTACGCCTCGATATCCTTTCCATAAATATTAACACATGATGGTTGACAAAGGTGCAGCCCGGGCGGAGCCACCCTCACCTGAAACGAGTTACAACTTACTGCCAAGAACCCATCACAGCTCTCCCATCTTTGGTCATACAGCGATTGGATTGCCCTAAGAAGGGGACCCTCCCACCCCATACTCCTGCAGAACCTCCACAGTTTCTCCCTGGACCTGGTTATACACTCCTTCTCCAGGATTCCCCAAAACCATGTGGACTGGTTGGGCATACTCCCAGGCGCCCGTCCAGGATCCTTGCTAGAGTAAAGAGTCTGCTCCGTTGTTCCACGACCAGGACAGACTCCCAGTTGTTCCTCTTCTATCTGGGCTCAACTATCGTCCGAACTCCTCTTTCCAGCACCTTGGATAAGACTTTACCAGGGGGCTGCGAGTGTTATATCCCTTATTGGCACACCCCTCGGTCCCCATCTTTTGAGAGGGTAACACCACCCCAGGCTGCCCTCCTTATGCACTTGTCCAGACTTCCACGCAATGTTAAAGAGCTTGTCAAACCAAGACAGAGCCCCTCCCACCCGATCTTCAGAATTTCGGAACGGATCTCCTATCATCCCTGGGCGTGCGCTGTTGAGGTGTTTGAAGACTACCTCAGCGACTCCCCAGGGAAATTGAGGACACCCCCCATCCTCCTCCAGCTCTGCCTCCACCACAGAGGACTGTTAGCTGGATTTAGGAGTTCCTCAAAGTGCTACTCCTTCCACACGTCTATTACCTCCCCAGTTGAGGTTCAACAACTCAATCCTTACTGGTTCCGCTTGGATGCTTCCCCGCTTCCCCCTCCTGGTTGGCGACGGTTTTCCAGAAGCCCCTTGTGCCGACCGGAAAGTCCTTCTCCATGTAATCTTCTCCGAACTTCGCCCACACCTCCGCTGCTTGCCTCTGTCACGGCAGAGCTGCAGCCCTTCTGAGCCCGTCGTACCATTGCAACTGCTCTGGATCCTCCTGTTAGACAAATTATGTCCCGGAAGGACTCCTCTTCAGGGTCGGAGCGGCTTTCCGACCAACTTTTCGTTGTCCACTCAGGGTGTTCGTGTGAGGTTGCCAACCCGCTCCTTGAGGCCTCTTACCAGACCCTACATGACCACTCTCCCCTGTCCCTGGTGCAGCTGGGTCTTGTGCTAATATGTGAAACTTTGCCCTACGTTGCTTTTTTTCCAAGGTTCATTCTCGCCCAGCCTCCACATGGATTCACTAAAGCCTCCGTCTGAGGGTGTGAGTTGAAGTCCCTTGGACCGTGGCCAGACATTTCGCCAATTTACCCCGCACTACGCGTTTAGGGGCTTACCAGGTCCTGTCCAGGGTCCCTTCCCCACCGCTGTCCCACTCACCACCCAGATGGTTGCAGCAGTGTTACAGCTCTGCCCATCCTCTTCCCCGCGTGTTCCAGACTAGGATCGTCCCATCAGTCAGATGAATCATTATAACATCGATCATTGACCTTTGGGTGGCATAGGTTCTCTGGTACCCGACGTACACTCATAGCATCCCTATGTTCAACTGGTGTTTGTGATGGCAATCATGACTACACAGAAAGTCCACACAACAGACCAACCACTCTTGTTCAGATCAGGAGGCCATTCCTCCCCAATCACCCTCTCAAGTTTCCATCATTGCCACGATGGTGCATTGAATCCTCCAGACAGTAACTAATGGAGTCCCCTACTGAGCCCCATACAGGACTCCATTCAAGGCTCTCCAAGAAGGCTGAATACTCCACGCCTCCTGTTTGGTGCATATGCACAAACAACATTCAGTGTCAGAGGTAACCCCCCCAGATCTAATCTGGTAGCTGCCTCCACCTCCCGCACAAGTTCCGGGCTCCCTGACCCCACAGGCGAGGTGCGTTCACCACTCCCATAGCTAGCCTCTGCCCGCCCGGGTCTGGTCCTTCTGATGCCCCTGACGTTCGCGGGCCCGCCACCCATATGGCAGCGTGTCACACCTGCCCGACCCCCCAGCGGTTCCTCCCACAGGTGTGGACCCATGGGATGGATGATAGGGGTTCACGTGCCTTTTCGGGGGCTTGCCGACCGGCTCTGTGGCAAACCCGGCCACCAGGCCGCCTCGCCTGCCCCGAGCTCGCCGTCGGGCCTGCCTCCAGACAGGGGCCCCCCGTGCCCTCCTCCGGAGCAGGGTCACTCCCTCTCTTCTTTGTCCTTCTCAGCTGGTGTTTGAACCATTCTTGTGCTGGTTTACCCCGCAACCCTAACGCATGTTCCATGTGAGACCTCTAACCAGGACACACAGCTCCAGACACCAAGCCTCAGTTCATAGGTACACACAAACCTCTCCACACCCCGATAAGTGCTGGTTTCCCCGGAGAGGCAACTCTTTTCAACTTAAAGGTGAAACTAATATATTATATAGACTCCTTACATGCAACGTTAGTATTTCAAGCCTTATTTGATATCATTTTGATTATGGCGTCAGCTATTAAACCCCAAAAAAAAAAAATTTTTTCCCACCCCCCCCCCCAAAAATCTCAGAAAATTAGCATATGGTGGCAAAAGTTCAGTATTGTAGGCTTTCACAGTATCAAAAAAAACCAGCACTCTACTCAACTACTTAATCCCAAACCCCTGCGAAGGGTGTCCTGTAGCCTTTAATTGGTCTCTCGTCTGGTCAGTGGAGTTCACAATCATGGGGAAGACTGCGGACGCTGACGTTGTTGCAGAAAACCATCATTGACCCCCCCCCCCACACACACACACACACACAACAAGAGGGAAAAGCCGCAAAAGGTTAAATTGACAAAGGAAGTTGGATGTTTTTCTCAAAGTGCTATCGAGGCACATTAATCGAAATTAAATGGACAGGAAAAGTGTGGAATAAAAAGGTGCACAAGCGCATGGATGACCGTACCCTGGAGAGGATTGTCACGAAAAAGGGCCATATCAATGTGTTGGGGAGCTTTCCAAGGAGTGACTAGGCTTGGAGTTTGCTGCTCAAGATCCATCACACACAGAGGGGCCTGGCATGGGCTTCAAATGTCGTATTCTCTTGTCAAGGGCCGCTCCTGAACACAAACCACGTTCAGAAGGCGTCTTACCTGCAAAGAAAAAAAAGAACTGGTCTGTTTTCTCAGTGGTCCAAAGTCCTCTTGGCTGATAGCTAGCTAATTTTGCATCTAACATTCATTTACTTATGCTTCCTTCTAGCAGTACGAGCTCATGGAGGTCCTGACTTCATACTTTGCGGCGGTGGAGCAGACTTTGGCCCCTCCCATGCACGGCACAAGATACCTGGTTCAATGACCATGTGGATAACTGTTGCTCTTGCTGTGTGCTCAGGAAACTCTCCTAGGACATTAGCCCCATAAGAATCTATGGGGCAGCTGCCAAGCGAAAGATGAAAGACATGAACTTGGGGGTTGGAAAACCACATTTGGTCATCGGCTCCTTTGGTATATCGCACTCGAATTCTAACTTAATACAGCCTTATTTTCTTGTCATTGTCATCCTTTCCCGCGAATTTCCACCGAATGGTCACCGCCTCACTTAGCGCTTTGCTGGCTTATCTTCCTTCATCTCCCTCTCACTCCCCCACGTCCTTCCCTCACACGTGTTCCATTTTTAAAGACGTTCCGGAACAAACTACACACTGACATTAATTCGCTGCCGACTCGTATGCCTTCCCTCTGGTTTTTTACGAACAGCAGTTATTAAACTGAAAACATTGTGTTACAGTCTCTGTTCCCACACAGGAAGCTCATGATTTCCACCTGGGAATACTTGTTTTAGGTCTTGTTTCCCGGGATTGTTATTGATCTGGCTTCCTTATGATGTTGTTGTCACTTTTTTGTTAATTCACTTCAATTTTTTTATATTAGAAAAATAATAATGTAAACATAAACATTCAGAAACATTACAAACACACCTTGGAGCTTAGATGCTTCCCATGGGCCCCAAAACACACAGAGGAAAAACGGGAGGGATGGAGAAAAACAACACGTGCACAAACAGACACACACAACAGACACAGACATCGGGCCCAATCACACACACAAAGAAAAGGCTACAGAGCATTGCCTTCACGGACTCAGCGCGCCCGGCCAGTCCTCCTGAAGCTTTTCCCACCCACAGCTACCGTAGAGATTTCGTGTACGGGCCATCCAAAAAAGAAAAGATCCATGAACAACTAGCGGCGTCATGAGGTTGGCTTCCAACGAATTTGCAATCATTCCTTTTAGCAAGCTGTAAGTTCCCCAGCAAACCCAAATCACAATTTTTTTGAGCTTTAGAAAGCGTAAGGCTGGACAGATCCTCCATAATCCAAAGCATTGACAGTAGCAGGCCACCTACTATAAATCCAGATGGAAATTTTGGATTTTCAATATTGTTCCAGAACTGACCTACGGACGACCATCATGAAGATATGTTACATTGAGCTTTAACTTGGTCAGAAAGTGCATAAGGGACTGTTTTATTATTTTCATGTGGTGCATTTTCTAGGGGTGAATATTCCTATGTATTGAATTGTATGAATCTGCTGGTGTATGGTATGAGAGATACCTTCTGGAATTATGCCAAACGAGATGTGGGGAGGCCTTGGCAACTCACCTGCCAGATCTTCTCAAAAGGCGAAGGGCAGAGTGCCCAGATGTCGCCAAGACGATAAGCCAAGATACCATACCAAAGTTTTTAGGCTCCATCTTCAATACTTCCGAATAGGATGGATTGTCCACAGCCTCGCCCCAGGGTGTTAGCACCGTATGCCTCGGATGCTTTGATCCTTTAAAGTAAGCTAAAAAGGAAAAAAGAGAGGAACGTGGTAGACTGAATGCATTTTGGTCAATCAGAGAAGGTTAACGAGCCAGCGCACAAAATGTCTTACCTTCTGTGTTATCCCTGAGCGAGACTGCACACTTGGCCTCCCACCGATTCATGCCATGAGTTACATATTTGTATCTATGTACGGCCACAAAAGCTTTTCCAGTTACCCGCTAGATGGCATATGATTTCACTAATCCCAAGTCTTGATAAGATGAGAGATAATGGGGGTCTTTTTGTTAAAACGGTTGGCAGAACGAGAACGTCCATGGAGTGAACAAGGCTCTGATTGGCACTCTCTACGACGCCAGCAGACAGACGCATCGGGGTTAAACGCCGTGAGGATAGGTCTTAACACAAAGGACTAGAATATTGTTTAAAGTTTGGAACTGAGAGGCCACCATCCTCTCTGTCAAGTAACACCTTAAAAGGGACAATCACCTCTCCGTTTTCCTACCTAACAATGGGTGCAGCAAAGCTGTCGTTTCAGAACATGTTCAGTTACACACACACTGTGTAATATGCCGGGGCCAATAGCAAACCTGTAGTGTCAATGTGACTGATAAGCTCAGCCCACTTCGCCACTCTAACTGAATCCCGAACATAGCACCCCCACTGCTTTCTCTTTTTCCCCGTCTCCTGCCCACATCAGCTACAAATCATCACTCTGCTTTCTTCTCTCTTCTATCTCTTATCTATCACTGTGTCTCTTTCCCACACCACACATGTATCTTCTTACCACTTTGTGTACACAGATCACTGTGCGTGTTTACGATGTACATTGTCTCATGACTCGATATAGCAAGAGGCACCTGGCATGGGCGCTACATATTCGCCCACTTTCGATTTCCTTGTGTGCTCCTTGTCGTGTGGCTCTTATCAGTCTTTTCACTGGCTTGCGTGCATATTACAAGGACCACCCCAAAAAATCTCGCATGGGTGTCGGTTGTGGGCCAACATCCACATGCGATAGTGAGTGGAGTGAGATTAATGGGGCACATTGTACTTAATGAGGTTAGAGACGCGGCGTGTGTTTCACGGTGCTCCTCGTGCAATATTCTCACAAATGGGAAATAAACCGAGAAGGGGTCTAACCTGCAAGTTCTAATCATTCATTCTAGTGTTTCACACACGGTCGTTTGTGCCTATTTGTGAATATTACGTATGAGTAAGTGGTTATGTTCACGTGAATTTGCAGTAAAACCTAGAAGTCTGTTTTTCATCTACAAAGGATTTTTGTCGCTGATTATCACTGACGGCAGGTAACAATGTACTGCTGTAACAAGCTAATCACATCCAATCATTTATTTTTTAAACTTAAGACGCTTTCTCTAACAAATATTCTGTACATCAATTAAATAAAATGAAAAATGATTCTTGACCGCTCCCTTTATTGCACATATTTAGGGACAAGGGGAATTACACACTGAGTAAGAAATAGGATAGCTGGCATATGTTCATGATTAAGACAAAAGAATCATATCAGAGGAATCTGCGCACGGTAGCAATCGATTGACTTGTTCCCAACAAAAATATTACCCGCAGCACTACGCGTCACGTCACACACCTCACATACGACACACACTCACACACAGTACCATAAGTGCTGTGATAATATGTGTTTCTGTGATGAGTTTCTGCATCAGTACAAATCACCATATCACCAGCACTTATGTGTAACCTATACATCACTAAAACACTCATTTCATCTTTTTAAAGTTCTGCAGATATTACACTTCCGCATATGTGATATCTGAAACCGCAGTGTCCAACTTTTATCATGCATCATACCCACAAACGCATACTACACGATACTATACCCCAAAGTTTACAGTCAGCTTGAAATGAGGAGAACTGAACGCAGTTTCAGTCATTTTGACCGTACTCCGGAGAAAATGGCGAGGATATCTGAGCTTCCCTGTCTCCCCCAGAATGTCCAACAGAGTCTCTTTGACATTTTCCTGTTCGGCTCTGGTTGATGTTGGTCTTGAGCTTGAGCAGAGCGAAACATGTTTGCTCACTGTATGTGAAAGAAGGGAAGGAAAGGTTCCAATTAAATAATGTTTTTAATCCTGTGCATTCTAGATTAGATACACTTGAACATTATGTAGAGTGAAAGATGTTGCATTAGACACAGTGATCTCATCGGGTTCCTGTAATGCTATGCTAACATCTTTTAGTCTATAGGTGCTTCTATGTTAGTACTGAGTGAGGAATCCCGTCGCTCAGAGCACCCTTATTTCCAGCAGACCCCCATGCTTCAAATTCATGTAT
>NC_045741.1:4234401-4234921 GCF_008692095.1 Etheostoma spectabile
CAGCTACCAGAAGACTTACAACTTTCAGACAGGTTGCCCACGTCACATCTACGTCTTCGAGCTCAGGTGGAGGCTGCGCAGTAACGCTCAGCATCACCGGGAAAGAGGTTCTAATAGACTTAACTGGTCTCCGTCCAGAACAACGGGATCTGTTGGTCACTTTCTTTAACTGTCTATGTTTTTTCCCCCGCGGTTTTTGGCACCGGATTTAGTTTTTAAATCATTCACATGTTAAAAAAAATAGTTGCATTTAAAAGGCTAACTGCTTCTGAATATCAACCATCTTTCTGGGAGGATTAGCTACCAAACATGAAAGCAGCAGGATAACGTGGTGAAATTGGCAAACATGGCTACAAAAATCACCGGCAAACCGCAAACTGAGCAGCAAGTGGAGGTCTGTGTGTTTAACAGTGCGAGAAATGTGAAGTAGCCAATGTTAAGGTATGTATGCAGACTCAAAGCTAAAAATGTGATTTTGTGAACACTGTAAGAGGTAGGTAGTATTCTCACCATCACATGT
>NC_045741.1:4234931-4235110 GCF_008692095.1 Etheostoma spectabile
GTTCCTGTTGGAATGGTTCTGAGCCTCAATGGCACAACGGGTACTGTCCGGTTGCATGTCTATTAAAAAAGTGAAATGCAAATTTGTTATAGTTTATTGTACGCTGTAAATGTTCCTTTAAAATACAAATACATTATAGACTAGAATAGAATGCCTTTATTGTCATTATACACAAGTGC
>NC_045741.1:4235120-4235853 GCF_008692095.1 Etheostoma spectabile
CAATGAGATTGAAGCAACCCCTTTACGGTGTCAACACAACATATAAAAATATAAAATATAAAAATGTAAAATGGAAGTAGTGCAGAAAAAATGGAATGGGAATGTGGTGCACAGTCCTGAGAGCATATATATACATATATATACATGTATACATATATATATATATATATATATATACACATACATACATACATTGTTTTTCATGTAAAAAATGTTTATGTTTCCGAATAAATTGTTTATTCCTTTAATAATAATGTTAATGTTTTAGTTATATAGTTGAGGTTTGGACTGTTGGTTGGACAACACATAAATGAAGGGGTCACTTTGGGCTCTAGGTTTCTGTGACGAACATTTGTCACTATATTCGGAACTCTTACAAAACCTCAATCCATTGCTGAAAATAATCAGCCGATTCATCAATAATGGAAATTTGTCATGGAATTTGGCAGAGAAACCCCCTCGGATGATTCATTGTGAAAACCTCAGTGGTCCTCTGACTTTTTGACATCATTTTCTGACATCATCAGGCTAAACTTTCACTTCGTCAAATTCTTTGGTTAATGACCAAATATCTGCAAAACTAATGATATTCTTAGTAGTGTACTTAGTCCTGCGTTTAGTCCTAATTGTAAAAACCTTAGGATGTGTGGGAAATTATATTCAGATATAGGGGATTGGTGGGAAATTATACTCAGGTATTGTGATTATTGTGAGAAATTGTACTCAGGTATTG
>NC_045741.1:4236187-4236351 GCF_008692095.1 Etheostoma spectabile
AGAAATACTGTTGCTAAGGCGATATGACCCGCCCAGTGACGCTTTTAACCAATAGGGCCCCTTAAGGAAAACTCTTATAAGCCGTTGTACACCTTTGCTGAGGGCTTTTTTGGAAACCTCTGAGCTAGTCATGTTTCTTTCAGGACCGTGCACGTATTTTCTGT
>NC_045741.1:4236417-4236554 GCF_008692095.1 Etheostoma spectabile
TCCTTAGCTAATTGAGTCCCGACGTTTGGACCCTCCAAGTGGAATTCGCAACAGATGCTAGACTTGTTTTATGTATGGGCATACACACCATTAATCTATGCTCAGGTTTCCTCCTGATTCTGCTTCATCATGTTCTT
>NC_045741.1:4236860-4237347 GCF_008692095.1 Etheostoma spectabile
CAGCTATGCAAACAAAGAAAACTCATAATCATAAAAGAGTCTTACCATCATGTTTGTTTTTGTTTTTATTCTCTAATATGTTGTCCCTCCTCCCAAATTTTGGCTTCCACAGTTTCATCTTCAGTTTGAAAGGTTTTGCAGAGGTTTTGCCTGCAAGCTGCTGTCTCGGAGTGGTGCACTCTTCTGCTCAGGGCTGGTTTCATCTGTGAGTCAGCAGCTTTTTATCCTGGCCTTTCCCACAACATCATCCACACTGTACTTTCATTTTCTAGCAGGACTCGTTCCAGCATGTGAAAGTTGTTGCATCAGCCACAATAATAACACACAAATACTTTGGATGCTGCTACTTCTACTACTACTACTACTGCTACGATAGTATGACATAATAATAATTGAAATGGAAACAAAAGTCCATGGCTGGAATTGAACATGTGACGTTTTGATGACAGGTGAAACTCAAAAAATTAGCATATGGTGCAAAAGTTCA
>NC_045741.1:4237357-4237442 GCF_008692095.1 Etheostoma spectabile
TAATTCAACTTAAAAGGTGAAACTAATATACTATATAGACTCGTTACGTGCAAAGTGAGATATTTCAAGCCTTTATTTGATATAA
>NC_045741.1:4237452-4237573 GCF_008692095.1 Etheostoma spectabile
TATGGCGTACAGCTTATGAAAACCCCAAATTCAAAAATCTCAGAAAATTAGCATATTACATGAAATCAATAAAAAAAGGATTTTAAACACAGAAATGTCAGCCCTCTGAAAAGTATAATCA
>NC_045741.1:4237583-4237953 GCF_008692095.1 Etheostoma spectabile
GCATATGTACTCAGTACTTTGTTTGGGCCCCTTCTGCTTGAATTACTGCCTCAATGCGGCGTGGCATGGATGCTATCAGTCTGTGGCACTGCTGAGTAGGGCTGTAATCTCCCAGTAGACTAGTCGATTTATTGGTCGATACGTTCTGGCTCGACCAAAATTCAGATTGGTCGTTTTTTTGCCGTGTTATTTCATCAGGTGGAAGCATAGACCATTACGGTCTATGGGTGGAAAGCACTAATTGCTAATGGGGGTGTTTTCAGAGCAACCCTGTTTCACAGGTAACAGTCTGTCTTCAGAAGTAGTTCTTTCTTCAATCTGTCCCCAGTGGGTTGCGGCTACTCCAAAAAGTGAAAACAAGGGGTGTTTA
>NC_045741.1:4237984-4240222 GCF_008692095.1 Etheostoma spectabile
TTAATTGTGAGTGTTTAATTTACAGTCAGTCCTCCTCAACCATGTCGAAGACATCGCCAGTGTGGCAGCATTTTACAAAAGTAGATAACGGAAAAAAGTTGAATGCAAAGTTTGCAAGCAACAGTTTGCATATCGCAGCACGAATTCTGATCTGTTCATATACCTATACAGAACGACAGACAGGGAACACCTAGCAGACAAGTAGATTAACGTTTTAGGTGATGTCATGTTTGTAGGCGAGCTGGATATGCAAAACTGAGCGTGCCAAACTTGGCATTAAAACTTTTTCCGTTATCTACTTTTGTAAAATGCTTGCCAAACTTGGCGAGTATGCGACGTTGGTTGAGGAGGACTGACTGTAAAATTAAACCCCACATTAAAAAATATTCATCAAAACCATAAAACAAGGGTTTCTAGTGTTTTCTTCTAATCTGTCCCCAGTGGGTTGGGGCTATCCAAAAAGTGGAAAACAATGGGGTGGGTCTGAGACAGACTGTTGACCTGTGCAACGGGTTGCTCTGAAAACACCCCATTAGCAATTAGTGCTTTCCACCAATGACCCGTAATGGTCTATGCTTCAACCTGATAAATGAACACGGCAAAAAAAAACGACCAGATCTGAAATTTTGGTCGAGCCAGAAACGAAATTCGACCAATAACATACGGACTAGTCTACTGGGAGAGAGATACAGCCATACTCAGTCGAGTGCACAGCTGATAGCAGCCATGCCACGGCCAGCATTGAGGCGTAATTCAAGAAGACGGGGCCGCCCCACAAAACCAACGTCAGTACTGAGTACATATGCATGATATACTTTTCAGAGGGTGACATTTTGTGTTTAAAATAATTTTTTTATTGATTTTCATGTACTATGTAATTTTCTGAGATTTTTGAATTGGGGTTTTCATAATGCTGTACGCCATAATCATCATAATATATCAACTAAAGGATTGAAATATCTCACTTTGCATCGTAACGATCTTATAGTATACTTAGTTTCCCTTTTAAGTTGAATTACTGAAATGAATGAACTTTGCAACCCTATGCTAATTTTTTGAGGTTCACAGGTCACAAAACGTAAATGTTGCAATTCCGCCAGGGACTTGGTGTCATTTCAATTATATATGTCCATACTATCGTGTAGAGAGTTAGTAGTGTTAGTAGAGAAGTAGCAGCATCCAAAGTATTGGTGTGTTATATGTGGCTGATGCTGCAACAAGTTCACATGCTGGACTCGAGTCCTGCTAGAAAATGAAATAAGTACAGGTGGTGATGTTGCTAGGGTAAAGGCCAGGATAAAAAAGTGCGACTCACAGATGAAACCAGCCCTGCGACAGAAGACGTGCACCAATCCGAGACAGCAGGCTTGAAGGCAAAACCTCTGCAAAAACCTTTCAAAACTGAAGATGAAACTGTGGAAGCCAAATTTGGGAGAGGGACAACATATTAGAGAATAAAAAGAAAAACAAACATCATATGGTAGACTCTTTAGTGATTATGAGCTTAGTTGTTTGGCATAGCTGAAAGCATGAGTCCGGCTTTCTTTTACTAGACCATAACTGTTATCCTCTATAATATACTGACGGTCGTGTAAGGTGGCTATATGTCAATTACATGCTTGATAAGGTTGGGTTAAATATAATTGAAATCATGTAATTTTATATTGTGGTTGAAATGTACAGCCTAAAAACGGAGTTATGGTAAGTGTAACTAACTTAACCTGAGGTATTGGGTGTCGGCATGCACACCACCCCCTATACACAAGCTGTATTCAGGTTCCGACCTGAGTATAAAACAATGCATGGCAGCCAAAGAACATTGATGAAAGCAGAATCAGGAGGAAACCTGAGCATAGAGTAATGGTGTGTAGCCCATAAATAAAACAAGTCGAGCATCTGTCTGCGAATCCACTTGGAGGGTCCAAACGTCGGGAGCGAAATTAGTAAGGAATCACTCTAGCTATTATGTATACCAAAAGATTATTAATAAAAAACAGAGGAAATGCATTCCGGACGAAATACGTGCACGGTCATTCTGACAAGAAACTGACTAGCTCAGAGGTTTCCAAAAAAAGCCCTCAGCAAAGGGTTACAAGGCTTATACGAGTTTCCAAGGGGCCTATTGGTTAAAGCGTCACTGGGCGGGGTTCATAGCCTTTAGCAATCAGGATTCCTAGTGGGCGGGTGGCAGCGCGTCACTGTTCCTAGTTCTAAATCAGCCGGACGCGTGGACAATGT
>NC_045741.1:4240247-4240338 GCF_008692095.1 Etheostoma spectabile
TTGGCATATTTCATAGTCTAATAATCGTTTTATAACTACCGGCGCACCCACCCGCAACTACAGTCAGGGGCGGATTTAGTCATTTTGAGGC
>NC_045741.1:4240348-4240454 GCF_008692095.1 Etheostoma spectabile
CACAGGCATGGGGCCCTCCACAACCCTTGATCTCCCCCTTTTCAGTCCTTATTTATCTGAGAAAGACGTACTCTCTGTCTGACTCTAGCTGTTTTGGCCAGAGTGC
>NC_045741.1:4240464-4240626 GCF_008692095.1 Etheostoma spectabile
TCAATCATAACACATTGATTAGGGTGACTGGTACTCATGGGGTCAGGTTGCTAAGTATTATGTGTGTCACCATCTTCGTCATTGCCATAGTTATCATCATGGAAAGTGAAAGCAGCAGTTCCGTAACCATCTCCATTCAAAGGATCCTGTAAGGTTGTCTTG
>NC_045741.1:4240806-4240999 GCF_008692095.1 Etheostoma spectabile
TACTCTTCATCAGTGTTAGCATTGCTAGCGCAAGCACCGGCTTCTTGCTGCTCTTTAGGCAAGGCAAGGCAAGGCAGCTTTATCTGTATAGCACATTTCAGCAACGGCAATTCAAAGTGCTTTACACAAAATCAGAAATCAGTTAAACAGATAAAACACAAGTACAAACAGTTAAAAATTATAAGCATATAAA
>NC_045741.1:4241118-4241248 GCF_008692095.1 Etheostoma spectabile
AACATTAGGACACATAAAACACAAGAATAAAAGTTACAGTGCAGCCTAAGAAATTTAATTGTTTCAAAACATATCTACTGTTCCCCGCTTGGGGAAATTATGTCACTCAGTTCTGTCCCTGACAGAAGGA
>NC_045741.1:4241390-4241586 GCF_008692095.1 Etheostoma spectabile
AAATTATCAATGATATTTTAATTTTTAGCTGTAATGGCCCCTGGAGCAGATATTTGTTCCGCTGCACTGTTTCCGAATTTAGGCTAGTGTACCCACGCAAGTTCTGTCCCTGACAGAAGGAAAATATCAATGATATTTTAACTTTTAGCTTTTATCTAGCCCCTGGCAGAAGATTTTTTGTGCACTTTTCCAACAG
>NC_045741.1:4241596-4242114 GCF_008692095.1 Etheostoma spectabile
GTACACTCACTCAGTTCTGTCCCTGAAAGAATGAAAATATCCAAGATATTTTTACTTTTAGCTGTTATCTGGCCCCTGGCAGCAGATTTTTCGTGCACTTTTCCAACAATGCGTCACTCACCCGTGTGTGTTTGTTAAAGAAATGATTAGTCATTTAAAGAAAGGCAGCATAAAAAAAGTCTTAGCCTTCATTTAAAAGAACTGAGAGTAGACGCGGATCTAAGGTTTATGGGAGTTATTCCAGAAGAGGCGCATTGAAACTGGAAAGCGATTCACCCTGTTTAGTTATGACTCTGGGGACAGAAAAGTAGACCTGTCCACAGATGACCTGAAGGGGGGGTTCCCTCGGGTTGGCCTACTCGAGGTTGGGTGGTCATTAGTGTAGTAGCAGATCAGAATATGTATTTTGGACCAACCGTTGAGTGATTTATAAAACTAGCAAAAGTACTTTGAAATCAATTCTTTGAGACACAGGAAGCCAATGTAAAGAATTCAGAACTGGAGTGATGTGATCCAGT
>NC_045741.1:4242124-4242215 GCF_008692095.1 Etheostoma spectabile
TAGTGAGGACCCGAGCAGCAGCGTTCTGAATTAGCTGCAGCTTTTATAACGTTAATGTTCGTGTTGTCAGTAGCCGTCGTGAAAAAGGTTG
>NC_045741.1:4242225-4242370 GCF_008692095.1 Etheostoma spectabile
AAGTTTTGCTAAAAACGTTCTGCTTTCTTCCCGCTTCTTCCTTTCTTTCAGAAACACTTTGGTAGCTTCGCTTCATTTTTCATGCTTCAGCATGCTGAGCCGTTTGTTTACAAACACACACGCAGATGCGCAGTAGGATAATGGA
>NC_045741.1:4242381-4242500 GCF_008692095.1 Etheostoma spectabile
TAGTGGGGACTGGGGGGAGTTTCTCATCATGAATTACACAATCGGATAGCACTTTAGCGTATCAATGTTTAGAGATACAATTAATTGGTGAAAAGTAAGACAACAAATCGTAACCATAA
>NC_045741.1:4242510-4242867 GCF_008692095.1 Etheostoma spectabile
CGTTTTACGGGGCCCTTGGTAGCTTGGGGCCTAAGGCAATTACCTACCTTTGCCTAATGGTAAGTCCGCCTCTGACTACAGTAGCGTTCCCCAGACCACGCTGGATGTTAAGCCTCTACCATCCAAACGCAAAAGTAATATCACGGAAGGAATTGTCGACTTTATTGCTCAAGATATGAGGCCCTTTGCTGTTGTGGAGGGCTGAGGTTTTAAGGACTTGTTAATATACAGCGCCAGCACGCCACACCACACCTCCTCAGTGCAAGGACATTCACAGCACGCTGCAGCGCTGTCAGAGCCGACAGATGAGTGGCATTTCAGTGCAAAATAATTAGGTCAAAAACGATTTAATATACT
>NC_045741.1:4242877-4243059 GCF_008692095.1 Etheostoma spectabile
TACAAGCACAAGTACTGCGGGACAGTACAGTTAATTAATCTTGGATTTTTTTTCGCCCCTCCGCACCGCAAAGAAGTCAGCATCTCCATAAAGCTCTTCTGCTGAAGGAAGCATAAAGTAGGTACTCTAAAATGTCCTGGTAGACGGCTGCCCTGACTCTGGACTTAATAAAGCACAGTGGA
>NC_045741.1:4243069-4243164 GCF_008692095.1 Etheostoma spectabile
CAGATGACATGGCTCCCCAAACCAACACTTGGTTTCCAAATTAGATTAGATTAGATTATACTTTATTTATCCCACGACGGGGAAATTCTGTCGTT
>NC_045741.1:4243174-4243767 GCF_008692095.1 Etheostoma spectabile
GCATAGCAGCAACAGCAAAAAACAAAAAAACAAAACAATAACACACAAACAAGTAAGAAAGCATAATTTAAATTAGATTAACCTGAGATTATATTAATGAGATGCAAAATTTGCTCTCATCAGAAAAGAGGACTTTGGACCACTGAGAAACAGAGCAACCAGACCATTTCTTTTTTCTTTAGCCCAGTAACTCTCTGACTTTGGTGTTCTATCGGCTTGACAGATGAATCCGACATTTGAAGGCCCATGTCCCGGATGTGTGGTGGTGGCTCTTGTATGCGTACACTCCACCTCAGTCCCCTCCTTGTGAACTCCCCCAACACATTGATGGCCGTTCTGACATCCCTCTCCCAGGGTACGTTCGTCCTTCTGCTTGTGCACCTCTTTTCCTCCACAACTTTCCCTTCCATTTAACTTTCTATTTATGTCGGCACTTTGAGAACATCCAACTTCCTTTGTAATTACCTTTTGAGGCTTGCACTCTTTGTGGGGGGTGTCAATGAGGGTTTTCTGCACAACTGTCAGGTCAGCAGTCTTCCCCATGATTGTGAACCCCACTGAATCAGACTGAGAGACCAATTAAAGGCTCAGGA
>NC_045741.1:4243777-4243921 GCF_008692095.1 Etheostoma spectabile
AGGTGTTTTGGATTAATTAGCTGATTAGAGCAGTGATTTTCAACCAGTGTGCCGCAACGCACTAGTGTGCCGTGAGAGATCGTCAGGTGTGCCGCGTGAAATTATCTAATATCACCTAATTAACCATTGTCGGGTGTCTGTGCT
>NC_045741.1:4243931-4244395 GCF_008692095.1 Etheostoma spectabile
GTAACAGATAATGTAATACTCTTCTATTTCAGTGGGTGGCAGCAGAGAGCGATAAATGCCTGTAAAGACGATAGAGTTAGTGCTGCACGACACGTGACAGTTTGGGATCTCAGCAAGACGAGCAAGTGACAGTGATGGAGAAGTTTTGAGAAGGGAAAATGCAAATGCCGAACAGATGAAGGCCCTAGTATAAGTGGTCAAAAGAAAAAAGACAAGACGGTGAGCTCGAGGCAATACAGCGAAAGCTATCTTTCATTTGGATTTACTTTCACCGTGGATGCGACAGCACCGACGCCGCTGTGCTTGGTGTGTGGTGAGAAGCTATCCAATAGCGCCATGGTGCCAAGCAAGCTTAAACGCCCTCTCCAAACGAAACACTCTTCCGTTCAAAACAAACCGATGGACTATTTTGTACGCTTACGTGCAAACAATGAGAAACAGGCAACTTTTTTTAGAAAAACCAC
>NC_045741.1:4244405-4244486 GCF_008692095.1 Etheostoma spectabile
GAGAGAGCCCTCAAAGCTAGCTACCTTGTTGCTGAACTCTTAGCTAAATCAAGAAAGTCCCACACTGTGGCAGAAACATTA
>NC_045741.1:4244496-4245251 GCF_008692095.1 Etheostoma spectabile
CTTGTAAAGCCATTGTAAATGAGATGCTTGGCCCTGACGCGGCCAAAGAGGTGGCTAAAGTGCCTCTCTCAGATAACACAATTGCCAGACGTATTGATGACATGTCTGCGGTTTGGAAAAGATGCGCATCAGCAAGAATTTGCCTTGCAACTTGATGAGTCGACGGATATTAGTGGACATTGTCAGCTCTTGGCCAACGTGCGTTTTGTGGATAGAGAAACCATTAGAGAAAACTTCCTATTTTAAAAGGCACTGCCAGAAAAATCATCAGGAGAGGAATTATTTCGGGTCACGTCGGAATATCTTGACAAACGTGGGACTTACGTGGGAAAACTGCACAGGTGTCTGCACTGATGGAGCCATGGTTGGGCGCATCAAAGGCTTCGTAAGTAGGGTCAAAGAAAGAAACCCAGATGTTATTGTTACGCACTGTTTTTTGCACCGTGAGGCCCCCGTTGCAAAGACCTTACCAGCAGATCTAGCTCCTGTGTTGGATGATGTTGTGCGCATAGTGAACTTTGTGAAGACGCGACCTTTGAAATGTCGCTTATTTGCGTCTTTGTGTGAGGAAATGGGAGCGGAACAGAAGGTCTTGTTGCTCCACACGGAGGTCCGGTGGCTGTCGCGCGGCAAAGTGCTGGCCCGTGTGCATGAGCTGCGAGAGGAACTTAAAGTATTTCTGACAAACGAGAGGTCCGATTACTCAAAGCTGCTTGCAAGTGATGAGCGGTGTGCAAAGCTGGCATACCTGGCTG
>NC_045741.1:4245261-4245391 GCF_008692095.1 Etheostoma spectabile
TCATCATCTGAATGAACTGAACACACGGACGCAAGGCCGAAATGAAAACGTGCTTACAAGCACTGATCAAATGAACGGATTCCGTTTAAAGGTGCAGCTCTGGCGACAACATGTGCAGCGTGGCAACCTT
>NC_045741.1:4245401-4245722 GCF_008692095.1 Etheostoma spectabile
CGCTCACCGAGAAACGTCATGATGCCAACACTGCTGTAATGTGCGAGGTGATTGGCACACAGTTGAAAACTCTCGAGGAGAAGTTGTCATTTTATTTCTCTTCAGCCTTCACAGAATTCCTTGAATGGGTTTGGGACCCATACAGCTCAGCGTCCGTTGCTGGACATAACTTTAAAGGAGCAAGAGGAACTCATTGAACGGAAACAATATCGTGGTTTAAAGCTAAACTTTGCTGATCTTCCTTTGGACAGTTTTTGGTTATCTATTGCCAAGGAGTTCCCCATTCTGGCCAACAAAGCTATTTTGACATTGCTCCCGTTT
>NC_045741.1:4245732-4245973 GCF_008692095.1 Etheostoma spectabile
ATCTATGTGAGCTGAGCTTCTCAAGCTTGACTGCGATAAAAACGAAAAACAGAGAAAGACTGAGAGCTGTTGAGGAAGAGCTTTGTGTGTGTCTTTCTACCATTCCTGCCAAGATATCTATTTTGTGTTCATCAAAACAGGCCCAGGTTTCACACTAAGTGCGTATAAATATATTTAGAAACTATATTAATAACTATATGTATTGTGTTAGAGTGTCATTTTGGTTGGTGGTGTGCCCCAG
>NC_045741.1:4245983-4246231 GCF_008692095.1 Etheostoma spectabile
TGTAAGTGTAAAAAATGTGCCGTGGCTCAAAAAAGGTTGAAAATCACTGGATTAGAGTGTGATACTTTGAGCCTACAATGCTGAACTTTTGCACCATTTGCTAATTTTCTGAGATTTTGAATTTCATAAATAAGCTGTACTCATGTAATCATCAAAAAATATATCAAATAAAGGCTTGAAATATCTCCCTTTGCATGTAATGAGTCTAAATAATATATTAGTTTCACCTTTTAAGTTGAATTACTGAA
>NC_045741.1:4246241-4251078 GCF_008692095.1 Etheostoma spectabile
TTTTGCACCATATGCTAATTTTTTGAGTTTCACCTGTAGTTATTAGTCTCCATCTAGTGATAAGACCATGCAGCCACAATTGGACTTTTAGTTGAATCATTTTATTGAATACCTTGCTGTGTCCCTTTAACCCGGTCTATAAGCTTCTAAAAAAATTAAAACACCACCACAGAAGAATACAATTAATAACAATCATCAAATTTAGAACCATTAACTGTTTACATTAAAGCAGAAAACACGACTTTGCACATATTAAAACCTGTAAACCAACACAGTTCAACTCAAAGAAAAGATACCGCCTGTAGTTTCAGTGGAATGCGTTATTAAAAAGTTCAGCAAGTAGAAATCCCAGTGAAACCCACATATATACCTTGAATTTATTCAAGTAAAATTCAGTGTTATATTCATCAGTGTATCTTTATCAGTGCAATTCAATTTCCTGACGTTTAGTAGCCTGCCTCCAGCACATAAAGCAAATGAAAGCACCAGAACATTTGAAGGTTTGAAACAAAAGAAGAGTCATTTTGTAACTGCATAGCAGACCAAAAAAACTCCTTGAATTATTAGTTCTTATCTTTTATTATTTTATTTTGTTATTATTTGTTCTTATCTTTTGACCATCAGAGCTTAACCTTTTTTTCCCTTGTTGTAAAATGTGAAGCTCTTAAAGGTAAAGGCTTTTGAGGAAAAAAACAAATTTCCCTGTAAACATTGTGAAAACATTCAGAAACGTGATTTTTCCATCAACCATAATCCACCTTTATCTAACTGAAACAAAAGGAAAAGCTTAAAACCTGAAGATCCTGAGAACCACGGTACCTAGCCAACTAGTAGTAGTGGGTTATGTACACACTATGTACCACTATCAACTGTGACACTGTTGAACGGCATGCTGGGTACAACCCGCCCTCCGTCGCTTGATACAAGAACGGATGATGTAGCAAAGTCAAACCTCTCGAGAATCAGCAACTTTCAAAATGAATGCTTTTGTTTCCAGGAAATAGCCTGATCCCAAATATCTAGCTGTTAGCAAATGACATTTATAGTCCAGCATTGCTCAGGGACTCAGACATTGCTCAGGACCCGAGGAAGCGCAGTGGCGAGTTGTCAAGCAACAATCCCACGTAAACAACTTAATAAATATATAAAATAAATAGATTTATAAATAGTAAAAGAACACGTCACTGCATTGGAAATCATATATGAATTCATGCAGCATTGGAACTCAGTATGTGTTGATTTTCTCGTTTTGCATTCAAATATCATCTAGTTTCCTGAAACGGCTTGGAAGGAAATCAGTGACATTTAGGCAAACTCATAAACAGGAAGTACACACACTTAATCCTTTTTGTGTCACGGCTATATATATATATAAAAACCTTATGTAACCAGTCTGCTTCTCTGACTACAGATTTGAGAAGTGAACCCAGTAACAGAGTGGGCTCAACAGGATTCAGACCATCTGGAAATCCTCATGACTCCCAAACCTCTTTGCTTGTTGCAGTTGATCTTCTTCCAAGAGCAGCTCGGCCTTTACTAGTCAGTAAGACAAGGGAACCAGAAAACAGATCTGGGTCTGGGTGGGGGTTGATATCCAGGGAGGTCCTCCAGGACCTTCAGCACCTCCCTAACCTCCCGTCCAGAGAGACCTTTCCACTGCAGCAGTTTGGGCAGGAGCTTCAGGTCCTCTCTGAACCACGGCCAGGAAGGAGTTAGGAGTGCACTAACTTAAGAAGAGTCTTTAACCTGCATTCTTTCTATGGCCCATGGGTCGACACAGGGTTGTAAAAAGAAGTCATTTTCTATAGAAGCATCTATGGGGAATTTCGTCCACTTCTACATTTTCCATAATGACTTCGCAGGTCTAAATCGCCCAGTTCAATCTTCTTCAATACAGCATGATGTTTATTTTGTAAATTATGGTCCCATTTTTTTTTTATTTTGAGTAAAGGCAGGTTTTAAAAGGCACTATAGTAGTGTCTATGCAGCACACACAAACACAAACACATCCCTTACTTTGTACCAATCTGTGTTTCAGTGGTAGTCTTTGGTTGTCATTTGTTTTAATATTTTGGATTATTTTTAATAACTCTGACATCTCTCTATTTGTGCAGTATAGGTCCGAGTAGTGTGTCTCTTTCAGGCCTGTGTGGTAATGATTACTAACAAACATAGTGTAATTGTAATTCCCCATTTATTCTGTTTATTGATCATAAACAGATAAATAATTAATGGACAGGGGGTGGGAGAGAGACGGGGTGACACACTTGAACCCGGGCACTCTGTCTACACTGGGCCCACCCTCTTACTGGGGAGCTAGAGGTCGCCCCATCTTTGGGTTTATTGATTACAGGGTCGTTCTTCCAAACGAATACAGACAGCCAAGCAGTACTATTGGACGACTTGGACACAAACTTCTGTAAAAACTGTCAGAATGACTCACCTCGATGTGCGCGGTCTGTCTGCATGCTCCCATGGTCAGCTTTTAATCGTGTCGATGCTTCCACACTCCAACAGGTCTTTGACTTTCAGCAGCATGGATTTCCACGGTCTGCCCCAGACCTGAACAACACACACACCACGGTCAGGAAGTTATGTTAACCATGAGACTTTATCCTAAGCGCGAATGTCATTAACAAGCAGTCCGTTTATCTCACCATTCAGAGAAGGTGTCGTGAGATCTTCGATCATCAGCAACCTTTTTTCCACACATCTGGACTCCAACACCTGCTCAGTTTGCTCTGCTCGCTCTGGATAAGATGTGCCAGGTATGAGTGAGCGGTGAGCTTGTAGGCCTCGTCTATCACTCTCTGAGAGACACAAAGTCAAATATGAGCAAGAGCAGAACAGCATAAAAAGCATTCAGACTCAAAGATACGGAAAGAATGCTGCAAATAATTCAAAGTCTTTATATTTTCTGATTGTAATATGGTTCATACCTTTTGTAGGCCTGCATCCTGACAGCATGACAGCTCCGTGAAAAGACTCTGTAGTTCGTCGATTAGGAAGAATTCCTTGTTGTCTGATTTGAAGTATCTCTTAAAGTGGCTCTGGGATTTAACAAAACATTCAAATGAGTTAGACAATTTCGCCAATATCAATACCTTTTGAATAAGAAACAGCAGGCCTACATTGTGACTAGTCAACAGCTACCTTTGCGTGGTCACTAAGATTTTCTCAGAAGTTCAAAGTGAACGCCTCCATGTCTTTAAGCGTTGCCACGTTTCCATGACAGGACGCTTTTAGCTTGGGTCTGGACATTAACTCCCTGGGAAAAATATCATAGACACACATCACTTTCCTGTGATCTTTCCTGCATTCTTTCTTGCATTGTTGTTTTTGTTGAGTGTCATTTTTATTAGTACCTGTTTTAAGAAACAGGTTAAAATTGATTAACATTGGGTGCCAAACTCACTTGAGTTTATTACATTGTTCAAAGTCTTAAGAAGTGTTTTGTTTCTGGTTTGTCCATTTTGCTTTCTTTTCAGAATCCAGTCGTGCATGGCGTTGTAGCTACAAACCAGAGCAGATATGCAGAGTTAACATGCAACGTACTGCCTATTAATTATTGATATGGACTTAAGTCTGCAGGAGAAATCTCATGGCTCATTCTCGATACCTCTCCTAGACACGCCGCAGCTCAAGTGAAACACACCACTGCACGAGTTCCTCGAGTTTTGGCTGATTTTTTGTGCTGTCCTGTGCATGGCGTCAATGCACTTAAAGAGAAATAACAACAAAAAGAAACAATATTTTTAGCCATCCAATAAACAAACAAAAAAATTCTAAAAAGCAAAGAAATTATCATTTAAAAAAAGAGACTTTATCATCAAATCAAATAAAAATACCAAACAAATCAATTTAAAGAAAAACAAACACCCACAAATCATTCCCCATTGTCTCACAATAACATCATACACTCCATATAATATGTATTTCTGGTTTAATAAGTACCTGTATAGTGTCCAGATAAAGTTCATTGTAAGCCTCGTTGCTTCTCTCGTGCTGCAGGATTGCCTTCAGGGACCCTCTGACCTCCTTCTGTGGACCAAAAAGACACATATGACGCCTTAGAAGTAGCAAAAATAGAAATTAGCAGCATAAATAAAGTGTGGTTTTAGTGGCATATAGTAATATAAAAATGAACATAATTCTGGATGAATGCATGACATGAACAAAAGTCGTCGGTTGCTGATTTATCATTATTCTTCAATTAAGGAGGCTGAAAGAATGGTTTTAAAATGTGTTTTAATGGCCTTGATAATGACAGCTGTTGGTTGTGAAACGGCAATTTGATTGGCTGTTTGTCAAGTACCGGTGTTGTCATTGGCCCATGGCTGACAGCCCCTCAGTGTCTATTTAAAAGAAGGAAGTTTATGACGCATTATGAAGTCGGTTTTTCCCGAGGAGGTAAGTTAGCGTCTACAAAGCGTAGCTCCCCTGGCGCCATTTTAATGCTACCTAGCACTCATTAGCATCCCATTGACTCCCATTCATTTTGGCGTCCCTTTGACAGTGAATAACTTTACATTTGAAGCGTTTAAAGACTCTATTTGTCCGTTGTTCATTTCTAAAGAAACACAACAATGTACAAAAGGCTCAATTACCTTGTAGCTCACGTTATGGCTCCCAAATGTTTTTACAAAAATAGGCTAATGATTGTGTCATAATTAAGCAATTTGCTGTTGCATAGTCGACAAATCACCATTTTGTCAGGAGAAGAAAAGACAGTTTGGACTTCATCAGCTGTTTAGGTTCAATTACTAACTTTAACTAGCGTGTTAGTTAGCAGTAATTAGCCTGTGCCTATGTTAATGTCAACTAGCATGTTAGTTAG
>NC_045741.1:4251351-4253984 GCF_008692095.1 Etheostoma spectabile
ATGTCAACTAGCATGTTAGTTAGCAGTAATTAGCCTGTGTCTATGTTATCTCCTAACAAATACCTACCTCTCCGTCTGCTGATTGGGAATGATTGAGATTTCTCTTTGCACACACTGCTAATGATTTGGTTCTTACCAAGATAAAAAAAAACAGGACCCGCTGTTTTCGGCGCCGGATGTTTTTTTAAAAACATTCATATGTTAAAAAAATATTTGCATTTAACGTGGAGTGGTTAAATGGCTAACTGCTTCTGAATATTAAGCATCTTTCTGGGAAGATTAGCTACCAAACATGAAAGCAGCAGGAATACGTGGTGAAATTGGGCAAACATGGCTACAGAAATCACAGCGAAATGTGACATAGCCAATGTTAATTTATGTATACAGACTCAAAGCTAAACATGAGACTTTGTGAATCTGGAGCAGTTGTCAGTGAAGTAATCTGTTCTTAAAATAGTTTTTTGGAGGTTAGACTTCCTGAAATACCTGAAAATTCCTTTAAATGTTAATTTAATAGTTTTTTACAGCCTCAAAACACAAAGTGGCCATAATATCGCTGTTTACTTGGAGATAAGCTGAGATTGCTGCTTTCATTTAGTTTCATGTCCCTCATGTAGAGGCCCCGTTACCAAGTAACCAAAATATTTTCACCACAGCGATGCATTGTGTTCTGGGAATTAACCTACTCCCATGACTCCATTACACAAAGACACACATTAATAAATATCTCATAAAAGGTGTAGAAGGCTACAACAAAATACCAAATATAAGCATAAGCAGCCCAAACACTGTAAGAGGAAGGTAGTATTCTCACCATCACATGTCCCAGCAGTTTGTCCTTTGCTTTTACCGCCAACTCTGTGAACAGCAGGATGTCAACTTTTTTCATGGGATCCATTTCTTGCGGGCCAGACTGACCACATGGCTCCTGGCTGGGAAAGTACCACAAACATCAAAATCAGAAGTGGGCAGCTGCTTGTGTCACATCTGCATCAAATATACGCTGTTCAGAAATAATAAGAGTTATCCACAAATATCCATGGTGTACTTATACAGCAGCAGTTACTGTGGTCCATACAGCGGCATTTTAGTTTTTGAGGTATGTACGAATGGTTCATGAGAACAGCCTGCTGAATTAGAAATACAGGCTTGTCTCTATTATAAGCCTACTTAAAATAAAGGCCTCTACAGTTGATATGATGAAAGATACAATATGCAGTAAATATGCAGAAATAGATACCTCAGATATGTATCTTGGAGCCACTGCATCAGCTCAAAGCAATTCTTGGAGGAGCTGCTTTGGTTGAGTAGATCATGGAGGTGTTCAAATGTCTTCCGTTGGTAGCTTTCAATCAGACACTCCATCAACCCCATTTGTTTCAACAGGGGGCCCAGCTTCACAAGCTCTTGGTGCACAGTGTCCTGCACATCCAACAGGTGCCGCAAGAGGTTCTGGTCCACGTCTACCGGTGGCTTTGGGAAGCGCTGGGACACACAACTTTGTATGAGGCGTGTGCGGTCGGCATCAGGGGCCACACCCAGAAGTTCAGCCAGTTGCTGACTGCTGATCTGTTCTTCACTCTGCAGGTGTTGTTCCTCGTTCCTGTTGGAATGGTTCTGAGCCATAACGGCACAACAGGTACTGTCCGGTTCCATATCTATTAAAAAAGTCAATGCAAATTTGTTATAGTTTATTGTACGCTGTAAATATTACTTTAAAATACAAATACATTATACGTGAATAGTATAGAATAGAATGCCTTTAATGTCATTATACACAAGTGCAATACCTGTGCAAAAAGATTGAAGCAACCCCTTTACAGTGTCAACACAAAATATAAAACTATAAAATAAAAAAATATAAAATTTAAGTAGTGAAGAAAAAATGGAATGGGAATGTGGTGCACAGTCCTGAGAGCAACTATATACATATATAAAGTAGTAGAAGGAGAAAGGGTTTGTATACGTGTATGTTGTGTATGTTGCTAATGTAATGTAACTAAGGAATTAATACGAGATAATAATATTTATATTTATATATAATATTTGAGATAATTGTACTTCACTTGAGTACATTTCACATATATATATATTTGTTTTAATCTCATGTCATTTTCTCCTTCTACTCCACTGAAAGCATTGCACTTTTACTTTTAATTATTTGATAATCACTTTTCATGTAAAAAAAATGTATGGCTCCGAAAGATTTGTTAATTCTTATGATAATGTTAATGTTTTAGTTATAATGTTGAGGTTTGGACTGTTGGTTGGACAACACATAACTGAAGGTGTCACTTTGGGCTCTAGGTAATTGTGACGAACATTTGTCACTATATTCAGAATTCTTACAAAAAACATCAATCCATTGCTGAAAATAATCAGCCGATTCATCCATAATGGAAAATTATGGAGAAACCCCCTTGGATAATTCATTGGGAAAACCTCGGTGGTCCTCTGACTTTTTGTCTAGCGCCATCATCAGGCTAAACTTTCGCTTTGTCAAATTCTTTGGTTAATGACCAAATATCTGCAAAACTAATGATATTCTTAGTAGCCTCAGCTGTACTTAGTCCTGTGCTTAGTCCTAATTGTAAAACCCTTACACACACATACACACCATTAATCTATGCTCA
>NC_045741.1:4253994-4254577 GCF_008692095.1 Etheostoma spectabile
CTGATTCTGCTTCATCATGTTCTTGGCTGCCATGCATTGTTTTACACTCACTCATGAAACTGAATAACAGCTTGTGTAGTAGTGTGTGGTGTGCATGCCGACACACCTCAAGGGTAATGTAGGTCACATTCAGTGTTTGTTCAGGACAGGTAAGCAGGAATTCCCCCAACATACCTGACACAGTTTGAAAAGGTCTGATTTGAACAGCATGATCACAGTTCTCAAATAGTGATCCAAAACTACCCCAGTGGGAACAGTTTAATGTTTTATATCTCTCTTTTCTCTTGAGACACACTTCAATAAACCTATTTTTAGAGGGGTGAATCAGAAGAGAAGTCCCAGTAAAAGTAAAGCCTATAGGGTTTTTGTGGCTTTTTAACTTTTTTAAATCATCATTACTACATGTGTGTTTCACACATGTACAAAAATGGTATTTCCAATTATTTAACCAACCTTATCAAGATGTTTTGAAGTATAGCTCTACGCTATTAAGACAGACAGTAGAAATTATAGAGGAAAATAGTTATAGTCTAAGTAAAAAGAAGCTCACTCGTGCTTTCAGCTATGCAAACAAAGAAAACTC
>NC_045741.1:4254587-4255666 GCF_008692095.1 Etheostoma spectabile
AAAGAGTCTTACCATCATGTTTGTTGTTGTTGTTGTTGTTATTCTCTAATAAAGGTCTCCTGCTGTCCCTCCTCCCAAAGTTTGGCTTCCACAGTTTCATCTCCAGTTTGAAAGGTTTTGCACAGGGTTGTCCCTGCAAGCTGCTGTCTCGGAGTGGTGCACGCTCAGGACTGGTTTCATCTGTGAGTCAGAAGCTCTTTTTATCCCTGCAGATGAAAAGGGGCATTCCCATAACATCATCCACACTGTACTTTCATTTTCTATCGGCACTCGTTCCAGCATGTGAAAGTTGTTGCATCAGCCACAGTAATAACATATAAATACTTTGGATGCTGCTACTTCTACTACTACTACTACTACTGGTACAATAGTATGACATAATAATAATTGAAATGGAAACAAAAGTCCCTGACTGGAATTGAAAATGTGACGTTCTGATTATGTGGGATCATCTCGGAGGAGAGGATACTCACCAGTGTTTTGAAGCTCCTTTACTGAAAATTGTGTGAAATGAAATGCATTCCATACAATAAATCTTTGTCATGAGAAGACATTTTGGCTGACAGTAGGAAAAGCACCGATGTAAATAATCTCCCTTAAACCATTCGTACATTATTCAATTCAATTCAGTTTTATTTATAGTATCAAATCACAACAAAAGTTATCTTGAGACACTTTACAGATAGAGTAGGTCTAGACCACACTCTGCTATTGAGCAAGGCACCAAACCCCACTCAGGGTGACATCTCTCCATTAGTGCAAGAATAGGTCCTGTGTGTATTTCAGGCCTGTGAAAATTGTAATTTCCCCATAGGGGATCAAATTTAATTACAATTATATTTATTGCTCTGTATAATTTTTTACTTATTTTATTCATTTATTTGACAGGGACAGTGTACATTAATTAACATTGCTGTAAATGCACCAGAATTAGCCAAAAGGCTATTTTTCATTCGTTGTCCCTGGACAGATCTTAAAATTGTCTCCCTAAAAAACAACAACAATAAGAAAATTACAATCAACAATACACATATAAAAAGTAGTAGAACAGATAAAACTCTTTACATCCCGTTGATAAA
>NC_045741.1:4255676-4257297 GCF_008692095.1 Etheostoma spectabile
AAATGTAATACAGACATTAGGGAAAATAAAAAAATAAATTGACTAAAACGACAAAACTTTAAATTTGTCAGATAAGCTCAACTGCCACGTCCCGTGAAAAGACCGACAGCCCACAGTGCACGTAGCCAGCTCCCAGTAACCTTTTGTCGGCTAAATTTAACTGTAAAGACCGCTAAACGGAGCTATCCGGTTCATGTTGAATAACGAGGGGTAAGCGAGTCTGTCAGAGTTGACCAATGTGTGTGAGCAGGGGCGTAGCACAAAATTCTGGTCCCTGTAGAAAGGCATTCGTTTTGAGTTTGAATATATATTTGGCTTAACAGGTCATGTGTGTTAGCATTTTAACGTTAGCTAATTTGAACAAAATACAGCTGTGGTACCACCAAAGTTATTATGTATGATTCATCTTGTGCAGATAACCACGGTGCTTATTTTTTGGTTAATTGTAAATATATAAAATTGAAAATCCATTCTGACAAATTAACGGTTTAAAAAAATAAAATTAAACGATAAAGTTAGTCCTAACCTCAGAATTTTGCGTTGATTAACTCGGCCATAACATTTAAGCTTTAATTAAAGTTCAAATTCAATTTCAGGAAACCAAATCTGTTTGACAATTGCAAGCTCATGAATTTGAAAAAACCGATCTAATACTGACAAAGAACTAGATTACTAAATAAAATGAGTTTATTTCCAGACAGAAACATTTTAATTTTTTTTTATTTTTCCTACCTGCTTGTTAATATTGAGGAACACAATACATTTACAAGGGACCTTTAACTAAAGTTCCCCTGATTTGAATAATTATCAGGCAAAAAAGAGCATACAAACTGTGAAAAAAGGTGTGGCGTCATCTTTGATAATCACCTCATCTTGACTCTATATGATCATTTCAATTTTATACAGTAGAAATCATACATGCTTTTATTTCATCTCGTTTGGACTATTGGTCCTTCTTTTAACAACACAAGTCTTTAAAAGAAAGTGCAAATGAAAAAGACATACTTTATTGATTTTACATTTGAAATTACATGACCCATACTGTTGAATACTGTGAATTTTGTAACTAACGTGTTTGTTGGATCTCTGAGGAAGGAGGCTGAGGGTCAATTTGAGAATTAAGAAAAGGTTTAATGCAACAGAATGATGAAGAGGATAAGACAAAGACAATGAGACACAGACAACATAATAACACTGCAGCTGACAGCGGACTGGATTCATGCTTCCCTCACGATGGAGTCACGTGACACCAGTCCTGAATATTCCTAAATCACACAGATTTATCCCCTGCACCTTGGGGCGGTTCCTTTTCACCCGGTGCATTCAAATCCTTTCTCATTGGTCCGTCGTTGGCATGGCAACATGCCGGCGCATCTTTGCCGTCCAATGGGGGAGGACAAGCCTTCAAACTCTGCCCCTTTGGGGAACTTTTTTGGTTACAGAGCAAAAGGGTCTGTTGTGTAAATGTGAAACTCTAACATCAACAGTTTAATCAACATTGTATTGTCTTAGCCTAGACTAAGACCCCAGGGGGCTGGAGACAGAAGGTTACTTCCTGGTGGGTAGGAGGAAGCTTCTTTCCATATGTTAAATGCCAGACTTGACCTGTGGTTCTTTACAT
>NC_045741.1:4257307-4257681 GCF_008692095.1 Etheostoma spectabile
AGAGGGGGGAAATGGGGGACAGAGATATGCATCATTTTCTAACCTGCCTCCATCATACATACATTGTTTTTTACAACATTGTTTGTAACTTTTTATAACTCAACAATACCCAGGACCAATACATGCACTAACGGAGAGATTTCAGAGTGACGGGGCTGCCCATGGACAGGGTACAATCTGAGTTTTCTGTTGCACGACTGAAACTACTTCTGAACGTACACATGTTCCACCCAAACAAGTTCCTTCCAGAGATGATTTTGCAGCTCCATCCGGTTCTTAGTGGTGCCCAAGACGATTGTGATTGGTTTAAAGAAATGCCAATAAACCAGAGCACATTTTACTCTCATCCCAGAATGCTGTGTGGACTAGCCAGA
>NC_045741.1:4257691-4259632 GCF_008692095.1 Etheostoma spectabile
CAGCGCTGTGGAGGAAGGTCTGGCAATGTGGGACTATGGGTTCGGTACCCAGAAGGTTGACTGGCACCTCTTCAGCAACCAGTCCAATCAGTTGAGAAACTGTTGTGGGAGAATGCACTTCTAATAAATTTGCCTGGGTTTGACACTGAGTTCCAAGCTACATGGCAATTGCACAATATGTTTTTTTTTATTTCTTTGAGGAAGTCATCAAAAATATGCTTTATGTTTGAACACCATTTTACTCATGCCTCTGTTCGTAGGCTACAACCCTGTGTTCTGTTATCTCACCGGGGATTGATAAGACTAATAAACCAATAAGGTTCCTACAAGGGCCAGGCACCATGGTAAGATCCAAACTAGTGCAGGGAATGCTGGGAAATCTTTCCTCCCAAAAATCCCAAACAAACAAGCCAGTTTTAACAGTTATTTATTCACAAAAATGCAATTTCAAAGAAGATTATGAAGACGTGTTTTCATGGCGATTATCCAAAAGACAAATGAATCACTTTTCTATAATTGCTTGTATTTATGGTTAAAAGTTATGCCATTTTGTTCATTGTTTGTTACGCGGTACTCTGATTTAACATAAATGTTTTCTCCTACATTCTTTTCAGTGTTTTTTTTTTATTTATTTTTTTATGTGTGTATGTGTATGTTTAAAAAAAATAAAAGGGTAAATTGTAAAATTGCTATTGTGGCACTCGTAAGTATGTAGTGCCATATTGACAAATGGAAATATATAAAAAAAAAAAAAAAAAAAGTTATGCCATTTTAGTGGCAGAACATATTTAAACATCACCCCCACTCAGAAGGAAAAGTCCAAGAAATATTTGGGATTAGTTTGTTCCCTCGGTTAAATCCCTGCTTCAGATATGTAGTCATTTTATGGACAACTTTCTGTAAAATGTTTATTACATCTACAATATTTGTTCAATCCCTGCACTGTTCACCTTTTCACTTTTGCACTATCATCATTACACACAGTCTACAATAGCATCTCACCTTATCATGGTCATTGCATTTTTGTGAGTGATTTCTATTTTTATTTGTATTCTTATGTATGTGTGATTTGTGTGTGTATATGTGTTTGTTGTGTTATGGTTGGTTGTTACTGGATGCCTAAAATATCCTACGGAATGAATAAAGTATCTTTCTATCTATCTATCTATCTATCTATCTATCTCTATTTGTAATTATCTTTTTGTACTAGACATATTAGGGTCAATCTAATCAAATAAATCTATAAGTATGTGATGTACATAAAACCATGCATGTTTAGCTGGTTATGTGTTTTGTCAGGATTAAGCTGCTGGAGGAAGAGGAGGAGAAGGAGGAAGGACTGGATGATTCTCTGAGTGAAGTTCACTCTCTGTGGGACAATGGGATGATGTCACTTTCTCAGAGTAATGACATTTCCAGTGGAATTTAGGTTTGTCACAATGATATTTTGTGTTGATATAACCCGAGAATGATCTCTTGTAGAAGAAAGACATGATCAGGTTGCATTGGGTTTTTTACTTTGGTGCCTCCAGTGGGAGTCAGAGACAGTCGTTTTAAAGACTGGAGTTTCCAGGAAGTCACGTGCTCAATTCTTGGCAAAAGATCAGCAGTGGGATCGCATTTCACGGCCTGAACTTGATTTAACTCTTTAGAGAGAAGACAACCACAGGCATTTTAATGACTACTTCATAATGAACTCAACAAACAGGGACAGACATTAGGAGGAATAAAAATACCTTGAGCTGCTGATATTACACGGCCTGCCCTAAAGCCATGTTTCCTATTTAATACTTCATGGTAAACAATAAAAGTAAATAGACTGTTCTCATATTCATTCATTCATTCAGTAATTCAATTCAATTCAATTTTATTTATAGTTATAGTAATTCATTCAGTCATTCATTCATTCATATTTGTTATACAGGAAAGTTAAAAGTAACA
>NC_045741.1:4259642-4261593 GCF_008692095.1 Etheostoma spectabile
ATATAAACGGGCCTGACTCAGTTTACAAACTGGTTTCCAGCAGGTTCCTGTTCTGCAGAAACATGAAACATGGTTACAGCACGTTGGGACAGACATTTGTACAGGACATCGATATGGACTAGACATATTTGGACAACTAAAAGAACAATACAGTTACATAAGGACAAAGACATTTATACAAGACATTAGCTGGGCTAGACAAATACAGACTACAAACATTCAAGTCTCAACTAGTCTGCTACTCAAAGCTCTTTTAGATAGTACAGGAACCATTCACCATTCACACACATTTACACACTGTGGCCAACAAGCTCATCAGATACACACTCACACACACATTTACACTCGATGGCGCAGCATCGGGGGTAACTCGGGGTTCAGTGTCTTGCGAGTGCTCTACCACTGAGCCACAGCCGCCCCAAGGAAAGGAAACATTAACTTTAAACACTTTAGAGACTGAAGATAATGTCTGGTGGGAACGTGAAAGTGAAAAGCGTGTTTTTAGTCGCTTTCAGCTAAAAAATAACTAAATCAGTGGCCATCCCAGACACCAGAGTTTCATCTGACAAGCTAGTAGGACTCTTTTGTCTGCTGTATTCATGTGTTCTTTGTGATGTAATGTATTTATGACATCAAATCTGCCTTTTTTTCTTTTGTTTTTTAAGTTTTAAATATCAAATTCTCCAAACAAGCTTCACGTTCAAGTAGTGATGAAAAGATGGAAATACTGTATATCAGCAGAAATAAGGCATTAATACTTTCTGTTAACCTCTAAAAATACTTGCATTGTATTCATTTATGTACACTTTACACTTTGCTAATGCTTGTCTCCTGCGTTGTCACAAAGCAAAGTTGTTTCTGGCAAAGTGCCAGGGATTTTTGGTTTAGTTTCAACCTTTAAAAAAAAAAAAAAAATCAAATAACCAAACTTCAGAAAACCACCCCGGTAAATAATGAAATATGGCTCTCCTGCCTACAAACGACAAATACAGATACCCCAACTGTATGTAGACTACGGTTACTGTAGAGTGAAATGCAACTTATATTAAAAATCCCAACTCTCAACAAATTGGTTATTAATGTTTAAATATAGTGAGGCTCCATTAATGAAGAACTTGTCAAACAACTGCTCTCTCACCGTATGTCCCATTGTTTTATTAATTGTATTCTATCATATTGTCTTGTATTCATTTCTCATGCACTGTATTTATTAAGTCTGGGCCGTAGTGAGTCTTTAAATATTGAGATCATGAGACCCAGTCGCCTCATGGAGCACAACCCCACACCCCTAAAGAACCAAAGAAAGGCAAACGTTCTTCAGTTTCACATTTTCTCCATTTATTTTCTACATTTTGTCTCCCTAAATAGAAGTCCAAATGTAGTTCCAAAGACTTTTCTAAAATACCAGGACTATAATAATGGTGATGGGAAATACAAAATGACTTTCTCAGAAAAAGATTCTGTCAAATCCAAGAATATTGAATGAATTGTCTGTAATTGAGTCATTTGTCTGTAATTGTGTTGCAGAAACAACACTAAAGTCAATCCCGGCATACACAGATACTTACAGATATGGATAAGTACAGATACTTATTTACACACCCTCAGCAAAAGGTACGTGGTCATGCCTCTTCACGATTTGACCTGGGGCTTTTAGTAGTATTTAGTAGTTTTGGTAGGAGAGAGGGTAAGGGGCAAGAGAGCACAAGACTCCGGGAAAGGGAAGAAGTCGCGTTAGTAACATGCATTAATGGTATGAGGTTGCATACAGATGGAGAGGAGGAGGAAGAGAGAGGTGCTCGGTGCATCATGGGAAGTTCCCCAGCAGTCTAGGCCCTTAACGGCGTAACTAATGGGTGGTTCAAGACTTTCCTGAGCCAGCCCTAACTATAAGCTTTGTCAAAGACGAAAGTCTTAAGCCTACTCTTAAATGTTGAGACGGTGTCTGCCT
>NC_045741.1:4261603-4287106 GCF_008692095.1 Etheostoma spectabile
AACTGGAACCTGGTTCCACAGGAGAGGAGCCTGATAGCTGAATTTAAGACAATGAAGTGCTTCCAACTTGGCTTCAACAGTTTTTGCCTCTTTCCTTTTTCAGTGTTAATGCCCCTGCGCTCAAAGACAGCTCCATAAATCCATAAAAAAATGGTTTGGTGTTGGAGAACTTGACCTTTGGGATCTTCCAACAACTGTGTTGGACCTCACTAATGCTCTGTGTCTGAAGGGGAGCAGATCCCTGCAGGAGGTTCAAATATCCGGTGGAAAGGGTGAAACCAGAAGAGGGGAGGCTGTGTCCATGTGTGGTGTGCCAACTTGGAAGATATCACCCGTTAGCATCAGCTGTTCTAAACTTTATTATAAAGCTTTACCTAACTAAGACTATCTTTGATGTCAGGAGGGAGACTTGGCTGGCAGCCCATAACCAAATGAAGAAAACATAAAACGGATAAATACAAACTGTCACAGTGGTGGAATGACCGGTTCAGCTATCACATCAGGGTGGAATGTTAGAGGCGTCCACTTACTTTTGGCCACAAATGAACTGTGAGCTGGTAGAAAACATTTGGGACTTTTGGGATCTTTAACCCCCAATAAGAGTAACAACAAAACACATCTGGATTTCCCCTTCAGTAACTGTTCCTCTACTACCTAAATCACAGTGTTATCTATTATATGCACACAAGCATTATTATTATCATCATCATCATCATTTTCAGTATTATTTAGACAAAACAAGTAATGGAGTGAGATTAGATCTTTATTGTGGGAAATAAATGAATGAAAAAAAGCAGACTACGTGAAGCTAACGGCCTGTTGCTTACAAGACATGACGAGGTCGGAAATGACAAAATAAAAAGAAGAAGAAAAATGGCACCAAATATTTCTTTGATAACAAATACATGTGACATTATTGCATTCTCTACAGTTGCCAAATGACAGCTCGGACATAAGCACATCCTGATGACTTATAAACAATATAATACACGTTTCTTTTAGAGTTAAGTTACTGCACAGCTTGTTACAGTATTAACATTTTGGAGACTGCAGGGGAGATGCTGCCCCCTGGGGGAAAGGAATGAAACGATACACTGAGCCACACAAACCCCTCAAGCCGTCCCTTTAAGATTTCTTGTACTCGATTCTCTCCACCTTGACGTCGTCCCCGATCAGCTGGTAAACGTACGTCACCACTGTAGACGCCTGGATGTCCATTAATACAAAAGAGGGGATGATGTTGCTGTAAGGAGAGGAGACAGATGTGTTCTCAGGTTAAAGTGTGTCTTAAAAAATAAATAAATAAAGTTAGTGTGGGTCCTACAGTTACACCTGATGTACTGTATGTCACACTGAAGAGCATCATCAGCGTCCACTGCAGCTCTTTCCAGCAGATCTATTTGATAGAACGTAGCTTAAAAAAAAAAAAAAAAAAGGTTGCTGTCGAATGTATGACTTTTACTTGTAACAGAGTATTTTTTAACTGTGGTATTGTTACATGTACTTAAGCAAAAGATCTGAATACTTCTTCCACTCCTGAAGTTGCTCTTGTCAGTGAAAAATGACACTTAACAAAGTCAGACAGCAACATTGTCTCGGAACTACGTTCTATCAGGTAAATAGATTTTCCGGAAAAAGCTGCTATATGCACTGATGATATATTAGTAAAGGTCTAAAACTATAAGCATCAAAATATATTTAAAGTAAAACATATCCATTATGCAGAACGACCCGTTATAGAATAATATACATTATTGGTTTATAATTATTGATGTGTTCATCACTTTAATATTGTAGCTGGCAGAGATGGGGCTAATCTTAACTGTATTCACTGCTGGGTAGCGTTATCTTTTATAATAAATGATCATTTATTAATTGATTATATTTTTTATCAACAATCTGAATCTCTCTCTATTTTAATTTCTGTGTCTGTACCTACCATGACTGAGAGGAATTGGTGAAATTATGAAATTGACCAATGTCTGTAATTGTACAATTCTAATACAAAACAAATGGTCACACTTCAGCTCAGTGTCCTAATTCTAACTTATGCTGATCACATGAGATGTTTTACAATCAATTCCATCAAAATGGAGAATAAAAATAATAACTGCACTTGCCAATTTGTATCTAGGCTACAAATGTAAACCAGTGTTGTTGTTTTTTTTTATTTGAATGCTTAAATTGAAACGTCTCCCCACTTCCACCCTTTGCAGTAACAGCGGGAGGTGGTGTTACATCCATGTGAAGGACTCCTCTACCTTTCCAGTGCGCTGTAGGCTCCTGTGGCCGAACCAGGGTTGATGTAGAACTTGTTTTCGTTCTCGAAGGCCTCGAACTTGTGCGTGTGCCCAGAGATGAGGATGTCGACATCCAGCTGTCTCTGGAGCAGCGCCAGACTGGCCATGTCGCCCCAGGGGATCACCTGGTGGCCGTGGATGAGACCGATCTTAAACTGGCCCACTGTCACAACCTTCTGCTCGGGGTAGTTCAGGTTCTGAGAGAAAAAAAAAAAAAAGATTAATGCACTAAAATTTAGAAAAGCGTTGTGTTTGCTGGACTTACAGCAGCTAAGAAGATGATTGCAATACGGTGGAAGCCACCTCCTTTCTGGACGTTGTTTGTGTGCGTTTGTGTGTCTTGTTGGTGAGCTGCAAGCTCTGTTCCTGCTGTTGTGTTTTTGGTAGGTCCACCCCCTCCCCGTCTTTCCTCTCTGTGGATCTTTCTATTTGTTCTTTGGTCCAGGGACGCGTTCCTATGTCCCAATGTATTATTTGTTAATTGTTTTGACTATAAATAAAAAATATAAATATTTGATCCCCCGAAAAAAAAAGGATTATGAACTTTTGTTTTAATTTGAAAGTGCTATTCTGGGAATAATACACATGTTCTTAGTACTATACCACTGGAAACTGTATTCTGGACAGGTTTAACCAGACACAGCAGCCAAATCTTTGGTCTTTTTGTCATTGTATGGTGTGGTGTTATGAATATGACTGTTTTTTTCTACAAACACACAGACAGACCTCATCGAAGTCTCCTCGGACTATGTGGACGTCTCCAGCAAGAGTCTTCAGGTAGTCATAGCTCTCCTTGGTGCACAGATTGCCTGTGCAGAGAATGTGCTGGATCTTCCCCGGGACCAACAGCTTCTTGAACTTGGCTGGCAGGGTGTTGCACCGGTGGGGGATGTGCAGGTCACCTAACACCAGGACCAACTGATAGCATCGCACAGACACACACATGGACAGGTTAGTCAACCACTGATGAGGGAGAGTTCAGGCTGTGAGATGTCGCTTCTGAACACTGAAAAAAGAAAGTGGGCCAAGGAGAGAGATCTGTTGGATGCCACGGGTCGGCATCGACCAAAACCACTGTACTCCTCAGTTTTTTTCAAGTTGTCTTTTTTCTTGTTGGAAACCATCAAAATACGGTCCAGTTTTTGTTATTGCACCCAAACAACAACAACCTGCTACAGTTTAATATCATTACAGTGGTTAACCCACCTAATTCGTAAAGCTTAAACTTGTAAATAAGCAATGTTTGTGAGGAAGAAGCTGAGATTATTAAGTGTCTGAATTCAAACTGAGTTGTGAATGTAACTTCTTACATAATCCCAAAAAAAAACAGCCCACTTGGATGGGGAGAATATAGATTGAAACAGCAAGATTTCAGACACTCAATAACATGTAGAACATGAGAGCGAGATAATTATGTTTTCACACCACACAAGAAGTCCATAAGAATCAAACACCAAACAACTTGAAGGTTTATACTAAACATGAAACCCATAAATAACATTTGAACTCCACTGGCCAGCGGAGAAATGTAATAAATGTTGTGGTTACATGTTACAACTTTGGTGAGAAACAAACATTTCAGGGTTCTATTTGACACCATAAATCAGTTTAGCTGATAAAACGGTGCATACAGCTGGCGAGCTCTGAGACAAACCAGGAGCTGATGGACAAAAAATGAAATGTGTGCAATCAGAGGAATACTTCTCGTCACCTCATACACATGAGTTGTAAAAACATTGGTAAATATTTATTCAGTCTGAGCAACTAAAGTTATTGTTATTGCATCAATTGTCATTCACTTTAAATAATAATAAAAAAACCAGCTGATTGGATTTCCTTACTAAGAATTGCTAAAAATCTGTCCAATCAGGAAAGCTCATTATTTCTAAGGTGGAAAGCCTCCATGAGTTTTGCAATAGATGGGTCACTAGTAAGGACTCCAAAAAAGAAGAATCATTTTAAGTTGTAAAACATGAGTCATAGTAGATTTCTATACACATTCTTGAAATTATATATGGGGGTTTTAGGTTTTCTACTCTGACTTATTTCTTATCTATTTTGTTTCATGGAGAAATGAGTGTTTTCTTGTCCAGGTCAACAGTCGAGAGCAGGTGTGATTAAAGCATTGTAGCCTGCCGGGCACCAGATCCCAGCACTGTAGTTGCTGAATTAGCAGCAGAAAGAGCAAACCTCCACAGCTGTGCAATCCTGACCCCATGTTAGTGTAGCAGGCAGAAGAGCGAGCAGAAAACAAGGATCCAACACAGAGCGAGGGAACTTACCCGGTGACCAGCCTGGTTGATTGCAGAGGCAATGAGGGGTCAGAGGAGGAGAGTGGGTGAGATAGGGAGGAAGGCGGGATGTGCATGGAGAGAACGACACGAGGCATGATCAAAGATACAAAAAAAAGAACAAACAAAAGACAAGAAAAAGTTGGGACAAGAGGGAGGGGAAAAACTGAAATTAGAAATTAAAAAGTGAATGGATTAAGTAGACAGATAATCATTCAAAAACAAACAAGAAAAGTTAAACGACAACGTGGTTGAATCGATTGTTAATGGTTGGTGGTTAGTGAGGATGATAAAGCATATTTATACTTTTCACCAGACTGAGGGTGAGCAAAATCATGTGGGGAAGCAAATCAAATAGGGATGGAAATTTAGTTATTATAATCAATGAACAACTTAGATTTAAACTGCACCTACACTTATTACAAATATCTTTCTCCTAATTATTGTACTGTCTTTTACAAAATTTATTGTAATATTTATATAATATATTAAGTTCCTGTCTAAGTCATTTGCTTTGTTGTTCCTATGTAATATGTTATTGTAAAACACATGTGAAACTTACTTTAGCAATAAATCTGATTCTGATTGTTCAACCTATTGTCAATCCAGATAAAATGTATAAAGACAGAGAGATGAATGAATGACTATGAACTAATAAATAACTTATAATAAGTTGTAGTCCTAATGTGAAAACAGTTTTACCTCAGCCAACCTTACTAAGTCAGTCAGTTACAGTTAACTGGATGATTAGCATCAATCTCGCTGGACAGGAAGGAAAAAGTGCCTCATATGATAAAGTAGCTGTTAGCCTGTTAGCCCGGATAGCTTACTGATAGTCATACAGGAACAGGAACAAAATGTCGTGATATCAACTACACAGACACAAAGAATGGTTGATGAACAAACATGACAAGCTGAAAGACCACCGTGCAGATGAATAGAGTGTCTTTAAGGGTGCTTGGAGTGAATTTTTTGGGAGACTAAACTGCCCAGCTGTCATGTGATCGTTTATCCATCTCGGAATGAAGCTTTGCTAAAAAAAAACTGAAATTGAGACTGTGTTGACGCGTTTAAAACCATGATGTAGCCGTTTTTACGTCGCCAACTAGTCTTAGAAAACATTGTGCGAGAAAAGTGCACAAAACACGGGCTGTAAATGTGGGAAATTGTGGCCTTTTCGCCATTTTATACTCACCATCTTCTACTTTAGCTGTTTCTGCTAGTCTAGTTGAGGAAGCGCCTACGCACCACGTACAGCGTCAAGCCGTCAACCAATGAGATACGAGAATGAGAGTACGCACAAGATACAACACTTCCCTTTGTCCTTTCCAAATAAAACAAGTGAAACTTAACGACTAAATAAATGCAATCAATCCTTGAAATCCGTTTTTAAAGAAAGATTGCATGACTAACATTATTTATGAATCTGAAAAAGTCCTGTAATCAGGCTACATAAAACTCCCATATGACATATGTCAAAGGGAACATAGACATTAAGATAGTATCAGTGGTGGAAGAAGTATTACGATTTTTTGTTATTTGTAGTTGTAGTTTGGGGAAGTTTGGGGTCCCCTACTGGAGCTGCTGCCCCCGCGACCCGATACCGGATAAGCGGATGAAGATGGATGGATGGATGGATGTAGTTGTAGTATTTTATATATTGTATTATAGCTATTTAAAAAATAGTTATATTAGAATCAAAATGGGGTTACCAAGTTTTTACAAACAAGGAATTTGCCTTGTTTGTTGTTTCATAATTATGTGTATGTATTTTTCATAGATTGCTTAATTAAATATCCCCTGTAATTTTGTTTATTTCCTATTTTTAAAGTTTAATAACTGTTACGTGTTTTATATTAGATGTGGTATATTTGATGATTAAATTGTCTTCTTGTAATATTAATGTTCCTAAATAAAAAACGAAAAAAGCAGACTTTTGTTTTGTAAATGCTATGACCGGAAGTTGTTACCGTCTATGCGGCTGTTGGCTCGACATTCGTCAGTAAAAGCAACGTTAGAAGCAGTGTTTCGCAGAACATTCGAGAGGTAAGGTGCGAAATAATTGCATCACGTTTTCTTCGGCCTCATTCTGATATGGATTAACCATCGATGGTCGTAATTCCACGGAATAAATGTAGTTAGCTAAATCAACGTTACATTTATTGGTCAATCATGTATTATCTTTACCCAACCGCGTCTTCATGCTAGGAACTGCGTAGCTGCGGAACGTTTTCGCTTTAGCTAGCATCTGGGCTCTGGCTATTTCCTGGAGTGCCTGGCGTTAACGCTGTTTGCGCCTGTTTATATAACGGACTAACGACGAAACTATTTGAGACGCACAATATACTCGTATCACCTTGATGATACATGTACGTTTATGGACGTATTTTGTTTTAATCTGGGGGTGATGTAACATTGATACACGTGCACAAGACATAACGGAACCTTTGAGAATCGTCCTGACCATGGTTATGTTGCAGTCAGGTGCTCCTCGGAATTTCCCATTTTCGGAGTTGAAAAGTCGTTCTCATGACTTAGATGTGTTCGTGACTCGTTTAAACAACATGTATGCTACAAAAAAATGTGCTGTATTTTATTGCTCAGACGTAGAGCGTGTAATCAACACGGTGATAGTCGTTTCCAGTTTGAGGGTTTATATTAGTGATTTGTTCCCAGACTTGTTGCTGCACCAGTGACGTGACATTACGTTATCTCAAACCACTCAAATATAGCTATACCCGATCACGCTAATAATCATTTAAATAATATTAGCCACAAAGACTTGTTTAAATAACTTTTCTAACTAATTAAGGTCACGTGGGCAGCAACTTAACTCTTCTCACCAAAAATACAAATTGCATGTGAGCAACAAAATTCAGATGCAATAGATATATTTATAAAAGGTTTCTTATCATTAACCCAACATACATCGACCGCCACGTTAATGCGTAATATAACGCCAACTTGGCTAGTCGTGTAGTTTAGAGTTAAGACTTGAGGGTTTATGTTAATATTCCCAGTGGGTAACTACATTTTCCGATTATTCTGACACCACTTGAATGCTGCATGTTTTTTATAATACTGTACGTGACGGTCGTGCTACACACCCAATAAACGACATTGGCTGTCACACCTGATGATGCTAACGTTGGCATTTTTTAGTCCGCAGTTTGTATGGATAACAATACGCCTCTTCTCCCAAAGGTCCCCCGAACCCCGAGGACGTTCCGGATAATAACCCCCTTCTGTCTCTGAGCCTGGCGCCTGCACTGTTTGGACGCTTTCGGGTGTTTAACTGTGCATATTTGGCAGCTGAACAACCATTAAGAACCCCTTCTGCAATCAATACAACACCAGCACCAACCATCGACCACCGTTCACTGCGGCTCTTGGACGATCAGCGTTGTGTTTATGTCTTTGTTTTGCGAAAACGGTAAGTTGTGGGAATAATTCATGTCGCATTTCAAACGTTTGGCAATACGTAGGCTATGTGGTTAGTCTCTCAGCGTTGTTATTGTGCAATGTGACGTGTTTTCTGTGCCACTGTATCAAAATGGCGTCTCCCAGGCCCCTCACTCGTGTGCAGTGGATGTATGACGCACTCTGCACCAAGCAGCCAGCTAAGCTAGTTAGCCTCCTCATGAAATAGACTCGACCCCTGCCCTTCTGAAACGCCTCAGCCTCGGACGTCATTGTGTCACTGTCAAACGGGCTGTGAGTCATTTCATGTCGGCTGAGTTAACTCCAGACTCGCCGGTGTTAAAGCCGTCAGCGGGGGAGAGCTGTGTAGCAGCTGCTAGGCCTCCTGTTTGTGACCTAATAACTAGAGAAGGCCTTATGCGACTAAAGCCAGAGGCCCTCATGTAAGACAAAAGGCTTCACAGAACAATTTTTGTATGTGTATGGCCACAAAAGAATCCAGTTTAGTGCCTGGGTTTTTATTTTGCTTCTTTTGATTATTCTGTCTTGCTTGCTAACTGTTTAGCATGGATATTTGCTGGATTTGATTTTGCCAGCAATATTTTCTGAGGCTTTTCATATTTGTAATCTATCGTTGCAGGTATTTAAGATCAATCTTGTTTAAGTGCAGTACAGTAATTGTATAAGTGACCTCTCCATATCCCTCAGCTGTCTCTGGTCTCTTTGTGGCCTGTCCTTCTGGACTGAGGGACATGTGTCATAATTCGCTCCAGGCTGGTTAAATGGTGGCAGTCACCCAAGAATCATCATTTACCACAAGGCTGGATTTCAAACTATCAAGCGTAACAAATTTTAATACAAAAATGAATGATTTATAATCAGTGTTGTAATTGGTTGGGCTTTAAAATGTCAGTAAACAATACAAAACAATTGTCATTTCCCACAACCTTAATTGATCACTTCAAATTGCTCATTACGACTGACCAACAGTCTAAAACCCCAAAAATTTAGTTTGCCATCATACAAAGCCAATCAGCCATTAAAATTTACTGTTTTAACTAGAACAGAAGCTCAAACCAGTGTTTTGGCATTTTTGCTTAAAAAAATAAACTTTAAAATAATCAATTATCCTAATTTAATAAATGTTTAAGGGTTCTCCCTAAAAACTGTCACAGAGCTATTAACACAACTGCATAAACTATTAAATAAGCACTTTTAAACAGTTTTTTTTTTTTTAAATGCTGTTGATCCAGGAACAAAAAGATTTGGAAATAAAATTTGACAATTACAAGAAGTTTAGTTCTAACGTTCTCTATGCAATCAAGTTAGCTAGCAGAGGCTACTATGAAGTTGCTGTTTTATTTTTATAAGTAAAATATTCATTATTTTTGTCACTCTCCTCTTTCAGAGCTGTTGCGCAGCCGTTGGAACCTGTGTGGTGGAAATCTAGCCTTCAAGAAAGGAGCTTGCGGCCACAGCGGCACAGCGTTTTTCATGTCAGAGACAGAGCGCGCTTGCAGTCGTTTATGTCATCCCCTCTTTTCCAGACAGAAGATCCCGAAAAATCCCCAACCAAGATCCTTTTATCTTACTGATAGTGCTAACATCCAGCCAAAATGTCTGTCAACGTCAACCGCAGCGTGTCAGACCAGTTCTATCGCTACAAGATGCCCCGTCTGATTGCCAAGGTAACTGCTCGCTGTGATGGCTTTTTAAGTTTGAGTTGCAGATATTTTCGAAAACGATATTACAGAGGTTGAGAGAGAACCAGCTTCATCATGTCTACTTGAATCAAATTCAAGTTGCGTGAGAGAACATTAATGAAATGCATGTAAAGGAATGACTAATATATATAGTATCTCATTTATCTTTATATTCTGTGTTGTGTGACTAATGTATGTGTGCTGCTGTAACACCGTAGTTTCCCATTTTTTGGGGATCAATAAATATCTATCTAATTTTGGGTCTCGATGGTTTGTTTTCTCATCCAGGTCGAAGGCAAAGGGAATGGAATCAAGACGGTCATTGTCAACATGGTTGATGTTGCAAAGGCACTCAACAGGCCTCCAACATGTAAGTAACGCATGACATGTGCAGTATCATCTTCTGTTTCATCATCTGGCCGGTGTTACACCAAGGAAAACAGTCAGTTTATACCCAGACCGCATAAGGAGCAAGATTCCAGATCAGCCCATCTGAGCTTTCATTTTCTCAAAGGCCGAGCAGGATACCCAGGGCTCGGTTTACACCTATCACCATTTCTTACCACTGGGGGGGCATAGGCAGGCTGGAGGAACTCATATTAATGTTAAAAAAACCTCAAAGGGACCTTTTTAAATTTATTAAGAGATGTAAAGCTGTCTTTTAACCCCTGCTGTGTTTCTGTTTCAAAGCTTTACTTACATTTCTCCTTTATCTTCTTCTGAATTTACTTTACTATTTTATTTATATATACATGCATACGTACTGTGGTGTTTTAGAACGGGCTAACCAGGTGACCCATTTCATTGCGCCATCTGATCTGAACGTCTGATTTTTCTCCGCAGACCCGACCAAGTTTTTTGGTTGTGAACTCGGTGCTCAGACCCAGTTTGATAGCAAAAACGACCGCTACATCGTCAACGGATCCCACGAGGCGAACAAGTTGCAGGACATGCTTGATGGGTTCATCAGAAAATTTGTGCTGTGTCCCGAGTGTGACAACCCTGAAACTGATCTGGTAAATGTCTCACAGCATCTGGGATATAGATCCAGGGAAGACTTAAGTGTGTGGCTTTTTATTTATTTTCAAAACCTATTTTCTTTCAGCATGTCAATCCTAAGAAACAAACCATTGGCAATTCCTGTAAGGCCTGTGGATACCGCGGCATGCTCGACACCAGACACAAACTCTGCACGTTCATCCTCAAAAACCCACCAGGTCAGATTTGGCTCTTTCTAGGAGTTAAACGCAGAGGTGATGGTCCAGCTCCCTGCTGTGTTGAACATTATCGGAACTTGCACTTTTTGATAACGGTTTTATTTCTCACATAATAGAGAGCACTGAAGGTGGGTCTGCATCTGTAAAGAAAGAGAAGGAGAAGAAGAACCGCAAGAAGGACAAGGAGAACGGCTCTGGCAGCGAAGCTGGAAACCAAGAAAACTTTGATGCTCCTAATCCTGTGGTGGGTTGTTAGTTCAGGATCAGCCAACTAGAGGGTCTTTAGGAGTTTCTGTACATTTCAGCAAACACACAGCCTGATGAATCCAGTCAAACACATAACCAGCGGTATTTGCTCACTTTGAGAAAAGGTTTGCGTTAACTCGGCGTGCTCGCTGAGTTCAACGTCCCCGTGAGCAGCTGACTGTGTTTGCCAAAACAAGGATCAGGGATCAGAAGTCCCTCCCTACCACCCAGTCCAGTGTTGCTCTCGATTCACTGTTTTTAAAGCTAGTAGTCCAAAGAGATAGCTTCAACAGAAGAAGCCTCAAACGTTTGCAGTGAGATAAGACGATTAGGCTGTTTACTGCTGCATCCAGAGGTCACTCTAAGGGGGAACAGTGTGTGTGTTATTTAAAGACGGGTTTTACTAGGTAATTGAACTTTTGTAGATTTTAAAAAAATAATCTAATAATAAGAAATTATTAGTCAAAGCTGAGTATCATATTTCTTAAACATGTCTGGAGCAGCTCTTTTAAAGGCTAGGCCAGTCTATCTGAAGTGTGAAAACTAACATTTAAATTTTCTTTTTAGTCAAAGTTCTCATATGGCTGATTGTTTAATCTTTCACATGGAAGCTGAATAGAAAACCACGATTAGGTCATAGGATTTTTTTTTCTTAGCTTTTCCCCCATGACTAAAGGCATCAACCAATTTCGTTGTTTTCTACTCATGAGGGTTATAATACAACAAGAGGCTGTTTTCTGAACATAAACAGGACACTTTATTACCCCTAACCCTTTTCTGTTCTTACCTTTTCACAATTCAAGCCAAAGGCCAGAGCTAATATTCCAACCCTTTTTATCTGAGTGTTTCACATTTGCATCTCTGCCAGTGTGTAAGGTTTTGATGCAGAATATTAAGATGTATGAATAAGCATGGAAATAATATCTCTGCTTATTCCAACGTACTGTATGGAAGACCCTGCAGTTAAAACTTTGGCGTGCATTTCAAGTAGTTGTTGTGACCTTTCGGTTGCCAGGATGGAGATGACGATGATGAGGACTGGGCAGAGGAGACTACAGAGGAGGCGCAGAGGAGGCGAATGGAGGAGATCAGCGACCACGCCAAGAACCTGACCCTCAGCGAGGACCTGGAGAAACCACTGGAGGAGAGGGTCAACCTGTTCTACAACTTTGTCAAAGTAAGGATCCAAATCATAGTCATCTTTCACAAAGTCCAATATTTATTCTTATTTCTATAAAAGTCTACTAATTTTAGCTGTAATGGTGAAGACATTAGTTTATCTCAGTCTTTTAAAAAAAGATGTAAAATGACACAGTTCCCTTTGCGAGAGTTCTAATAGTCAAAAGTATTAAACTTTATGAGCTGAAAAGAAATCTTAAAAATGTAAAGGTATGGCATTTCTTAACTTAAAAACTTTATTTATAATACGATTAGCTTCTAGATTTAAATTCTCAGTTATTCAGAGAAGAATTAAGGGCAACATGAAGGGATCATTTAAATCTCGACTCCTTAAGATCCCACTTGACTTTACTGCTCCTCGTTTCCAGCACAAGAAGGAGAGCAAAACCATCGACGGGGCCGATAAGGAGATCTTGGCGGAGGCGGAGCGTCTGGACGTGAAGGCCATGGGCCCCCTCATCCTCAGCGAGCTGCTCTTCAACGAGAACATCCGCGACCAGATCAAGAAGTACAAGCGCCATTTCCTGCGAGTGAGTTGAACGTAGTTGTCATACGTCCGTCTTTGGGCCCAGATTGGCCGATAGGAAACTGTAACTTCATGCCTCGTTTTCTTAGATGGATCTCCAAACCTTCTCTCCTTTGCACTTTTTTTGTACATGTAAAAAGAAATGTACAGTAACCTAATAAAATCCATTGGCGGGATAAAAACATAAACCTGAGGGCTTGTTAAAGTAAGCCACCTAACATTGATATAAAGACCGTTATACATGCTTGCCAAATTTACAAATCAAATATTTGGAAGTAAATAAAAGAATAAAAATTCCAGACAAGGGTTACTACGGATGAGACAGTAATTCCAGAAATGTATATATCTGCCCTGCATTTACACGCTGTTGTCCTGTTTGTGGCGTTGAGCGAGTGCTGTCTCCTGACTGCTTTCTGATTCTGAATCCCCACCCAGTTCTGCCTGAGCAACAAGAAGGCCCAGAAGTATCTGCTGGGGGGCTTTGAGTGTGTTGTGAAGCTGCACCAGAACCAGCTGCTGTCTCGGGTTCCCATCATCCTCAAAGACCTGTACGACGCAGACCTGCTGGAGGAAGACGTCATATTCGCCTGGGCAGAGAAGGTGGGGGAGTGGACATGGCTTTATGTTGATCTTTTTAGTCATTAGTAAATGTATACAATGGTCCAAAAATTTAAAAAATGGGGTTAAAATAAAGAGCATGGCTATTATTTTGGCCAGAAAATCAAAAAGAACTAGAGAGAAACTTCAAAGATTAAATTTGGTATCTGTTAAATATGTGCTTTAGGGCATATTTCTGTCTTCTGAGGGTTTTCAATTTTATGCAACTGTTACTTTAGAATAGCAGTTGTTTTTACCTGTATGCTACTTTTAAAATGTGCAAAACTGGTTAAAACAAAACTTGTCATGACCATGTTTAAACTAGAATTCTTGTTTATCAAACATATGTGAAGGAAATGTCAGATATTGGCACTGGCTTCCAAAAACCCTCTTTAAATATCCAGTTGTGAATTCATCATGTCATCTTGCTCTTTCTCATACGTTTAATGTGCTAAAAGAGCTAAATCGCCACATAAGTGGGTTATTGTCACATTGTTGTATAATTTGAAATCCTCCCCACTAATGTGGTTAAACGTTTGGAGTATCATTTACCCACCAGGCGCTTTGTCTCCACCAGGTTTCTAAGAAGTACGTCTCTAAGGAGCTCGCCAAAGAGATCCACGCCAAGGCTGCTCCTTTCGTCAAATGGCTGAAGGAGGCGGAGGAGGAGAGCGAGGGCAGCGAGGAGGACGAGGAGGAAGAGGAGGATGATGAGAACGTGGAGGTAACAGACACATGTAGAGTGTCAACGTGGTCTGGCTGGGTTTTTATTCTACATTAAATCTAAATAATGTTTAACCCTTGTGTTGTCTTCCCGTCAAAATAGAATATCTAAACTTTTGTTTTATCAACGTTTTTAACTTTTACATTTTTGTCCCTTTTTTTAACACTTTTTATGCTTTTTTTGAATGTTTGTCTCTTTTTGGGGGGGGGACGTTTTCAACACTACATAACACAAACTTATTAACTTTAGTTTTACAGTTATTTTGGGAATTTATGCTCTATAAACCTCATTTATAGGAAATTATACCTAATGTTTGAGTTAGAAAAGCAGAAATTAGGAATTATTCAGACTAAAATTAAAGGAATGGATGTTGATGATAATCAGACTGGAATATGTCAACTTTTACTCAATACTATTTCAAAAACACTTCAATTTGTTTTCAAATGCTATAAAATAGAATAAGACGCCCCAAAATTAATGAAAGTAGAGATTTGTACTTGGCAAAGAGCGTTGTGTGGAATCAACCATGTTATTTTGGGGAATTAAAAAGAACACTGATATAGGACAACGGGTCAATTTGACCCAAGGACAACATGAGGGTTAAACAAATGTTTGTAGCTGCAGTCAATACACTTCTCAATAGAACATCCCCATTTTAATGGTTATATTTCGTATATTCCATATGTGAATATCAAAACTACCACAGAACAATTTCTATACATGTATAACTTTTTGTTTGTATAAGACTTAAAGAAAGCTGTTTTCAAATTCATCTTTTTAAGGAGGAGAGTTCTTCTAAATCAAAATACATGATGTATACATAATACGCATTATTGTTTTTCATAACCGTAAGTGCAGTATCAAACTCGAGTTACCAAACACTGAGAATGGACTTTTTTGTGAAGTAAGACACATCTAATGTAGCGTTAACTATTGAAATACACATTTGATTATTCATAAATTCCTGATCAGATGTTCTTTTTAACGGAGTAATTGAATGTTTTTGTAGACATAAATACTTAGTCGAAGCAGAGTATTACTGTCATAAAACATGTCTGGAGGAGATCTTAAGTCTTAGTTTTCTTCTGGTTTTGAAACCAAGTGTGAAAACTAACAAAGTACCAAAAGGTGTGCTAGTGTTTAATGCCTGGTTAGTTCTTATTTTCTTCTTCTTCCTTCAGGCAAAGTTCCCGTACATCTACTCGTGTTTAACATTTGACAACACAAGTTCTTTTTGTTAAATAATGAAAGGGTTTTTATAGAATAAAACTACTCTTATAATTACCAAAGCAGCCTTATTCCAGACACCCGTGTGTGTTAAGGTTGTAGCTGTAGGCTGAACCCTCTGTGGTGGTCTCTGTCCTCAGGTGGTGTACTCCCCCTCTGCCCGCGAGCTCAAAGTGGAGACTGTGAAACCAGACAAGCCTGAAAAAGAAGAGGACGACATTGACATTGACGCGATCTGAGAGACTGACGATGATGATGACGATGATGATGATGCTTTTCTTGTGTTGTGGCTTTGACTCACGCTGCCCTGTACCACCTAAATGGCTGGCCTCCCCCTCTTTGCTTACCCCCCACCCCCCCAACCCTCCTGCTTTGTGGCATGACTTAACATAGCTTTTACTTGCTGCACATTAACTCTGATATTTTTAAATGTATTCAGTTGACAAAATGAAGTCGCTTTGGGGATTTTAATCATGGGTGTTTGGGGATCGTTTTGACTGCACATTTTTCTTTTTTGGTCCCTGTATTTTTCCAGTCAATAAAGAATGAATGTTTTGCTATCCACCACACTTGGTTTTTTGTGCGTGATGGTCACTGTTGTCATGTTTTAGGTTTATGGATGAAGACCATGCCATGGGAACAGCTGCAGATTGTTTATCTAAGACATACGGTGTTGAGTAGAAGATCCAAATTGTAGAAATATAAGTAATTAGTTGAAAAATGAATCTTAAAATAATTTGAAAGCAAAAAAGGCTCAAGAATTCTTTGCATTCTGCTTGTTGTATGTCAATATTTTCTGGTTTCACTCTTCTATAATAGTATACTGAATAGTCTCTCAAATACAGCATATTTGTGATGGCATTTTTTTTCACTTTTTTGTGGCATTTTATAAACTTTATGATTTAAGAGATTATGATATATTTTCACTAGCTGCAGCAATGGTCCAAATATGGACAGTATGTTTTCTATGTATAAAAGTACAAGTTATTTTGAGACTATATTCATAATTTGAGAGAAAGGTTGCTGGTCTACCTGCAACTTAGTACTGCCTGACACCTCCACCTTGGCCTTGGAGGACAGAACTCAAGTGAGGCTTTCTGGGGGAGATAGTTCAAACACCTCTGCCATTGTCATAATTAATCTGCTGGGGACCACCGTTCCACTCCTTTACCCCCAGTAAGTGTCCTGGTGGCAGACCGATGGCCCCTTCTTCTGATACCCTAGGTGTTCTCTGCCCCCTAACTCTTTGCCTTCCTTTATTTTTGGGGCTTTTCTGCCTTTAATGAGATGCAGGAAATCGTCACAGTTTGGACTTGAACCCCGGACCTCTGCGTCGAGGCATAAACTTCAAAGTACATGCGCGCCTGTTGTATCAACTGAGCCAACCCGGCCCCCCTCTTCTTCCAGAACTTTGGCGCCTTTGCGATGCCTCGCTCCTGCAGTGCCCGGTCTCGAAGCAGTCGACCCCAGCCCCCCACCTCCATTCAGCCTCCCTGCACTCTGCAGCCAAGTCAGAGCATAATGTCTGCAGCCTCGAGCCCCCCCTTCTATGGAACTTTGAGCTCCACCATCAGGACCGCCTTGCTGGCCACCGACCCCATCACAAGGTCAGGGCGGATAGAGGTTTCCCCTTTCTTCCCTTGGGAGGTGAAACTGCTTCCTCAGGTCAGCTCCAAAGTCCACTACTTGCCAGGTAGGAGAAGACTTGCTGTGCCCCTCTCGCAAAATGTATGGATGGTCTGTTAATTGCCTCCTGCCTGCATGTCTCTGCCACCTCAGCAAGCTTCTTCAGAACCAGGCTGTGTGCTGCCAGCTGTAGCACCCCTAACACAATGCTTGATTGCATCCTGTCAGGATACGCTGGAGGCTCAAATTGGCGGTGTTGCACAGGAGGCTGGGCTGCACGATTGGTGGAGATTGTAGGGGCAGGGCGTCGTAGAAGGCTATGATTAGAAACCAGCCTGGCCTAAGGGATCTTCCATAGACTAGACCATGACAGTGGCCTGTCCATGAGACCTTCCCGCTGCCTTGTGACACCACTCTAATGTTTTATCTTTCCTACTCGGCCTTTGACACCTCTGCCACCACCATGGCTTTCCTATCGACATTGTCTTGGACCAGAAGACTCTCCCCTACCCAGGCCTGCTCAACCCTTGTGGACTCGGCTGACTACCTCACGGTTCTGCAATCTGCTGATTTCTGAGTGAACCTCCTCCTGTTCTTTCCTCTTCCTCCCGGTTCATACTTGGATGGAGTATGGTGGTGATGTTATCCACATAGTCTCTCATTGGGGGCAGCCTCTGGCCTGAAGGCCACTTCACTTCTCCGACCACCTGGCGTGCACGAATGAGAATGATAGGGGAGATCCATCACCCCGAGACAATGCCTACCTTTAGCCTTTGTCAACCAGTAGTGAAATCCTGATGGCTGCAGCACATTTGGAGGTCTTCAAAGTACCCAGATACCAGGCTTGGAGTTAGGGTTGGAAGTTGATCTGGGTGTTCTCTCCACGGTGCCACGTTTGAGGAGATCATCCTCGTTTGTGGCCTGGCTTAGGGTCCCGCTTATATGACCTGTGTTGATGCTGGCCTTCCTCTCCGCACTTCCTTCTTCCCTGATTCAATTCAATTTTACTTATATAGCGCCAAATCACAACAGTTATCTCACAGCGCTTTCATAAAAGAGCAGGTCTAGACCGTACTCTGTGATGTTATTTACAGAAACCTAACAATTCCCGATGTATCCATAACCCTCTGAACATGGTCACCTTCTCCCACATGCACCACGTCCAGGTCTATTCCAGTCCCTTTTGGCCGTCTCTTTCGGCCCTTCTTTCACCCAGCATCTCGGTGGGCTGTCAAGCTTTTTTTCGTCTTCATAGTCAGGTTGGGGGTGTCTTTTTGCAGAGCTAGTGGGTCAGGTAGCTAACCGTCCACTCCCACGGTGCATCTCATGTCGCTTAAATTGCAAAAAAAAGCACCCCCGACTCCTCCGCTGGCCTCCCTTTCTATTTAACAGCTCCGTGACTCCTTGTCTGTATAGGAAGTGGTTCTGTCCCTCCTTGGTGAAGGCCGTCTCCCCCAGAAAGCTCTTATTTCTGCCCCGAGGAGCGAGCATCAGGGAGGGATCATCAAGGAGCTATAGGCGAGGCCTGCAGCTGGAGGAGCTGGAACTCCGCCCAAACAGCTGACGAAATCATGTGATGAACAGAGGAAAAGACATATCATCCATCTAAAACACAGTCTCTCCTCCAGGGATTTCCTCATGTCTCTTCGGTGGGAGGGACCAGAAGACTTTGATGCAAATCACCTCTTGAAAATGTTTACACGATTCAACAACTTTATTTTCTAGTGTTATCAATGAAAATAGCTGGTGAAAGGACTTAAAAAAACAAAAAACATTCTGATTATTAGAGAGTGGTAGAAATGTGAGATATAAGGATTATCCGAAAAATAGTTCAGGAATGTAATTTCTTGTGGCAAAGCTGAACAAAATATTTAGATAAAATTTGTGTTTTAAGAAAAAAAACTCGGAGTCATTTGCGTATGAATATGGAAAGAATGAAAGTATAATTTTGGTCTTGTTATTCTGCATTTCCTCCCATTGATCTGAATTTGTGCAGAAACAGTTTCCTTTGAAGCCAAATCGCCTCAATCCCCACAGAGACGTTTCCTCCGGGATGATGACAGACCTCTCTATACTTTCTGGTCCAATGGGTTTCCTCACTCCCTCGTTCAATAGATATGGCTCACCGATGCTGCGTTCAGGGGCTGTCGGAAATCTAGCTATCAACAGTTCAACCTAACCTGACGGGAGGTCTTGTGTGCATTCATTCAGAATTCATCGATGAAAATGTATCACAGATGTCTCAATAGTAAAACTTTTTTTTTTCATTTTTTTCAAATAAAAGTAAAGTTAAATATAGCAGGTACATGCTCCATAGAAAATTTGAATTGACTATTTTTTTACATTGTTTTCTACTTGTACACAATAAAATTCATTTTAAATTTAGACTAATCAAGAAAATAATGATTTCTGATCAGTGGTGGAATGTAACAAAGTACATTTACTCAAGTACTCTACCAAAGTACAATTTTTAAGGTACTTGTACTTATCTTTTCCACTGTATACTTCTACTTTACTACATTTCAGAGGGAAATTTTGTACTTTATACTTAACTACATTTATGCATTCATTATGAATGCTTGACTTTTAACGGAGTATTTCATTGCATTACTTTTACTTAAGCAATGGTGGAATGTAACTAAGTACATTAACTCAAGTACTGTACTTAAAGAGCCCCTATTATACTCCTTTTCAGCGTCATGTTCTACTAGACTAGGGTTCAAATGTAATGATTAAATCATCCATCAGTAATATATGCAAGTGTTAGATTGGCTTCCCTCACTAGCCAAAAAACAGTGGTAATCTATGAAGCGGCTGTTACAATTTGTAAAAGTAAAATTGGAAAAATTGGAACACGGTTTACAGCACATGCTTTGATGATCAAAAACCTGTTTCTCATACCGCCCATTGCTGCTGGGCCTCTGCCTGAAATGCACACTGTGAGTTCCACTTTACTTGAGTAACATTTGGAATTCAGGACTTGTACTTGTTACACAGCATTTTTAGACTCTGGTATTTCTATTTTTTGCATAACTGTACTTGAGTAAAAGATCTTCAAGTAACATTAGTGGAAGACATTTTTGGAAGCTGTTTTAAAGAAAAAAAGTAACAGTGTAAAAAAAACTTCCTGCATTCAATATTGCTTGAGTAAAAGTACAAAAGTAGCAGCATTAAATATACTTAAACTAGTAATACTCGTTATGCAGAATGTCCCATTTCAGAGAAATTACATTATGAAACATTTTAAACCGAGAGACATCAATATATCAATGTAATTTACTCAGCACTACAGAAAGAAATCTATAAAATGTAACAGTTTCACGTTTTTTGTTTGTCATAAGGGTTAATGTATCGATCTACAAATTGAATTTAACCAGTAAAAATGTTAAGATTTTGAAACAAAACAAAATTTTTTTTGACTGCTCAAAATAATGTTCTGACGTCGGAGCCGGGGAGGGGTCCGTGAAAGCAGCCTAATCCAGCCCAGCCGCTGAGTAGCCATTTTGGTCCCACCTAAAACAGACAGACCCGCTTCACTTTGGGCCGTCGGAGATGGAAGAAACCGAGTCGACGGCGAGTATTTCAGCCCCCAAAACCTTCTAAATCCCTCTAAGAAATATCGGCTGGTGACACTCGACGCAATGGCTTTTTTTTAAACAGTTGTGTTTGTGAAAAAAAGAAAAAGCCTGGGGTGGTTGTTTTTTTTGGAAGTGGCGACCGACAGCGCCTTAACGTTAGTTTAGTTAGCTTCACTGACTCAAACACAAACGGACAGACGGACACTGATTTGAGTTGAACGCAGGCCGTGAGCGGGTATGTACGCGCCATGCAAATAAGTGAACATAAGATTATTATGCAGGCTTTTTTGATTTCAGTCCCCAATAGTTAAGTGCTCTGCTCTAACACGTCCGGTTTGAAAATTGTCACGATCCATGCTGAGACTGTTTCCCCCCGGAGAGCAGAGCTGCAAAGCAGAGCAATAATCTCTCTTTCTCGGCTGTCAGACTGAAGGAGGTGTCGGTGGATTTTTTGGACTTCAGACGTTACTGGCGAGAGAAAGGACGAATAACAACATGTCAACAAAAACTCCTTTGCCTACGGTCAACGAGAAGGTGACGGAAAGTGTGAGTATAAAGCGTTGTTTAATGGTTAGCTGTACTGTAACTACTCGCTGTAAAATCCGTTTAAATGTTCTAGAAGGAGGTGGACGTTTTACTGAAATTGAAGCTGATTATGTTGCATTATTGGACTGGATGAATTGTTCCACACTTAGTTAGCCAATCGTAAACAGCATATCCTCCAAGTAAAAAAGGCCCTTTAATTTAAGCTAACGTCCATGTTGGTATTTATTTACGTGTAAATGATGTTTTGTGATAAGTTTTAATGTTACTGAAGATAATTGGAATGTATTCGGGATATTTAGGCCCAAACACGAACAAAACTACCGTACTTTGCCTGCTGGGTTCTGGCAGGCAACAGTAGTTTTCTGTTCAGGCTCGCTATTAGTTTTCCCCGCTGTCACTCAAAGGTTTCAACCGCTCAGCTTCCAAATATGGACCCCTTTAGTCCCGCCTCCTCGTGACCAACAGAGTCTCCTGTCGAAAGAGCGTTGTCAAGGCAGCGACAATGTAGCTTCCGGTCAGGATTGTAAAAATTAGACTAATCGGCCACTTGTGACAATTGTGTCAACAGTGCATTGTTGTAGTCATCAAATTATTTATCTATTATTATTTTTGCAGTTGTAAAACATACTGAAATTAAAAAAATATACCAAATCTAAATCTATTAAAGGGATAGTCTGGATTATTTTAGTGTTTTTAAGAGGTACTTCTCCTTAGTCAGGATGTTGGCTCCAGTAGGCGATGGTAGACCCGACACGGAAGATAAGCAACATCCTGCTGTGGAGGGGGGCAGCAGCTAATAGCATTTTACACCTAAAAAAAGCCCACCTAAATATAAAAAGTCTATGCTATGTATTTTTCTGCTTTGCCATCAGGCAGCCCTTTCCAACATGGGACCTGGAACTGTATGTCCTATATATCTATGCTCTCCTTAAAGACTCCTTTTGATAAGAACTGTATAGCTCCTCGTTGCTGCTGTCCCACTAGCTATGTTTAAATCCATTTATGTTTAAGTGTGGTTAATGTGATGTAGCTGGTGAAAGGGTGTTTCCATCCAACGGCTTTAAAGTGAAAAAAACCAGTGCGTGATGACGTCGCATGCATTTTTGCGATCAAATTGGCACGTCGAATTGATTTTAAGATTTTTTTTAAGGTGTTTCCATTCATTTTTGCACTGAATCACACAACGTTCAACAAACATTTGGGGCAAAGTTTTTCTAGAAAAAGTGGATCGAAGTGTCTACACATGATCAATATTGCACAAGTTATTCTAGAGCTTATGTGCCAGCTGATAGCGACATATCAAAACAATGACACTATGATGATGCAGATGGCACCGCTGCAAGACTCTTTTGAGACATGTCTCGCTGTTTCAGCACCTTCCATTTACTGCGGTAGGACGTCCCACGGCTTGTCCTAACCTTTGTCGGCCATTTCCTTCGAGTTCCTGATAAATTAAATTCAGAAAGTGTCTCGTCTCCTCGTCCGTCCACTTCCATCTGTCTTTGTTGACGCCCACTATGTGTGCAGACAGAGGAAATACTGAGCGGAAATCAACTAAAACTTCTTTGTTTTGTGGCGGGTTGCAACCATAAAATGACCTAAAGCTTAATTGCAATTATTATATATTTGGCAAATAAAGTTTCCACCAGCGTTTATCGCATAAGCCGAATATCTATTAAGATAAAATCAGATGAGACCGAATAAAATTCCATCAAATTTTACTGTTTCCATAAGGAATTTTTCATTCGATATCACTTAATTCAGATAAAAATGTGTGGATGGAAACATAGCTACTGTCTCCATCGGTTAGTTTGTGCTATTGTGCGACTTTGGTGAATTCGGACCCCCCCCATGTAAAACACCAAAGTCACACAATAACACAAAGGAAGTGCTGGAGGCCGCGGTAGAGCAGCAACTCCGGTGTTCTGCAAGATAAAATGATGTTCTTATCATGACGGTCTGACTCCCATCATAAAAATACAGATACATTAATGACATAAAACATGTGCCAGATATTTAAACTGATATCTGACTATGGAGAACTAGTCGTTTTTCAAAAGTGAGGGCGAGAGCTTCTGTCCAAAACCTTGATGATATTCAAATAATGATGATATTAAACATAGAGATTCCTCCCATTTGACAAGTTGAACTAGAGGAAAGAGAGAGAGAAGCTCGTAATGATCCACCGACCGTCTTCTGTCCCGTAGCTGTCCTTTAGCTCCTTGCCGGACACTGATTGGTGCGGTGAGCTGGTAGTTCAGACAACAACTAATTTAGTGCTGCAACAGTTGATTGTGTTGCTTATTTTCTTTTTTGTCGTGATACATTTAACTAACGTTTAAGCTGCAATGTGTCAGAACACAGTGGTGAATGCTCATTTTAACCCTTGTGTTGTCTTCCCGTCAACCATGAAAAAAAATGAAATACAATTTCAACACTTATTGTTTTTTTTACTTTTTTTGTCGCTTTTTCAATGTTGTGGATGCTTTTGGATGTTTTTTTTCAAAGTTATTTGCTATTTCCAATGTTGCCATTTTTAGCGCTTATTTCAAAGGTCCATTTTTTGTGATTAATAAATTGAAAATGGGTCAAATTTGACCCGAGGACAACATGAGGGTTACGTTTCCAGAGTCCCAGGCGATGTTATTTTGTCCGTACCAAGATTTAAAATTTTGCCCAAAAATGAAAATTACTCACACAAACTGAGACAAGCAGCAAATATTTCCAGTTGAGACGCTGAAACCAGAAGATGTAGACATTTTATCTTGATAAATGCCCTACACGACTAACTGGACATCAAAATAGTTGGCCATCAGTCTGCTGTCGATTGACTAATTCTGTCAGTGCTACAGAACATGAACTCTTTTGGTCAGAAATAAGAAAATGTGAGCCTCTGTACATGCTTAATTATCTTAATCTACCTGGGAAAATGCAAATTTACTTCACATTTCAATAGCTGCTTAGTACCTCCTCTGTAATGCTGTAATCCATACTTAATCTTTTTTGTTGTTGCTTTTTTTCTGTTTGCCATGAATTCAGTGGGTTATATAAATCCACACTCCACCTATCTCCATTTTGTTGTATCCTTTCCATACATGCCTTTTTAATTCCCCCAACATCCGACCTGTGTAACCGCAGCCACATAACGTCTACATGTGATCATCAGCATCACATGACTCATCACCGTGGCAGCAGAGAGTCCGCCGGAGATATGACTTATCCTGCACAAACACGAGCACTGAGGGCGATAAGATGTGGGGAAATTTTTATTGATCCCTGGAGGGAAAGCAGACCAGGTCTAGAGCTCAGTAGCCAGAGGAAGAGCGCTCGCAAACCAGCCGAAGCAATAACTGAAGCGAGGGTTGCAAAGGTCGGGACTCTTCTGGAAATCTTTCAAGGGAAGTTAAGCTTGGGAAATTTGGAGTATTCGCACAATTTCAATATAAAAAGTAGTGGACTTGTTTTGTTTGGGGGGGAGTGATACATATAAAAGCAATGCAAGGTCTTATGGCATGTTTTGGTCAACCCTTGTGTTGAAAGATTAACACCTTTTTTTTTGACATTTGACATTTTCAATGTGTAATTCTTTTTGCTATTTCACTACCACCACCTTGCTACCACTAGTTCTACACTACTTTTTGGAATCCATGGTCAATAACCCTCATACCTAATATTTGAGTTAATAAAGCAGAAATGATGACTCATTTTGACTAATAGTTAGGATTAGAGGAATATATGTTGAGTGGATGAGTTTGGTCAGGATGCTGATTTGAAACCATTTCAATTTACACCCAAAATTCAATGAAAGCGATTGTATTTGCATGGAATCCATCCTTTTTTTGTGGTAATTTGGTAAAGGAATGCCATATTTGTGATATAGAAATTTTTTAAAGGAGTTTTCATTAGACTATTTCCATTCTATCGTTATTCTTAAGGGTTCTTTTATGAATAAAACCCTGAGTAGCACACAGACCACATTGTCGGCTCAAATTTTCAAATTGCCTTTCCCTATTATTTAGGTAGCTAGCGAGATGGCACATTTCACATTGTATGTATTTGACCAATAAATGGATTTATTTGGCATACTAAAGGATTATGTCTGTTACATGGTATGGAGACAGGTTTATTTCCATCTGCGTACGATATGATAAATACAGCCAGAGCAAATAACATCTATATTTCCATTTCATTCATATTAACTCCCAACGATTCCCATGGAAAGTTTCCCCCTTGAATATTCCCGGAACTTTGCAACTCTAATTGAAACTGAAGAAATAACAATTGATCATAGGAAAATTTACTGTCAATTGTTTTGATAAATTA
>NC_045741.1:4287116-4288159 GCF_008692095.1 Etheostoma spectabile
TTTTTTTTTTTAAAGCAAAAATGGCAAACATTTGATGGATCAGTTTCTCTTTTATTTTTTTATAAAGGTTATGTTTTAGGGGCTTTTTCCTTTTTATTAGATAGTGACAGTGGATAGACAGGGAAGGTGGGAGAGAGACGGGGATGACACGCAGCTAAGGGCCGCAGGTCGGACTCGAACCCGGGCCACTGCAAAGGACTCTGCCTACGTGGGGCGCACGCTCTTACTGGGGGAGCTAGAGGCCACCCCGGACCAGGTTCTCTTAATGTCACAATGTGCCTCTTCTGGGGTTTTTATTCTTCTATTTAATTTACAATCCGTAAAGTTAATATTTTTGAATGTCGGACAAGACATTTGCTGACGTCACCTTGTGCTCTAGGTTGTTCTGATGGCCATTCCTTAGTGTGTTCTAATGTTTTATATTGACTAATCAAGATAATTATTTAACAGTTAAATTGATAATAATCTTAAATTGCAACTATAATTTAAAATGGAAAATGAAGAATTAAAGGCACGTACTCTGGAAAAGTATATGGAATATATGGAAAAGTCAGAATTACACTGTACCGTAGCAAAAATAGCCTGTTTAGAAAGAGACACTCCCAACACTGAAAGCAGCTGACTAAATGCTTTTAATCTGAAAGGACACTGCCCTGGTTTCCGGTTTCGGTGTGTCTGCCAGTAGCAGGCTGACTGGGATCAGTGCCGCTGTCTCGCTCTCTTGTCTCTCTGTACTTATCTGGTCTCTGAGTTGGGAAAGTCTGGTGTAGTGGGAGTCTGCATGGGCACCAGCGGTGGTTTTTTCCTGTTGAAACATGACGGGCGCCCAGGCAGCTAGGAGACACCACAGCCTTGTGAGTAACCACTGAAAAGCGAAGGATCACATTTTTCTTTTCTTTTTCTTACAGGAAGTTGTTAGCTGGGAAAATGGAAATGCGTGTTTCTTCATAAAAAAACTTTAAATTTTCTGTGTCTTTACGATTAGCAAATGAAATGTTGGAATGTGGGGGAAATAGGCAAATAATCTGTGTGTGTGTGGGGGG
>NC_045741.1:4288169-4291701 GCF_008692095.1 Etheostoma spectabile
GGGGGGGTTACGAGAGAGTTTAAAGTGACATTGTTGTTTGCATTTTACATCTACCTTGTTAGCTGTAAATTAATCCACATAGAGATTTTCAAAAGTTTATTGAGATCATATCCTACCTAGTGGTATCTTTATATTCTGTGGTATCTCTAACGGAGTGTTATTTTAGCTGTAATATCTACTGACTCTCTTATAGAATTAGTTATGTAACTTTATATTTAGTTGGATTGATGTCCTGTGGGGTGAAAACATAAAGTAGAGATCCTGTTTCTCGCTTCTCATGTTGGACCTCCGCTGGGTGCTTTCTCTGAGATTCTAGGTTCGCATGAAAGTCCAAGCTCTTGTTATGCGTCTCCCACCTTTATCATTGTCCCTTTCATTGTCTCCGGGGCGAATGTGGCCAGTTAGGTCGGGGGTGGGCAGAGGGCAGAGGGCACTGGTACTGTTAATGAGCCATTGCTCGGACAGTCGATACCGAGGCAGCACCGAGTATCTATCAGATTTTTTTCTTTTTTAGCTGTTGGGACACGCAGTGGTGTGAGAGAGTGCTTTTGAACGCAGCACCCAAAATAAAAATCAATCCCTCCATTGGTGTTGCTGTCAGAGCTAAGCACCACTGAGTCCCAACACCTGCACTGAGCAGTTCATCTTGGATTACAGAGGCAAACCAGAGTGCGCTGGGGTTTCTGATCGTTGTTTAGTATTATATTTATTGTAGAAGTTTCTATTGTCCATTTTACCTCTCAGTATATTCCTTTTTACAGCCTCAAACTATCTAAATATTGCTTAAACTGTCAACTACTAACTGATGATGTTGTGACTTGTGTTCAATCAGAACAGGAGTGTGTTTCAGTATTTGAACCAGACATCTGTTTAGGATTGTTTTTTAACTTTTCATAAACCTGTAGCTTTATGCTCTGCTGTACATCCTGTTTTCAGACAGTCTGCACCACAGGATATGACGTTGACTGTAGCTGCTTACCAGACAATGTTAAAGTCCATTTTGTAATTTCACCTTTCAAACATAGTGGTGCTTCACATTAGGCGAAAAAGCAGTGGAACAACATTTAAAAGCAATGATTTTACAAGAAAATATCATTAAAAATAATATATAATTTATTATAAATATAATATTGGTATCATAAACTTGGTCACATTCATTTCAGTTAAGTTGTTATTTGTTACTTGTGCGGGAACTTGACCTTTATTAGTATGTTGGAGCCAGTGACAGGACAAGTCTTCTCAGTGCATTCTGGGTAGGGAAATCTAAGCAAATCCAAAAATGCCCACAAGCAGCAGAACATGTTCCTAAACTGATAATCAGTTTGTCTTCAATGGTAGCAGTGCAACGCCAGTGTTAATTTGGCCGTTTGCATCTTAAATAATCCATTTTTAGAACTGAAACAATTAGTTGATTGACAGCAGATTAAACTGACAATTTTGAAAATGATTCCTTTTTTTTTTAAAGATAATGTGGAATATGGCTTGCTTTCAGTCTATAAATGTCTGTATAAATGGTCTTAATGATGCCAAACTGAATAACTTTGGGTTTTGAGCTGTTGTTTTGGTGAAACGAGCATTTTAAAGACGTCACTGAGTAGTCTGGGAACTATTTTCCGACATTTCATTGATGAAGCGATTCAACTAATTGTCAAGTATTAGGCAGATGACATAATTATCACCTTTTTCAACCCTCTGTACCCGAGCCCCTCGCCCACGAGTGAAAAAGCACCTCTAATTCATAGTTTAATAATTTTTAAACCATACAAGCTGTTGACTTGCGTTTAAATCCTGACGAGTTAGCGGTTAAGGGGGTCTCTTCCGGGTCTGGGACAAAAAGGCCAATAGGCTGTATGGAAGGCCAAGAGGCGCACTATTTAGACACGCATTTGCTTGTGTAGCGTTGCTGTGGGTGTAATATCAATAATTATGACATTATTATGTTATTATTGGCATAAGTAAATGTCATGAGAGCAAAAGCTCTTGACTTTCCTTGGGGGGGGGGATGCGGATGAAAAAAGGGCATTGTCTTTTGATAATCATCTTTATAAGGTATAATATTATTTCTTCACAGTGTGACTCCCAAGACATATGAGAAGTGTTTTTAGGTTTTACTTATCTGTCTGTGATATCAATACATATCTGTAAGATTGATGTTCCGTTTTATTTATGTATTTGTCTTTAAGGTCCTACAACCATTTTTAACATGCAAGTGACCTCACTGCAACCCAAATATTCTAATAACCCAGTTTGTCCTAAAAAGAATGATGTTCATATCTTGACTGTAGACAACAGGGTTGATGTTTTACAAGCTTTAATATAAAATAAATCCAGACGGACAATAAACTGTGAAAATGGCCTCAGGGCTCAGAGGGTTAAAAACCTCACAAATACCATAGTAACTGTAGTTTTAGAAAAGGAGCGGTGTAAAATATTCCTCTAGCTGTGAGGCTCTGGTAATGGGTTGGTGAAATGGTGAAACTGCCTAGAAAGAGTTTATCAGCCATCTGTGGCCGGGCGAAGCAAAGCGTTTCATGTCTGGATGCAGAACTATAAATATCAAGTTTATTTTCTGCAGAGTTTAAGTGGATACGTCACCCTGGGTCCACGTGAGTCACAGCGTGTACCGTTCAATAACACCAGCACTCGTCTTTTTCTCCCCCCCCCCGCAGCACACGTCTCACAGCAATGGACGTCAGGAGATCGGCACGCGCTCGGCCCGGACCGGCGTCCGAACCCGCAGCTCCGAGGAGCCGCAGCAGCCCCACGTCGGCAACTACCGGCTGCTCAAAACCATCGGCAAGGGCAACTTCGCCAAAGTCAAACTGGCCCGACACATCCTCACCGGCAGAGAGGTGAGACGGTTTTACACACGGTGAAGCCATGTTTTAGCTGGTCGACGTTGACACTCTTATTCTGAAAAACGTCACTTAGGGCAGACTCCTGAATTTGAACAGCAAACGTAGAAATATTGGTAAATAACAATATTCTTGTGGTTTCGGAGTCATAGAAAGAAAGTAGGTCAATTAAAATGCACACAGAGTAGACAGGAGGTCTCTGTAATCTTTCCCTCCGAGTACTTGTAGGATGAAAAGATTAAAATGTACATACTTTAAATGCAAAAAAAAATGAAGTTAAGCGAATGTTTTTTCCCCTGTAACCAACCTATACGTGTCTGTAACCAATTCAAATAAACAAGTAGAGAAATAAAGTAAAAACGCATGCAAGATAAAAATATTATAAAAATACTTAAAGTAGTCTTGTGTCTATGAAATGTGCTTTGTGAGCCTGAGTGTCTGCACAAACAGTTGGATTTACACACATTTTATGTTAAATACGCCCTTGTTTATTAAAGGTTTACTGAGTTTGAGATTCTGTGTCCCCTTAGTAAATAAGTTGAACCCCCTTTTAGTTAAACCTCTACACTAGGGCTGGGCAATATATTGCTATCATATTGATATGAGACTAGATATTGTCTTAGATTTTGAATAATGTAACATGGCATAAGTGGTGTCTTTTCCTGGTTTTACAGGCT
>NC_045741.1:4291711-4291801 GCF_008692095.1 Etheostoma spectabile
AAAGTGATGTAATTTTCTGAACTTACCAGACTGTTCCAGCTGGCCTATTATTAGCCTTTACCCACTTAGTCATTATATCCACATTACTGA
>NC_045741.1:4291811-4301488 GCF_008692095.1 Etheostoma spectabile
TCAAAAATCTCATTGTGTAAATATTTTGTGAAAGCACCAATAGTACAATATCCTACAATATTGATGCAATATCAAGGTATTTGTTCAAAAATATCATATCGCCCAGTCCTACTCTCCACACTACATTAGAACTATAAAAACCGTTAATTGAAAGTAGCAACGATTGAATTGTTCTCAGGTTGCAGCTCATTGCAGACAAGAAGTCTGAAGATTGTATGTTTTCCACGGCCTCTGTACTCTGCTGATGATCTGGATGGGGAATACCACTGCTGGGCAGATATCCAGTTGTTAGTCCAAGCCAAATCTCTCTACTTCTTTTGTACCGATTGAGTTTTAAAGTGGGAAAACTATCTGGCATTTAATTTCCAGTGAGATCAGTAGTACTGTGGATTGTTCTTTGATCACACCGTTGAAGATGCATGTTTCAGAATGAAGCCCAAACGTCTGCTTGTGTTTGGACGGCATTAAACATTTCAGAACTTAGACGTTTTTCGTAAAGTAAAGTAAAAGATTTTATAGAAAGTTGGTATCAAGTACCTTTCAGCCCTACTAGCTCCATATACTGCCAGAGTCATGGCTCCTACCCTTGTTGGCAGTAGTGGATGTTTTCAGGGTTGAGTCGCTGCTGCTCAGCATTTTTGATTTTTTTCATAATTGATGAACAGAAAGAGCACGCTTGCCTTTTTTTATTTTTTTATGTGACATTTTAAGAAAATGTTGGTCCCCCTTTCTTTTCAATCCCTTTCCGATTCTGGTAATTATTTGGCTGTATGTTTTTTTTTGGTGTTTTTTTTTTTAGGTAAAGTGCCTATTACTTTCTCAGATTTTCTGTAAACGTCTTTTAAATGATAAAGATACATTCAGGTTCCCCCTGTGAGGTTGCTCGTGCTTTGATGATTTTCATATTCCCCTTCCCCTTTTTCACACTTCTGCTGTTACGTCTTATTTAACTCACTTGTGATTTTGTGCTCTCTCTCTCTCTCTCTCTCTCTCTCTCTCTCTCTCTCTCTCTCTCTCGTCTCGTCTCTCTCTCTCTCTCTCTCTCTCTCTCTCTCTCTCTTTCTCTCTCTCTCTCTCTCTCTCTCTCTCTCTCTCTCCTCTCTCTCTCCTTCCCTCTCTCTCTCTCTCTCTCTTCTCTCCCTCTCTCTCTCTCTCTCTCAGGTGGCAATTAAGATAATAGACAAGACGCAGCTGAACCCAAACAGCCTTCAGAAGGTAATTTACCCCCCTCCCCTCTCACTCTGGGGCAGAAAAATTTAGTTATAAATTCATGAAGCACAACAGATTGAGTATTAATTGTGTAAATGGGAAGCAGGGCATGCTGGGACTGAGCATGTGTTCTCCATATAGAGTTAAGAGCTTTTATTATTTAAGTGCAATGCTTCTGCAGTGGAGGAGATGATTCAGCTCTACATCGACTGTCCATCTTAGGTCTTTAAGTGAAAACTTTGGACTGTACAGCTCCTGTTTTAGAATCTAACCTGAGGCTGATATTATCGGCTCATATAAGCATTTTCCGAACTATCTGTGTTTTTTTTTGTTTTTTTTAAATATTCATTCGTCAGAATAATTTTATTGATTTAAAAAAAATAAAAACGGACAGTCAATCGTGTTGCCGTTGCATAGTTTGTCCACCAGATGGCCGCTCTACAACTTCTCAGTTGGCAACACTCTTTTTTTTTTTTTTTTCTTTTGTTCAAAAAACTTTAAGTTTCATATCTTAAGTTTGTATTTTTATAGATTTTATTTATCAGGACTTTAATATATTTTGATGTCCCTCTGTTCTGTTGTGACAAAAAACAAATTATCATTATTCTATTTTAGTGAGAACTCATAAATAACTAATGTTAGGGAAATCTGTTTGTTTTGTTAAGGGTTTGAAAAAATATATATATTGGAAGCTACAGAGAAGGCGGACACAGCGCTGAAAAAACGCAAATATAGGAAGGTGAAACGAATAAATCTGGGGTTGGCTTTTACCCGCTGGGTAGCACCGTAACCCTGCTGAGCCGCCTTTAAGTAAAAGTAGCAATACCACTGCGTAGAAATACTATGTTATAAGTAAAAGTCCTGCATTTTACATCTTAAGTAAAGTACAAAACCATAGCATCAAAATGTACGTCAAGTAGAAGAACTCACTACGCAGAAGGACCTTTCTCAGAATAAAACACATTATAGGATTATAAGTAATTAATACCTTATCATTTATGAGTTGATGTATATGTTGTATTAATAATCTGATTTTCTAAAGTAACTAAAGTTGTAAAATACATGTAGTGAAGTAAAAAAGGACAATTATAGCATAAAAATGTACCTCAAAATTGTAATTAGGTAAAGTACTTCAATTCTGTTTTGCCAATTCAGGAATGTTTTTTTTTTTATTAAAATATTTTTACCACTTTTTAAAATGTTTCCAATATTTAAATTGGTCTCTTTTTGAACACCTTTTGCTGGAAACTGTTTACCATGTTAACCATTCAAGAGAACTGAATGGGATATTTCTATTTTTTAATAGTTTTCATGCAGTGAACAGCGGTTTGACCTGACAGTTTTAATTGTGTGGGTGTGGGTGGGTGTGGATCCGTGACGCCGTAGATTTTGGCTCTGTCTCTGGGCCTGGAAGTGGTTTCGGGGAAGTCAGAGCGATATTGACTCTGCAGCTCCGGAGGCTTCCGTGCCCATGCGACAGAGATAAGGGGACGGGGCAGAGCGTGTCAGGTGTCGATGTTCGGCCCGGGCTCTCCTCTCCCTCGTCCCTCTCAGCGATCGGCTAGTGGTTTTCCATCAGTTTTTCCAAAGCTCCATTGATTCTGGCCTTTGTATCCTCAGAGGCCCGGGCCCTTTGGCGTCGGCTGTGACACGGCGCTGACAGAAAAACACTGAGTCATGACGCCGCTGTTTACGGAAACACAAAGCGCCAGGCTTTTGTCTGCCGTCCTTGTTGTTTTTAGGTAACTGCTTTGTCACAGTCGAGGAGGAAAAAAACCCAAAAACTTAGGAATTTGTCGGGTTATCTTTCAGCTGCTCGCCAGGGACTGAGATTTCTTTTCATGTTTATTTTAAGGAACTAGAACACTTTTTTAGTATAATATTTTTCATGATTGGCACTTCAAATGTTTCCATTCCTGTCACATGTTTCCATTTATAGGCTCACCTTCTGTGTTCCATCTTTTTCTTTTTCTGGTTGATGAGTTTAATATTCCGAGTTGAAGGAAATCCTGACATGGATTAGATTTGAAGGGGATGTAGCTAAGGCGTTCAGGCAGAGTTTAGAGGGATATGATCCGGTGTTTATTTTGCTCTGCTCTCCTCTTTCTGAGCCCGTGCTTGCATCAGAGCCACCGCTGCTGCGTCCTGACCTCTTATGTAACTGGTAGAATTGGCGAGAGGCTGATAGCGGGGGATAGCGTCTCTGAAGCCTAAATGTTTATTTTCAGCCTCTGTTCTTAATAGTTTGGAGGAGCTGAGTCGACGTTCACATCTGTCACTGGCTCCTGGCACGCTGCTCTCAGCTCCCACTCTCTTCTTCCTCTCCTCTCTCTTCCTAATTCAACCTGCTCAGGGTCTTGTTGCCGTCCAGGTCAAAGGTCGGGAAAGGGAGTGTGACACTTGGAAGTCTTGATTAAATGTCAACAACCTCTGCTCCCTGGCTGAGCTTTTGTGGTTGCAGAACCTTTAGATGTTATTTATCGCACCATTTTTCAACCTGGAGGCAGAAATGCCACACTGTGTGTGTGTGTGTGTGTGTATGTGAGTGAGTAATGCAACAGAATAAAGTAGATTTGTGAGGAACCTTTTATTCAAAAATAACGGCGGTTGTCATGTGAAAAAAAACATCTTGGAGCACTGACTTTAACACTGCTGGGCTATCCACATGTCTGTTACTGAAAACTGGCATCAGATTCTTAGTCTTGTTTACTTACTATGATTTAAATCATAATTTTTACTATTTCCAGATTTGTAGAAATTTTCAATATTTTCATTTTTAATGCTGTTTCAAATATTTCACTTTTCCAGGCTTCTAAAAATGATTCAGATGAAACAATTGTGTACATGTAGTTTTTAATTGAACTGCAACTGAAATAGTAATATAACCAGGGATGAGAAGTAACCAGTAGACATGGCTTCATATTAAAGACCGGGTCCGCTGTACTAAATTAGCCTGGCAATAGAGCTGGAGCAATTCCAAAATTTGCTGTAAAATTTACTGTCTCAGATATAATTGCGATAAAATTCTGTTTCAGTCAAATAAAAAATAAAATAAAAAATATATTACTTTTGTAAACAAATTAAAGTTTAGAATGAATCTCGGAATACATCTTTTGGTTATATCACTGTTATGAGACCCGGATATTGTAATATCACAGGTACACGGCATATGAAGTAAACTACGCCTCTTTATTATCATTGAACATTTTATTTTTGTCTTAAATAGACATAAAACTGCCAATTCCCATCAACAGTGATACCCCTTGAAACCTTAGTTAATCTTAGTAATGAATTGCGTTAAAAAAAAAAGGCAATTATGTTTGAAATTGTAATTATGGAACATTAATGTAATAGTTGTGACAGGCCTACCAGGCAAGAAATATTTCAAAAACATAACTTTGGTCATGTTTGTTCTGTTGAAGTCCGCATGCCGATCACAAGCGAAGTCTGGGACCAACCAGTTTTCTTCGAGATCGGAGATTTGAACCAGAGTGTTTATTCCCTCAGGTTATTTGGGATATGTGTGTCCAGATGGGAACAAATGTAAATGTAAATGTGCTGTATTTATATAGCGCTTTTCCAGTCTTAACAACTGCTCAAAGCGCTTTTACATCTACAGGATACATTCACCATTCACACACATTCATACACTGTGGCCGGGGCTGCCGTACAAGGTGCCACCTGCTCATCAGATAAACATTCATACACACTCACACTCCGATGCGCAGCACCGGGGGCAACTCAGGGTTCAATGTCTTGCCCAAGGACACTTCGACAATGACTGCAGGGGATCGAACCACCAACCTTCCGATTGGCAGGCAACCGCTCTACCACTGAGCCACAGCCGCCCTACAATAACATTGGAGCGTTACAGAGACCAATTAACAGCCCTGAGAGGTCTCTCCAGGACGCTGAGCTTAACAGAAAACTGCAGTCTGGGTATTTTTTCTCTCACCTGAAATAAACACGGGGGGGCTCACTTACGGAAAAGAAGTTGCACATCCATCCATCGTTCGTAGCTAATGTTGCTGTCACATGACTCACCTTTAACTCTCTGATCTGGTGTGATGAAAGTTTCCCAGAAACATGCAGGATATGATCAAATGGTGAGCCCGCAGGATTTTTGTGTACAAGCCTCAGAGAAGTTGCCATTTCTGCAACCCAAACAGGAAAATGCAGTTTTTCTCTAGTGTTTGGACTGAAACAAGGCAACTGAAAGGTGTGATTTCACCCTCAAACTGTGTCATTTGTCCTGAAGGTGCTTTGTCCGGATTACAAGACCGATTGTGTAATGGGGACAGCTTGATTGCATCATGGTGATGGTATGACTGGATCACCAGCAGGTTTACCTTGTTACGTCCATTATGTGGTGAATCATCATGTGTTTTCCCACTAATTATGTTAGAGGGAAAACATACCTGACAAAGTGTTTCCATGTACACGTTGGTTCTTTAAACCAACCAAGGCATCAGGATATTACAGACTATGTCAGTAACAGAATGAATATGCTAGTCTCAGACTGACATCCTAAATACCCCAAACAGATCTGTTCTCTCTAGTAATCAGCAAAAATACAGTTCCTCTTCCTTCTTTAACCACAGAAACCCAGCTGAGATTTATTCCTCTTAGCTCACGCAGTATTGCAGTAATACAGAGTATTTTCAGTATAATGATGTGCAGATCGGCATTACAGACAGACAGTGAGGAGAGACCTTAGGCTCTTTTTCTTCTCCTACTCCAGACTCGTCCTGGATCAGTTTGTCAACTCAACCCTGGCAGTGACCTATCAGGACGCCCCAGCTTTGGCTGATTCTTGTACGGAGCCACAGCGCCGCTGCTAAATAGCCTCGGCAAGGAACTTGTTTTGGTGGAACATGTGTGCGTTCAAAAACTCTGATTGGACAGATAGTCTAGCTAGCTGTGGTGCATCTGAGGAGCAGGTAACCATAGTCCTCAGAAATCCACCGGAGGTTAATTCAATTTTATTTCCAGTATCAACTCATAACGAGTTACCTCAAGACATTTTACAGATTGAGTAGGTCTAGACCACACTCTATAAAGAGCAAGCTTTTAATGCGACAGTGGCAAGGAAAAACCTCAGACAGACCCAGGCTCTTGGTAGGTGGTGTCTGACGGAGCTTAAAACAGCAACACAAAGAAAGAGGAAGGTAACCAACATCCAACAGAAATGAGGGATGTCCGGCGGAACCTTTGTTTGCACCAAAAGGATCCCCTAAATAAATCGTTGATCTAGACTAGATGCAAAGCAGGAGGCTGACTGTGGATGTGTCCCAGGGCTGTAATGATGGTAGTTGGTTGCTAGCTGGTGGAGGCTGACTGTGGAGGTGTCCCTGGGCCGGGGCTGTAGTGATAGTGAATGGCTGCTAGCTGGTGGAAGCTGACTGTGGAGGTGTCCCTGGGCCGGGGCTGTAGTGATAGTGGATGGCTGCTAGCTGGTGGAGGCTGACTGTGGAGGTGTCCCCGGGGCTGTAATGATAGTGAATGGTTGGTAGCTGGTGGAGGCTGACTGTGGAGGTGTCCCTGGGCCGGGGCTGTAGTGATAGTGGATGGCTGCTAGCTGGTGGAGGCTGACTGTGGAGGTGTCCCCGGGGCTGTAATGATAGTGGATGGTTGGTAGCTGGTGGAGGCAGACTGTGGAGGTGTCCCCGGGGCTGTAATGATAGTGAATGGTTGGTAGCTGGTGGAGGCTGACTGTGGATGTGTCCCCGGGGCTGTAGTGATAGTGAATGGTTGGTAGCTGGTGGAGGCAGACTGTGGAGGTGTCCCCGGGGCTGTAATGATAGTGAATGGTTGGTAGCTGGTGGAGGCTGACTGTGGAGGTGTCCCCGGGGCTGTAATGATAGTGAATGGTTGGTAGCTGGTGGAGGCTGACTGTGGAGGTGTCCCTGGGCCGGGGCTGTAGTGATAGTGGATGGCTGCTAGCTGGTGGAGGCTGACTGTGGAGGTGTCCCCGGGGCTGTAATGATAGTGAATGGTTGGTAGCTGGTGGAGGCAGACTGTGGAGGTGTCCCCGGGGCTGTAATGATAGTGAATGGTTGGTAGCTGGTGGAGGCTGACTGTAGAGGTGTCCCCGGGGCTGTAATGATAGTGGATGGCTGCTAGCTGGTGGAGGCTGACTGTGGAGGTGTCCCTGGGGCTGTAATGATAGAGGATGGCTGCTAGAAAAAGCAAAAAATAACTGAGCGTGTTGAATGGTGTCGTAATCTTACGTTACTCACTAAGAATTACTTAAGCATTAGCTACTTGTCAACCAGCACCTTGACAGTAGGCGCTAAAGCACTTTTCCTCTTCAGTGCCCCTACAGGTTGGAAGGAGAATTGTCTATTACTGTTACCGTAATTCTTACATCAGTTGAACGAGTTGATGAACCACTGAAATGATTTTGGAAATATTATTTTAAGATACAAAAGAATCTTTGGTGTTGATTGATCGATATTGAAATAAATCTATCAATAAATAAGGTCTCTATTGTAGAACTGTGTTGCAAAGTGGGATGTAATCAATGACAAAACAATGCCATGTGGCCCCCCCTCCAAAAGAATCAAGGTTTTTATCGAATCGTGAGTCAAAATTTGTAATATCCTTACCGTTACAGCCCTACTAAAAATAAAGAAATCCGCTGAATGTAGGATTAGAATTTAAAATAAACTCTAATATTGTGGTTGGTAGGCAGGGTTACAATAGTTAAATCTAAATGTGTATTAGGAAACCGTTTGTAGAAAGGTATGCAAATAAATATCTATGCAAACAATTTATTATCTGAACAAAATATTAAAAGTAAAGCTGTAAAAAGATATTATATAGATGCTGCTGAAACATTTCCATTGGAAAAACTGTGACTCCTTTTTAATGAGTCATCTTGTAAGCAAGTGAAAATGTCAGTCATGACATTGTGGTTAATGCTTTAAAAGGGTTTAGGGTGTTTTAATTAATGGAACAATTTGTTAATAATAATTATTAACAATTTGCACTTTTATGCAAATTTTCATTTGCATAAATCACCTTTTGAGTTCTGATATCTTTGGATATACATGTTCTGCTGTATTTGTTGGTGTGGTGGAAGGTATTTTAGTCTGTCTTCTGGCTCTGCATCCTCACGACTTGCCCACACTGTGGCTACTCCTGCCTCATGAAACATTGATGCCTTTTTATATTTTTATGGAAGGGAAGAGGGCGAGGTGTAGTTAACAGCGGATCAATAATAAATAGCACTTAGTTCTTTTTTGTGCCTCGTACAACGGAAGACTGAAAAGCAGTTTTGGCTGTTACAAATCTGCTTGTCTGGTCACTGTGAATGCTGATGGGGAAGAGAGCGTGTGTTGACTGAGTGTCTTGTTATTAGTGCGGGGGGGAGCGGGGTGGGGGGATGTGATGGTGCATGTTTAGCTTCATTCAGATCCCCTCAGGCCGGATCAAACCGACCCTGTGCTGCTGCACGGAATCCTGTTGCGATTGTGTTTCGGCGCTGACAAAACGATCACACTTCCTTGTGCAATGTGTTGATGTTGGCACAGCACAGGGACCAGTGTTTAGGTTTCTGAACTCCTGATTTCTTGTTTTAAAAACCGCAGTGTTGACGGAAGAACCGGATTACTAGTTTCCTTGTCACCATTAATGTGACACAAACCTTGTTCTCGAGTCTCTCCGTTCAAATATAGGATACACTTTTAAGATTCTCACATTAACACACAGAGCTTCATGTGTTTATTAATCTAGTATCTACATTCCACCCCAAGCACCAGTGTAATTAAACTCCATGCCTTCTCTTTTCTGGGGCCTGTTGAACGAAAGTAGAATGACGATATCCAGAATAAGTGAAACCGCGCAGCTTGACTTCGCGTGATCCGCTCATTGCGGCTTAATCGGTTGCACGTTTGCCGAGCCAGGATGAACAGGTGAAGCTATGTCCAGCCAGGTGTAGATGGCCAGGATGAACAGGTGAAGCTATGTCCAGCCAGGTGTAGATGGCCAGGATGAACAGGTTAAGCTATGTCACGCCAGGTGTAGATGGCCAGGATGAACAGGTGAAGCTATGTCCAGCCGGGTGTAGATGGCCAGGATGAACAGGTGAAGCTATGTCACGCCAGGCGTAGATAGCCAGGATGAACAGGTGAAGCTATGTCCAGCCAGGTGGACATAGCCAGGATGAACAGGTGAAGCTATGTCCAGCCAGGTGTAGATGGCCAGGATGAACAGGTGAAGCTATGTCCAGCCGGCTGTAGATGGCCAGGATGAACAGGTGAAGCTATGTCACGCCAGGCGTAGATGGCCAGGATGAACAGGTGAAGCTATGTCCAGCCAGGTGTAGATGGCCAGGATGAACAGGTGAAGCTATGTCCAGCCAGGTGTAGATAGCTGGGATAAGTTCACGGCTTTCTTAAATAGACCACGGTATCCATCCCAGATTTTCTGATGCAGAGATGGAGAAGACGCATGCAGCATATGTT
>NC_045741.1:4301498-4306538 GCF_008692095.1 Etheostoma spectabile
AATGAGCAGCAGCTTCTAATGGAAAGTAACGGGGGGGTGAAGCAGAAAGGGAAATACGGCTGTTATCAAACGGAGAGAAAAAGCTAACAGACTATAGCGGACCGACTGAATGTGTAAGGATGTAAATATTACTGCTTAGCCTGCTAGTCACTCCACGTTTTTTTACAAAGCTGTATGCTACACTGTGTGTTTTAATTGCTTTAAATATGCTAGTTTCATATTTCTGTTTTTATTTGATAAATGTGCTGGTTTTACTGTAAAGTGTCTTTGACTAGACTTAGACTTAGACTTAGACTTAGACTTCTCTTTATTGATCCTTTTGGGATGACTCCCGCAAGGAAATTGAAAATTCCAGCAGCAGTTTTAGCAAGAAAGAACAAATTAAAAAATAGATTAAAAAAGAAAAGAAAAGACAGTATAAAGACAACAAATAACAATAATGTAATAACAACAATAAGAACATGTCAAATAAAACAAACAAAAGACCATAAATTATTATTAAAGTGTAGTGTTGAGTCCAGATTGAAGTGATAAGTGATAAAGTGACTAGGTGTGGCGTGTATGTATGTATGTATGTGTACTGTGTGTATGTATGTATGATGTGTACTGTGTATGCATGTATGCATGTATGTATATATGTATGTATATGTATGTATGTAGTATGTATTGTCCTCTGCCCTATTTCCTCCTCCCCCTAGTGAGGAGTTGTAGAGTCTGATGGCATGAGGGACAAAGGAGTCCTTGAGTCTGTTGGTCCGGCACTTGGGGAGAGCAGCCTTCCACTGAACCGGCTCCTCTGGGTGCTGATGACGGTGTGCAGGGGTGGCTGGAATTTTCAGTAATAGCCAGCAGTTTGTCCAATGTCCTCCTTCTGCCACCGTCACCAGTGAGTCCAGCTTCATGCCGACCACAGAGCCGCCGCCTGATCAGTTTGTCCAGCCTGGGGGTGTCCTTCTTTGATATGCTGCCCCCCCAGCACACACAGTGTAGAAGAGGACACTGGTGACCACAGACTGGTAGAACATCCACAGCAGTTTGTGCAGATGTTAAAGGAGCGCAGCCTCCTCAGGAAGTACAGCGGCTCTGTGTCTTCCTGTACGGTGGCTGCTGTTTGTTGTCCAGTCCAGTTTGTTGTCCAGCCACAGCCCGAGGTATTGTATGATGGACTGCCTCCACCTCAACTCCCTCCAACAGGACTGGTTGCGGTTTTGGTCTGGACCTCCCAAAATCAACGACCAGCTCCTTTTTTAGAGGTGTTGAGCTGTAGGCAGTTAGTGCGACACCAGAGAGCAAAGTCCCCACCAGACTCCGATACTCCTCCTCCCTGTCACCGCTGATACACCCAACGATGGCTGTGTCATCTGCGTACTCTGTATGTGACACAGCTCCGAGTTGTAACAGAGTCCGAGTGTACAGGGTGAGGAAGAGGGGCCACACTGTGCCCTGGGGGGCTCCAGTGCTGCTGACCACAGGGTCAGACATGAGTGCCTTCAGCTGACGTACTGTGGCCTGTCGGTGAGGTAGTCTCTGATCCAGTCTACCAGATAGGGGTCCACTCCCATCCGATCAGTTTGTCCTGGAGTATAGGGGGCCGGATGGTATTAAAGGCACTGGAGAAGTCCAAGAAGAGGACCCTCACTGTGCCTTCCCCTTATCCAGATGGGAGTGGACCGGTGTAACAGGTAGAGGATGGCGTCCTCCACACCAACATCTGGCTGGTACGCAAACTGCAGAAGGTCCTGGGCGTGCTGTACTGGGGTCTGAGGAGGCTGAGGAAGAGCCGCCAACGTCTTCATCAGGTGTGAAGTGAGCGCCACGGTGGAAGTCATTCAGCTCACTGGGCCTGTTCTTCTTGGGAACCGGAACGATGCAGGATGTCTTCCAAAGGGTGGGCACTCTCCCTAGCTGCAGGCTAAGGTTGAAGATCCGTTGGAGCGGCTCCCCCAGTTCTGCTGCGCAGGTCTTCAGCAGTCTCGGACACACTTTATCCGGGCCTGCTGCTTTCCTGGGCCGGAGCTTCCTCAGCTGCTCTCTGACCTGGTCCGTGGTGATGTGGGGCGGGGATTGTATTGAGGAGGAGCCTACCATGTAAGGAGGAGCCTACCATGTAAAGCACTATATACATAAAATGTATTATTATTTAGCCTTTGCCTTAAAAGTGAGCAGAGGGAATTAATGTTCCTCGGGAAATGGACCCTAAGGACTCAATAGGCTTATTTTCAAACCCTTATTCACAACGCGTTGTTTTACAACCACAAATCTCTATATGCTATGTCTAATTCTAAATATCTTTGTACAATTAATGATCATACAGAACAATCAGAAAGGGTCAAAACTAGAAAAAGAAGTGACTTCAATACACGCTGTGAGCATAACTGTAAAACAATATTCATATTTTTTTTATTTTTTTTATTCTTCTGACAAGTGACCGCACCAAAATAAAGATTAGGAACCATTGTGGTGTTCCCGGTGTGATGAGTGTAAACTACGCTATACGTAGCCTATATATGCCACATTATTGGTCCAGGAATGTGAGACTTATTGAGAAGGTTATGAAACCAAAGTAAGCTCTATTAAATAAAACAGTAGGCCTACTTATTAAGGAGTAACACAAACTGTCCTTTATTAGAGAAGGACAAGCAACAAGAAAATGAATGATGAATGTATTGGTCTCTGACCAGTTTCCATTATTATCATCTGGGAATAATGTCCAACTTAATCTCCGGATACATATTATTATTATTATTATTATTATTATTATTATTATTATGTTTTTCTACCTCCAAGATGGATCTTGTCCATGGTGTTGTAGAGGAGACATAAACAATAGTGGGGGGTGTCGTTTGGTAAACTGACTGGACAGTCTCGCTGTTTCACTTCCTGCCCGGCTGTTTGCCTGGCGCGTATCTTTAGTAGAGCAGACGCGCCCGGTGAGAATTAGGGGGAGTCTCCTGCGTGTGTGGCCCACCTACTGGAACCTTCTGTGACCGTGCACACTCTAAGGTCTAACAAGTCAGATTTGGTAACTGGTCCTGGCACCCGTCTTAGGACCCGGGGTGACCGAGCCTCGGAGCGCTCTGCATCCTCCAACTCGGCCTGCTGACTCGTTCAGTCAGTTAAAGACCTACTTTTTTAAGCAGGCGTTTGGTTGACCTGTCTGCACTTTATCTTTTTTTTTAATGTATTACTATGTGATTAAAATTGTGCACGGTGTTTAAATATCTATCATAATGCACGTTTTACAAAAAGCGCTTTTTTAAAATATTTATCTGTGGAAAACGCTATACAAATACATTTTATAGATATTTGCTTTTTCCCCTTAATGCTGCGGTATATTGGTACAGTTAGACACTGAAAATAGTCCCTAAAAGTCTGTTTGTATGCTGGTTTCCACACAAAGTGCTCAAACTGTAAAGACAAACAACTACACCTCAAGATGGACAGACATTTTAATAACTTTAGTGTAAACTCCGTCACCGCTCTCCTTATTTTTTAATATCATGTTAATTTTTTTTTTCAGTTTAGTACTTATTTGTATTTGCAAGTTTCTGTATGTGTTGTCTTGAGCTCACTAAATCAAAATGTATTCCTATTACCTAAGTTAAAATGTCAATAGACTCTTTCAGATTGAACTGTAACCTGTCTTTTTCTCTCTCCAATTTCAGCTCTTCAGAGAAGTTAGAATAATGAAGATTTTGAATCATCCCAATATAGGTAAGTAAGTCATACACGCATAAACACAGTATATTAGCACTAACCGCATCCTTTAACATGAGTTTTGAGACACCGATGTGATTTAAATGTGAAGACTTGTAGGAGAAATGTGTGGTGTATTATTGAGAAGTTCCACATAGTGGAAGTTCAGACATTTAAAAATATTGTTGTGTCAAAAGTAAAGATCAAGTGAACCGCGACCACTGAAGTTTCACACTGATCAGAATAAAGTTTTCCGTCTGTTCAGAGACACTTGACATGCAAGGCTCTTTTTAACCTTTGACCTTTCTCATAAACCAGCAACATGCTGCCAGCGTGAATTTTATCAGCTTGTTTTAACCCTCATGTTGTCCTCAGGTCAAATTGACCCGTTTTCCTATGTCAATGTTCTTTTTAACTACCCAAAATAACATGATTGATTCCACACAACGCTCTTTGCCAAGTATAAATCTCTACTTTCATTATTTTGGGGCATCTTATTCAATTTTAAAGCCTCTGAAACAAATTGAAGTGGTTTTGAAATAGTATTGAGTAAAAGTTGACATATTCCAGTCTGTGATTATCATCAACATCCATTCTTTTCATTTTAGTCTAAATAATTCTTAATTTCTGCTTTTCTATCTCAAACATTAGGTATAATTTCCTATAAATGAGGTTTATTGACCACAAATTCCAAAAATAACTGTAAAACTAAAGTTAATGTTAGTGTTGAAAACGTCAAAAAGCGACAAAAACGTAAGGAAAAGTTAAAAAGCGTCATCTAAAGTGTTGATTTTCAGCGCTGCTGTTTGACCAGTTTTAGTCCCTTTTTATTTAGTTATTTTTGTAATACAGACATATTCTTTAAAAAACCACCTTGGCAAAAGTGAATGTTTGTGTAAATATGGCAGCCGTCCAACCTTTTGAGGAAAGCTTAAACCCTGCAGCCTATGCCAAAACAAATTAATGTAAAATTGAAGTGTTTGATGAATCATCTGGGACATTATACTGTGGACCATTGTACACAATTGTGACTAACACTGGAAGGTTATTCTCTACTTTTTTGGGGGGGAAATTAAGCCGTTTAGATCAATTAACCCTCCATTTGATCTCTTTAAAAAAATGTCTGTATGAAATATGGGTTGCTTTTTATACAAATTACCACAGAAATGGATTGGATTCCATACAACGCTCTTTGCAAATACAACTGATCTCTTTCATCCCTCACAGAACTCATCTGTACGTTCTTCTGATCTTAACTATTAGTCAAAATAATTCATAATTTCTGCTTTTTTAACACAAATATTAGGTTAAATTCTGTATAAATGAGGGTTATTGACCATGAAT
>NC_045741.1:4306548-4306915 GCF_008692095.1 Etheostoma spectabile
AGTGTAAAACTAGTGGTAGTAAGGTGGCGTTAGTGAATTTTTTTTTATTTTTTAAGTCTGAAAAAGGGACAGAAATGTCAATTCTTTGTCAGTTTTTGACTCGGGAGGACAACACAGAAGGGTTAAAGAAAGAGAGCACATTGTCTGGAGCAGCACACAGCCGGCTGCCAGAGGAAGTGGCAACTATCACCAAACCACCGCAGCACCCAGAGCCAATAACTCATAAAGCTCGGCTGCTGAAGGGTTGAACATGAACTGGATGGCAGCAGTGATGACAGATGGCATCATGGGATGTTTAGGGTTATCAAGTAGTCTATTTAGTTTCTTGATCTCTTCAATTGATGGTTACTGCTGAAAATTGTTAAAA
>NC_045741.1:4306925-4309356 GCF_008692095.1 Etheostoma spectabile
AAAAAAGAGTCTGTCACCAATTTCTTAAGGCACAGACAACAAGAATAAATTCAAGGTTATTAATAATATTGCGTAAGACTACAAGAACAGGGTGGTTTTTTTAAAGAAAGAGACCCAAAAAAAGACTTTTTTAAAGCAAATAACATTGTAGTAAATTAACAGATAATTGACAAACATGGTTTGATTGACCTTTTCTTTTTTTTCTCCTTTACTGTCATTGTTCAATTGTCCACAAATTAAATATTTAAATGAATACATATAGTACCGTGGGAGAGGTTGAAATATAGTTAACGCACATTTCTCTTTTAAAAGTTGTAACAAAGAGAAGCAGCACTCCTCACATTGAAGAAGCTGGATTCAGGAAATATTTGTTGTTTTGAAAGTTTGGTTTTGGAGACGTATTTCCCCTTTTAATTTCCTTTCCCAGCATTCCCTGATTTGCTCTGCAGAAATGCGATTCTAATTACCAGGGTGATAGTAAACACTCAGCAGCCAACACTCGCCATCTCTCCCTCATTGTCTTCCATCCCACCTTGTCTATATTTAGCCTCAGCCGCTCATCTCACGTCCCTCTTTTAGATCTCCGAGCTGAACACACTGCAGCTTTTGTACTGTACGGTAAATATTGAGTGCTGCTAAGCCCGGCTCGATGCTGTTCTTACATGATCACCACACGTGATCGTCCATCTTCACTTCTCTTTTTCTCTCTAGGAACCTGTTAGGAAACATGTTTGCCTTTGTGCCCATACATTTGGTACCATGAATCTCCTCCATCTTCAGGAAATAATTTAATTTATAATTTCCGCTCTCTTTCTTCTTCTCTCTCTCTCTCCCTCCATTTAGTCAAGCTCTTTGAAGTGATTGAGACGGAGAGGACGCTCTACCTGGTGATGGAGTACGCCAGTGGAGGTGAGACGGAAATACGATTGTCACACTAAAGTCCAACATGTCTAAGAAATGCACACACACAGCTGGTGTACAGAAGACCGGATATAGTCGATAGAAATCTGTACGCTGTGTGCTGCCCCCAAACGTCACGAGTATGATTTATTAACGCTAGGGTTAGACAAATGTGTGCGTTAATAATTTAGACACACTGGGAGCTGCATATAGTCTGCAGACTCTGCTTCTACCTGCAAGGACAAATGTAGAAGAACATAATCTGAGTGGTGTTTACAGGACGATCGCACGTAAAGAGAGAACTTGTGCCGTTTCTTTCTATAATGTGTACTGGTGATGATATAATTTGGTCCTTATTTGGCAATTGATTGGAAGTGTATCGACTGAACACTAAGTGTGTTTCCATTAGGGTCGGCTTTTTTGGGTACCGACCGAATTACGCTGGTACTATCACTTTAAATCAAACGGTACCAAATTTTGGTACCGTTTTTCGGAGTGCGGAAGCGTATCTGTCCTCTCTGCATGTCGACAGAGAGCGAAGCGCGCACGCACGCAGAGGTGCAGACAGAGGTAACTTGAGCATACTAGTGCCGATAAAGTGGTTTCAAGTGTGGTTACGTTTTTTCAAAACTTCTCGCAGGCACCATTGACTGTGATATGATACTAACAACGAGCTGAAAGCAGTCTGTAGCGGTGCTGTTGACGTTCCACTTCCTACACAAAACAGTGGTTTCTATGCCCTGGGGACTGACTGACAGGCTGTTTGGAAGGCAAGGCAGCTTTATTTCTACAGCACCATTAAGCAACAAGGCAACTCAAAGTGCTTTTTGAATTTTGAGCTGAAGAAGCCTTAGAAAATAAAAATGCAAAGAAGTGCAATTGAAACACAGCATGCATTGCATTCTTCTTTTGCCGAGGAATATACAGACCCAGAAAGTAATACTTAAGCAAACATAGTTTTTAATATGTTTTGAAACTTTCAAGCTGCTGAAGGTTGGAAGACGGAAAGAGACGGTGACATCAATGCAGAGACACAAATAGGTCCTCTGGAAACACAGAGCAGGAAACTAATGCTGGTCGACTCCCATCAGCTCCACGGATTTCTACATGTCTGAAAACATCTAGATTTTTTAGGGCTGTCAGCGTTACCGCGTTTATCACGATGAGATTTTGACAGAGCATAATGCGTTATAATTAATGTTCATCGCATTAATCACGTGCACCAAAGATTCAAAGATTTATTTTACACGTCACTGGTGCTGTTACCAAATAATCTTTGCTACTAAGGATCACTACGCTCTAGAATCTTTGGCTTCTACTATTTTGACCCTTTGAAGCACCGTTACTTGTTGTCTAACGGTTGCGTATCGGCCGTTACCGAGGACTGATCCGATACCAGTGGGTCATATATTTATTATGTTTTAACAACTGTGTAGTACTCTCCCTGCATGCATGTGATATTTCTTTTCTTTGTTGTCGGTCTGCCTCAGGTTCCATTTCAATTTTATTTATAGTATCAATTCATAACAAG
>NC_045741.1:4309366-4321498 GCF_008692095.1 Etheostoma spectabile
AGACACTTTACAGATAGAGTAGGTCTAGACCACAACTCTCAAACAATGAACGCCACAGAACCTTCTTTTATCATCCAGTTTGACCGTTAGTTATAACAGAAAAAGAACATAAATAACCCATTTAATGTAGATTTTCTTTAGGGCTTTATTACGTGATATTGGATCGGTGCATGCACTCCAGAACTTCCCGATACTGGTTTAAGTTCTCAGGCTGTTGTCTTGTTTTCTGTCCCACGTGTCAGTACTGAGCTGGGTGAAAAGGCCTTTGCTTACTCTGCTCCCTTTACATGGAATTTGCTGCAGAAGAACTTGAAACTTAGTAAATTGGTTCCTTTGAGTATTTTTAAGCTGAAAATGAGAAGCTTTGAGTTGGACTCCCTCACATGTCAATGTTTTAATTGAGATTTTATTGTAAGTGCATATTTGGTTTTCATGTGTGTGTCTTTGTATGTATGTAATGATGTGATGTAATTTTGATGCCTATCTTGGCCAGGTCTCCCTTGCAAAAGAGATTTTAATCTCAATGGGTATTACCTGGTTAAATAAAGGATAAATAAATAAAAAAATTAAATAAGGCAGTATCGGAGGCGATACCGATACTGGTATCGGAACATCTCTAACTTTAAGTTTAAGTTCCCATCTACAAGCAATGCGTGCATCTAGAACAGCCAATCAAGTCGATGCTAGCGGACTCAGAGCACTATTTTATCTAAGCGCTATTTTGGAGAGTGCAAGTTGCCACAGACCTGTGGATGAAACCAAATTGAAACAATTAACCGACGTGCTTGCAAAATGCGTGGCAACTAACTGCAGACCATTGTGACATCTTGTGCATGCACTCTATAGATTATTTTTAAATTTTTAAAAGCAAGCCATATTTCTGACATTGATTCTGTATCCCCTCATAACACATAACAGGCTGTGACTGAGTCTCTGTTTTAGGGATGACTCTGTAAAGGTAAATTATAGGGATGCACCAATACCACTTTTTTTTTAAGACCAAGTACAAGTACTTACAGTAGGGTACTCGCGGATACCAATATGAGGACTTAATATTCCCTGTGCGGTCCAATGGTGTTTCAGACTTACAGATGATACAGGCGTTCCCATCAGCCTCAGCTCTACTTTGCTTTAGTGCTTTATTAGCGATCTTAGCATGCTAAACTAAGATGAACCTGGTAAACATTATACCTGCTTATGTTCAGTATGCTAATGTTAGCATGTAACCCAAAGATCCACTGTGCTTAAGTTTGTGATTTTTATCTTTTAAACCTTTCAGTAGACCTCTATTCAGGGCCATGTTAGTAGTACATGGTACAGGCTCAGGGCTAATTGCATTGAAACGGGCAATCTTTGAGGCAACTCTGTGGAGCAAGAAGTTGCCTTAGCATTATTACATTCTACAGGAAGGTCATGCTGCCAGAAAATGTTTTAAACATAATTTCAACTCCCATTCATACACGAACCAAATATCTAGTTTTTCTCTTTACATGTGTGTGTTTTTAACGGCACTCTCATTTCTGAAGCAAGGCTACAATTTCCTTCCTGCTTTCTAGTTTTCTTCCCTTATTTCAACCCCCAGGAATCGTACACGCTGTGCCCTTTAGCTCTGACTTGCAAAGTGTTAGCTGCCACATTCTGTCTTTAGAAGTTGAGTCAGAGAGACCGGTGAATTGTTGGTTTTCTAGAGCTCTGAAGTGCACAAAACGCACACTGTGACCGCCTCTGCAGGTCAGCGGCGAGAGTTTGGGAGGGATTCGAATATCCAGGAAAAGTGGGGGAGGTGTTTTGCTGCTTGTTAATTTTTTTGTTTAGTTCCTCTTTTTTTTTGCCTCGGTACCGAGACACATACACACACACACACGGCAGCCACTCAACTTTAATTAGCACACAGGCGAGCGTAGTCACGTTTTGGGTGGAAGTGTGCTGAAGTGTGGGCTGAGGCAAGGGACTGCTGCTTGGGCAGAGATGGGCAGCAGCTTTGTGCCTCCAGGAGGGGCTCAGTGTGGAGAAGGCAGCACTGCGCTCGCCCTCAATATGGTCAACAAACACCCTGGAACCATGCACATGGGTGACGGCCAGCTGCTCCCCAAAAGTTCATTGTGAAGTTATTTGTATCTGCTTATCGCATAAGTTGAATGTAGTGATGGCCAAATGAAGCTTCGTGAACCAGTGTCTTTATTTTCTGAGCCCACTAGATGGCGCTCTGTTGAACAATTGGTTGAGAATACTCTGAATTGCAATGCCTAAGACCTTTCTCTTCAAACCAAGAGCGCCATCTAGTGGGCTCAGAAAATAAAGACACTGCTTCACTAAGCTTCATTTGGCCATCACTAGTTGAAAGTCATGTTTTGTTTCTCTCTGTCGTTTTATTCTCTGACTTCTCATGCATTGCTCTTTCTGTCTTTGTCATCTTCTAATTCCTTCTCTCTCTCTCTCCCTCTGTCTCTCTCTCTCTCCCTCTCTCTCTCTCTCTCTCTCTCTCTCTCTCTCTCTCTCTCTCTCTCTCTCTCTCTCTCTCTCTCTCTCCTCCTCCTGCTCTTTCTCTCTCTCTCTCTCTCTCTCTCTCTCTCTCTCTCTCTCTCTCTCTCTCCCTCCCTCTGTCTCTTCTGCAGGAGAGGTCTTTGACTACCTGGTTGCACATGGACGAATGAAGGAAAAAGAGGCCAGGGCTAAATTTAGACAGGTACCCAGCTTTCTCCCCCTGCAGTGTTCTGGTTTCACACCTCTGCTCCCGGCTCTACCTCAGACAGGTCACCGTCCCCTGTCCTCATTCTGGGACAGAAACGTCTCTTGTTGTCTTAAAGACTGATGAGAAACGTCCAGACCTGCTTCTTTCCCCATCACTCACCTCTCAATGACTCACACACACGGTGCACAGGCATCAACTCTTGTTTGACAATAAGGAGCTATTTTGCTTTATAGGAAGTTCTAGGGACAACAACTTTGCAAACAAAGACATTATTTAATAGATTTGTCAGTTTAGTCTATATATCAACGGCATTTTAACTAGTTCTGATGATTCTGGTGCCAGCTGAGGTTTCGCCGGATGTCCTTCACCTTTGGCAATCTTTGTGTTGGCATTCTAAACTCCAGTCGATTCTAGAAACGTCCTCCAGGCTAGAACCGCCAATCAAGTTATATTTATCTTTTTTGAATGAAATTCTCATCACACACACTGACCAGCCATTTTAATTCCAGAGTTCGCTGCCCTACGTTCACATGTTTTACCGAAACAAGTTCCTTCCCAAGACTATCTAGCAGAGGCACCGCGGCTCAGTCCGGCACCTAGCGTCGCTCATGACAACTGTGATTGATTTAAAGAAATGACGATAAACCAGAGCACGTTTTTCTCCCATCCTAGAATGCTGTGTGGACTAGCCAGACCCTCCTTTGCAGTGCTGTGGAGGAAGGTCTGGCAATGCAAGACTAGTTAGAGAGTTAGTCAAGCAACAGAAAATGTATCGGCAAAAAAAACAACTTCTAGAACACCAAATTTGCAAATCAACACCTTTATTAACAAATGTCTGTTGCTGAGAAATATTGTCCACTCTTACTTACTGTTAGCAAAGAACTGCATGTTAGTGAGGCATGAAAGCATCTTTTCAAATCTCAAAAAGAAATCCAATGACTCAAAAACCTTTTTTGTCTTTGAGTTGTATGACCGAACATGGCCACAGTTTTGAAGTTTTGTCATCAACACCCTTAAGTATTATTCATCAAGAGTTTAAAGACTTTGCTAGTATGCTTCATCAGATAAGACTGTGTCATGCAGCTATAACATGTTAAGGACGTGTTGAGTGAAAATGTTATTTAGTTTTTTTACTTGAATGAACTTCGAACTTTGTCTTTAAGAATCTTCAAACTCTGTTTACAGACACTCTCAGTCTTCATGTTTGTTGACTATAAACAACAAGTCTTAATACAAAACTTGTATAATTTCTTCAAAGATGGTTTGGTCTCAGTTCCTCTTCTTTCTGGAGGCAGCAGCATTTTACAGCGGTGTGGATTTGGAAATATTGGCTTTTGCAAAAATGGAGCCAACCAAATGCGGATCTTTGTACTTTGTACTGATCTATGTACTAATACCATACACTCCAAATCTGTTGAGGCTAGCACAAGGGTTTCTAACACAGATCTGCAAAGTGTGGATGGTATAGATTTACAGTCGTGGTAATGTCCTCTCACCTCACTGAACACCTCGCTCTATTCAAATTTAAGAGAAATAAATCTTAACTGGGAGGAGTGAACATTTCAAAAGTGAGTGTAGGACCCCCGTTTGTCCTGATGTGATAAAGCCTCACGGCCTTTCTGTACAATTAGTGCAGTTATCTCAACTGTGAGACAGATACATGTCCTCTCACCCTCTTGGTGTCTTCAGCCCCACCTGAACTCTGCTTTATCTTTTGTGTCAGTGTCGACCACATCTCCTCCTCCTCATCCACCACATCCTTCATCACAGTCTGAGAACAGAGTGCGAGCCATTTCCCTAAACTCTTGTTGTCTTTTTTTGTCCTGGTACAGATCGTATCGGCGGTGCAGTACTGCCACCAGAAGCACATTGTTCACAGAGACCTCAAGGTGAGTTCAGAGAAGCCCCATCTTCTATTGACTAGAATGCTCTGCCACCACATGATGGGTTGTTGAACAGAGCAAAGTGTGCAACTGTTACCAACAGCAACATCTGTGTTTTCTCTAAATTCAAGCCTTTTGGGGATAAGAAGACAATCTACCAACCAGGGTGAATGTTGATGCATTTCAGAAGCTAGAGTCTGAACAGTACTGGGTTATCACAAGATAAAACGCGTATTTTACAGTTATTTTTATATTGTACGTACACTTTTAGCAAGAACTCCTCTGATTTGGTTATGAAAACAGTGTAACACAGACATGAACTGACACGGGACGTTTTCACTTGATCCTGGTATCAAACATATGAGCATCAGAAGATCTGAAATGTGAAAGAGACGGTACACAAATACCCTGGGACAATACAAACGTGTCTTAATGTCCTAAATTACTATGGAAATAAGTTTTTACTTTTAGAGTTTAAACAGTTTTACCTTGCTTTTGTTGTTTGCCAGTTATAGTTTAGTTTTATTTGAAAAAGAATTGCAGGTTCGAGTTGGATTTGTTTTGTGTACTTTGTAGGTTGTTTACGACAGTCATTTTATATTTTTTTGTCCAAAAAGCCTATGTTTATATTGGATGGCATTAAACAACGTATATTAAATTTTCTGCTTAATTTAAACCTTATAGCTGACCAGAAACTAGTTCTAGTTCCTTCCAAAATAGCCAACTGGTTAACACTTGCGCGTTTACAGAAATGTTGATTATTGTGCTAATGAAATAAATAAATCTCTTACCTAAACGTATAGTTTCCAGATACTGTGTACGGATATATCTGATATGCAACTCATAAACATACGTGCTGATATTTCAGTGAACATCGCAGATATATTTGTGAGTATTTGGAGGCTTAATGACGTCTTAACTCCCATTCCCAGCTGCTGAAAACTTAATTTTCAAGATCAGAATTTGCATTATAGAGCTAAAAAATTAAAACTCCTTTTTTAGTCATATTCATGTTTATCAGTTGTCCTTTGAAGAGTTTCAATGTACATTGTGTCTCCATGTTTTGAGGCTAATTACCTCCGACTCCTACTGGATAGAAAGGTCACAGTGTAGGGAGCTGACGTCAGTGTTGCGTGTTTTATCGCTCTCATCTCAACTCCCATATTCCCACCGACGACTCTAACACAGCACGTCTAATTCAAAAAGCACTGCATAGGCTGCTAATGCTTCTTTGCCCTTTCTCCTTTTTATTTTTTTTATTTTTTTTAAGCTGCACAACCATCTTTTCAAAACTCTTTACGCCACAAATAGGTGTCCCCTCTGAACTACTCACATGTTTGGCACCACATCACCTGCTGCATTGGAAGTGGACCTCCTCTATTCCGGGACACGACTTTCCGTCTCGGGGTATATTGATGCTTCTGTGTTTTCATCTCGCCGTCGGTGGGAGTGATTATGGTCAGCCACGTTCCACTGAGTGCTCAGAGGAAGATTTCTCCTCCTCCTCCTCCTTCTGCTTCTTTGCTTCAGCCTCCTAATTAGTCTTTGGCCCACAGCTGCATGGGAGCAGATGTTGGACTTGAAATCCTCGCCTACGCGTCAAACACTTTGATTCACAAATGAGATGTTAACTGTTTGTATTAGATACTACTTCAAACCCGATCACTTGGTGAATATGAAGTGTTCATTTTTATTTGTTAGAAAAGATCAATCAATTAGTCAAGTCTAGGCATGCACAATATTGAGAAAAACTGTCATTGCGATAATTTTTTTTATTTCCGCAATAGATAATGCGACATGAAAAAAAAAAGTAATTTCTAAAAGTGCACATAAAAAGCTCTATTTGGAAATAATAAAACATTCTCTACTACTGCAGTGATTTTGTAGGGGAGTGCATCTACATAGAAGATGAGAAATAAAAAAGGCCTATTATAATGTGAACCAAAATTTGTTAAACTTTACAAGCACCAGAGGGAGTAAGAACTGTGACTAACGTTACTCGTTTTTTTTTAGTTTTTTACTGATTTTGGAGAGGGAAATGAGGTAAAAATACTCTGGTTGACTAGCATGACACCATTGTATTCATATAATTCTATCAGTCCAGGCTAAAGTGTATGACAGTGACTGCATGTTGCTTCCTCTAAATTTCAGGTTGTGGTTGACTAGCGGGGCCAGCTCGTTAGTTTGATAAATTGATCAGACCTGCACGTCACGCGCACTAGCAACAAACTTTGTGTAGCCAAGAACAATTAAATCAGTGGAAATAACGTTAGATCAGACACAGACTTCTGTAGTAGATTAGAGTTGACTGACTACTGTAGCTTCACTGACTACCCATTGAAAACTGCCTACGGTACTTTTCTACACATGGAGAGCGTCACTTCCCATAACAAACCCCGTCAGACTAACGTCACATACACATGTTGCCCACATGGCTACCTGTCTTAAAGGGGAAGGGTCGGACGGTAATGATCATGTAAAAGGAGAACGGTGAAAGTTTACTTTTCTATCAAGCAGCAAAAAAGGATTATGTCAACATCGCAATGCCCTTCAATGTGACTATCGCACATGCGCACATTGCTATGTCGATGCTAAAACACAATATCATTCAGCCCTAGTCAAGTCACAGGTAAATGTATCCGCAACAGTTTTGATAATTGTTTGATAAAACTCATTTATGAACTAAAACTCCCCAAATTTGTGTCTGTACTCAGGCGGAGAACCTTCTCCTCGACGCAGACATGAACATCAAGATCGCCGATTTCGGCTTCAGCAATGAGTTCACCATGGGCAACAAGCTGGACACGTTCTGCGGCTCCCCGCCGTACGCAGCGCCCGAGCTTTTCCAGGGGAAGAAGTACGACGGGCCCGAGGTGGACGTCTGGAGCCTGGGGGTCATACTGTACACGCTGGTCAGCGGCTCGCTGCCCTTTGATGGACAGAACCTCAAGGTAGGAGGCTGTGGCCGTGCTACAGTTAAAACATTTACCATAATGTTATTTAAAAATCTGAAAAAGAAACAGGTTTGCGGCAAAGTAGGTTTTCACATGCAGGGTTTCCCCCAGTGGATTGCCAGCCTGGTGGTGGCCCACCAGGCCTAAGCCATGTTAAACTCCAGTTACAGTGGGGCGGCTTGGTTGGAAACTTAGATGTAGTCATATTTTCAAATCTCCAGTTAGATTTTTAGCACTGACTTAATGTAGGCCCTATGGAATCTATGTTTTAAATTCTCAGTATCTCGTTTCCATCCATGATTCTGTTATCACATAAACTATCGGGCTCGACATTAATGCTGCCATCAGACTGTGTATCTGGGTCATCAAGAAATCACTTTTCTGGGGGAATCCTGTGGAATCGGCCTTGGTGCTGTAAATAAAATATGTGAAATATACATATTGTAAAATAAGGAGCTGTACAGTGTTTTGTGTGTAAAATAAATTGACTAAATGTGCATATGTTCTAAAGAGAAAGGAATATGTGGGGAAATCTAGAGATTTACAAAGCTGTAATGCTTCTAATTAGATGTGGAGACTTTGGGTTAACACAGCTTTTTTTACACAACACTCCGTACATTACCCCTGATTTGGTCACATTGCGATCTCTGTGCAAACATTACAGGGAACATGCAACCATTAGTTTTTTAACCTGTTATCCAGCTACAATTTTTTATTTTCAGGTGTTTTGGAAAGTCTGATATCTACTTTTTACCAGAATGATAATGTGTTTGTCCGAGTCGAAACCAAAATTGAAATCCAATATTTCCCCAAACTTCACTCCTCCACTGCTGCTCTTCTTTGCTTGATGTTCAGCCCGACACTCAGGCTGCTGTAGAGTCTGTGGAAATACTAGATTCAAATGTTACTTTTACACTGGGCAAACAGTTGACCTATTCAGCCAGACAGAAGACACCTTTACCATCACAAAAACATCACCGAGTCACATACAGAATACTGAGGTCATAAATGAGGCTAGTGTTACCTGTGATGAAACACACGCACACATTTCTATTTTAATTAATCTTTAAAATAAAAAAATTGGGATGCATAAATAATGTTTATGTTACAACCAGACCATTCTGTTTTACAATGGACCTTCATTTTCATTTACACCTTAAAGACGTGGGACAATATTATCAAGTTACGTAAATGATAGAGTAGATTAATTATATTTTCTTTCATACACACACTCATGCAAGGTGCTGGTTACCTGGGTGATATAAGTGTGTACTGGTATCTTTTCATTTTTGGCGTTGGACCAGGTTGGCAGTACGTGTGTAGATGTCTGAGAGTTGACCTGTACTACTTTGGGTCCGAATTGCCGCCACCTCTTACAGTTCTGGTTCACTGGCTACAATTTCATTAGATGTGACTTGGGTATTTAGCTGTGAAATGAGGTGTGAAAGCAGACATCAGGTCCACTTTAAGTTGCTCCTGCCAGTGTGTTTCCTTTAGACATAAGCAAATGTAGACGTTAGAAGCTATTACTGCGTCACATTCCTTCCAGCATGAAGAGAAAATCCATGTGTTGATTTCTTCAGATATTCAGTTGGCGTACCAAAATGTGACCCGTTGCATGTTTAATGGCGTTTTTCCTTTAATGGTACCTGCTCACCTCACCTCGGCTGCGGTGTCCCATCCTTCTTTTTCCATTGCAGATTAGTACCGCCGTGGCTGAACGTTGAGGTGTGTTACTTTTAAATCTCGACATGTGGCTCTTTGCCAGAAGACAAATTCATTTCAAAAGAAGCTGGAAGCAGCAAATAAACCACAGCTGGCAAAACTATTTAAACCCCCCCCCCACCCCCCATCTTACGCTAGCAGTGATGACGCAGTGAATAGTGACTATTCTCTCCGACCAATCAGGAGTCTGCAGGTTTTCACGTCACCTTTTGGTATCACCTCAGCTCACTTGGAACCTCCACTGAGGTAGTACTAAAAAAAGGTACCTTTTAGCAGATACCAGGGACTTTTTTTTGTAATGGAAAACCAAAACAGGCGAGTCAAGTAGGTACCATGCGGTGGAAAAACGCCATTAGTGTTGTTGCTGATGCCTCTTCTCTCTGCAGGAGCTGCGGGAGCGCGTGCTCCGGGGGAAGTACCGCATCCCGTTCTACATGTCCACGGACTGCGAGAACCTCCTCAAGCGCTTCCTGGTGCTCAACCCGGCCAAGCGGGGGACTCTCGAGGTGAGGGAGGACGCAGACAATGTAAATATACCTTTTCAGTTTCTATCTCACTCCCCACCCCCCCAAGCACGTCTGCACCATCGGAGAATGCCATCTATCCCCCCCACCTCCCCCCTCCCCCCCATCAAGTCCTCTGACGCCCACGGTGTCCTGTTTCCTGCGAGCGCCCGGCCCACTCTCTCCTTCTTCTTTCTGATAATGCATCATCATTCTTGTGTTTGTACCAAAGTCTGTTCACTTCTCTGCCTTCCTCTGTGGATGGAGGGGGCACAAAACCAGCTCAGTCGAGTCTAAGCTGGTATCAATAGAATGCACGGTTGAGTTCAAGTGATGAACCTTTTATTTTTTATAAAGGTTTATTCATTACTTGTGTAGTCTGCTTCTCACCAAAATAGGAAATTCATGATTGTGTCTGCACAAATGTTAAAAATCACTGGGGCGCTTTGGTAGCCGAAAGCTCACAGCGCCATAACGACCCCGGTTCGATTTCCGCTGTGGGACATTTATTGCATGTCATACCCGATTGATTTATTAAATTTATATTTAACACGTTTTGGCTTTGTGGTCCTTGTGGGTTTTCTCAAGTTTGGACCTCCGAATGCACTTTATTAAAGGTCAGAGTCAAAATGCCCTGACAGATACAAGTTAAACAGCATTATTTAATTTTCCACAATTCCTAATCTGATAATCCTAGAAAATATTAGACATTATAGACACTTTTCTTTCTTTTACAGCATCTGCTGGGATAAAAATAATTGTGTTTGATGTAAGAGGCAGAGAGGACAGACAGAGAACTGTTCCACAGATCAATCAGAGCGACGATCACGCTGTCAGAAAAGTCTTAATGATCTTCTGTCTAGCTGTGATCATGCAGCTCGGCCTGACACCCAGCAGTGGATCATTAACATATAAAACACTTTCCTTTTCAAGAACATTTTTAGCGCATGGGCTCTAAACTCGATCGGCTTTAAAGGCAGTCTTGTGGTTTTTTTTTAAATGGGCCATTTTATCAAAGAAGTTTGATTTACATCTTTCAGCTTTTTATAATAAGGAAACTGTTTTAATGTGTCTTGTTGAATATGAGTAAACTCAACAAAATGTTGTTGGCCGGATTGTGAGGGCCACATGCGTTGGCCTCTAATCTTCAGGATTGGCCTGGGTTATATCAGACGCTCTGGTTACATCAGAGCAGGACAAGCGGTAATGTCCTCTGTTAAAACCCCCAGAGAGCAATTAATCAGCTCCAAAATGTAAGTTAAGCTGCAAATGAATTAGATGCAGCGTAGAACAATATGGACGTTGCTGTCGATGCCCTGAGCCAAATACACATGAAATATATGCTTTTTCTTCTCTGCCTTTTCTTTAAAGTGCAACGGTTTGTGCTTAAAATAACTTAAAACCGGCAGGGAGCACACCAAATCAATAAAATAGATATTCCTGTATAATCTCTGGCTTTTAAAATTGTTTAATAGGCATTCATAAGAACAGATGCATGTCAACCACCTAGTCTGTTTTAAGTGTGATTTTTATAGTTGGAGGTTTGGGGATTATTGATTGATGTAGCTTTATTTAAATGTAACTTCACGTGACATGGAGATGCCACCCCTGGGACTCCAGTAACTGACAGCTTCTGCTGGTGTTTTGTCCTGCTACAACTTCCCGATTGTAATTTTATATTTAATTGAACAGGGACAGTGCACAAAAAACATAAATAGTGCTGGTGGCGGGGGAGATTGTAGATAGTAAAGACAACCTCAAACAGGTTGAAGAAAGCATCATTCATATGCTCCTTTTCAGTAATGCTAAATATAAGTTGCATTGGTACATCATCGTCTCATTGTATCACAAAGCACTTCACTGTACGTGACTCCTTTTTAACCAGCGGTCGTTAGTCTTTAAATACTAAATTTAAGGGATTGTTTGTGAAAATATTTATGTAAATTTGGTTTAATGTTGGTGTTTTGGATTAGTAAAATTCAGCATGACTCTGCCTCTAATTGTCTTGCTTTGCTTTTGCAGCAAATCATGAAAGATCGGTGGATCAATGCAGGATTTGAAGAGGACGAGCTAAAGCCTTACACTGAGCCAGAGCTGGACATCACAGATCAGAAGAGAATAGGTAAAAAAAAATTAAAAAAAACGCCTGTGAAGTCACATGACTACATTTTGATGAAGCTTCATAACCCTTGTGCCTGTGGAAGCCTGATCTCCTTTTTTATCACAGCAACAATCTGTGTGTTGCTGAAAGTGTGTGAGGCGTTTTTAATGTTAACGGGGTCACAGAGCTGGTCTCATTATTCCAGCGCTGAAGAGCTTTAAAAGAAAAGATGAAACAAGAGCGAGAGAGAGAGATCCCCCCCCCCCCCCCCCCC
>NC_045741.1:4321508-4332860 GCF_008692095.1 Etheostoma spectabile
CCACCCCTCCATCGTGCCCTGGATGGGAGCTGTAAACGGGAGTTGTTATGTAACAGCAGCTGGGCTTGGCTGTCGGTGCACATGCGTCAGCGCGACCTCCCAGTCAATGCAGGGGAAAAGAAAAGCTGGTGGAGATGTCTTTATGTTGCTAAGGAATCCCTGAATCCTCAATAATGCATTTAGAACTTCACATGAACCTTTTCACAAATAAAAAACAGAACAGAAACCGCCAAATGGAAAAAATGCTTTAAACGGCAGAAATGTCAGAAGGGACGTGAACAATACCTGGGGAAAAAACAGCACATGCATGTCTTTAAATGTGTTTGCAGTCTGACATGTTGGAGTCAATTTGACATAAGGATCATCAGGAGGGCAATGAACCTTGGTGAGTTTTATTGGGCCAGGTGTGAATGCGCAATCGCTCTCGTTTGTGCACCAGAAGCGGACCCACCAAGCGTACCGAGACCTGCTTGATCAGGTGGTCTCTGTTTGCTTTCAAACCAACTCCGAAGCAGTTGGTTTGTGGTGAGAACTTGTTTGGACTTTGAACCGCGCTAACTGCTGTAGGTGTTCTCCTCCAGTCTGAGCTAAACGTCTCCTGTAGTAAGGTGTGCTGTGCAGTCTGTGATGCGGCAGGACAGCAAACCGTAGCAGCTTGCAGGGTTCCTCTCACAGAAATAGCCTCGCCGTCACGCTCATCTCCGTGGTCAAACCAGACCACAGCAAACTAGAGGTGTGAAAACCCTCTTAGTAACATTTGTGTAACACTTTCAGCACGTTTGAATTGAATGACGGCACATTAACATAAAGGCAGCAGCGGTACAAAGTTCAATACACAGAGAGCGATCAAATGCATGTCGTCTTCTGCCTTATTAAGAGCACTATACGTTTATCAATCAAGGAAATTAATCTGCAACCATTTTTTTTTATTTGAAAATTCCTTACTTCCATTCAGTCAAAGGGGAATTATAACTGGTCCTTTTATTTTTTGGGGCTTTTGTACAAGACAGTTATTTTAATTCTGGTAACTGAGGGACATTTTTCACTAATTGACATTTTTTAGACTGACTGATTTAAATGAAAAATAATTTGGTTGTATTCTAAGACAAGATTCTTTTCATCTCACCTTAGTGTGTAAAAATATATACTTCACCTTGTGTTTCAAAAAAAAAGTGAAAATATATTTGCGGAAATAAAGTCTTTTAAGATACAGATTCAGATACAGTATTAGGGACCACTAAGGTCTATATAAAAGAGACTTCAGATACAGTATTAGGGACCACTAAGGTCTATATAAAAGAGCTTCGATACAGTATTAGGACCACTAAGGTCTATATAAAAGACTTCGATACAGTATTAGGGACCACTAAGGTCTATTAAAAGACTTCAGATACAGTATTAGGGACCACTAAGGTCTATATAAAAGGACTTCAGATACAGTATTAGGGACCACTAAGGTCTATATAAAAGAGACTTCAGATACAGTATTAGGACCACTAAGGTCTATATAAAGACTTCTGATACAGTATTAGGGACCACTAAGGTCTTTATAAAGAACTTCAGATACGTATAGACAATTTTAAAGAGGGACCACAGGTCTATATAAAAGGCTTCAGAACAGTTTAGGGACCCTAAGGTCTATTAAAAGGCTTCAGATACAGTATTAGGGACCACTAAGGTATATAAAGAGACTTCAGTACAAGTATTAGGGACCACTAGGTCTATATAAAAGAACTTCGATACAGTATTAGGGACCACTAAGCTAATAGAACTTCAGATACAGTATTAGGGACCACTAGGCTATATAAAGAGACTTCAGATACAGTATTAGGGACCACTAAGGTCTATATAAAGAGACTTCAGATACAGTATTAGGACCATAAGGTCTATATAAAGAGACTTCGATACAGTATTAGGGACCACTAAGGTCTATAAAAAGAGACTTCAGATACAGTATTAGGGACCACTGGTCTAATAAAGAGACTTCAGATAGTACATTAGGACCACTAAGTCTATAAAAGAGACTTCAGATACAGTATTAGGGACCACTAAGGTCTATATAAAAGCTTCAGATACAGTATTAGGGACCACTAAGGTCTATATAAAAGGCTTCAGATACAGTATTAGGGGACCACTAAGCATCCAAAGAGCATTATGTCATGAGACCTTCTAAAACATGCAGTTTTTCCATTCAGAACATTAAATTTATTTTAGAGTCTGATCATTAAAAATGTTATTTGCTTTGAAGATGTGGACTTTTTGAGGCACATTTTGGGGAGAACAAAAGAAGCAGCAGAAGGGTTGGGAGGAACAAGAGGCTGAAAGTGAGACTGGGGGAGGCAGAGATGGTTCTCAGTGATCCTGCCTGGCTACAGAGGCAGAGCTAGTTTGTCCTCAGGGGTCTCTCTTCCTGATGTTTACATGGTGGGACCCTGCAGGTCGCTCATCATCAAAGTCACTCTTTTTTTTCCAGGTTCAGGAGATGGAGGTTTGTTTTTATTTGTTTTTTAATTCATGGTGTAGGTGTTTTTCATTTTTTTTTGTTTACTTCAATTTATCCCATCTGTCAGGGTGGATTACTTCATGTTGGTGTGGGAAAATTTTATTTGACCAAATTTAGACAATGTCAGTTGGTAAAAAGCTGCAGAGGAGAGCTGTTAACCCACCGAGAATAATGGCATTAGAGCGGCTTTCAGTGGAGTTTTTAAGTGTGACGTGATGATCAGAACGCTGCCTGAGAGGCTTTTCCACCCCGGCAGCAAGAAAAATTCTGTTGGACAGGATAAAGCATTTTAATTTTTCAGGTTTTTTGGTGTTTTGATAACATTGGACTTACAGAATATTTACTCAAAAGCTGCAGGGATATTAAAACCAGCACTGTGGGCTGCTTAAAGCAGATACATGCAGTCCTGCTAATGTAATTACAAGCGATGCCAAAGCATCCCTGAGCTGATCAAAATATAATAAAAACAAGACCAGATAAATTCATACAGAGTGCAGCATGTAAGATAAGACACCATTTTATTTATCTTAAAGGAACAAGCCGACTTATTGGGACTTTATCTTATTCACTGTATTTAGACAAATCAATACATACCCTTCTCATCTCTGACGTACCCACTGCTAGCCTAGCTTAGCACAGATGCGGGAGGTAACCGGCTCCACTAGCTACTGCTCCCAATAAGTGACAAAATAACGCCAACATGTTCCTATTGACATGTTGTGATGTGTGTAGTCACGGCGTGTGCAAATAATAGGGTCGGTAATTGTTTGGATTTTAACGATTGTGATACCAATTGCGATTCTTTCTTATGATTCTGGTTCTTATCGATTCTTTGAGCAGTGGGGTTGAAACGGGTCACATGGAAAGTTTTATTTTTGATTCAATGATAGGGTTGCAGTTGTCCAGGGCTTTTTCAACGTAAAATAAAGCCAGACTAGAGCGCCGCTGGCTGTGCTCCAAGGCTGCAACACAACAAACGCCTGGCCATTGTGGAAACCAAAACTTGGAAACCATGATCAGATTTGAAACCAAATCCTCCAAATGATTCCAATAAAGATAACTTTTTGAAATGATTCCAAGTAGGAATCAGTTGTCAATGCCCAACTCTAACAAACAAGGTCACAGGAGACACAGCCTTCTTCTAACCGTATACACACTGGGAACTATATTCTCAGAAGCCAAAGCACTGCTACTTCTGCGGAGTGATTTGCTCAAAGCACACAAGAAGCCCCGTGGTGGGGAGCAGAGAGTAACAACGGGGCTTTTCAGGTGTTGCCCTAATCACTCCGCCCAAGTTGCAGTGCTTTGGCTTCTGAGAATATAGTTCCCGTTAGTATGCGGTTAGAAGATGGCTGTTTCTCATGTGACCTGTTATTCTGACACCCTGTGACTACACAAATCACAACATGCAAATAGGAACATGTTGGCATTATTTTGTCACTTATTGGGAGCAGTAGCTAGTTTGAACCAGTTACCTGCAGGATCTGTGCTAGGCTAAGATAAGAAGGGTATGTATCGACTTGTCTAACTCTGGAGGTTAAGGTGAATAAGAAAGTCCCAATATGTTGCCGTGTTCCTTTTAAAAGAAATTGCTGTGCAGCAGTTGCAATATAAAGTGCAAATATAAAGTAAGTAAATGCAAAAACATATAGTTCATGATATTCCAATTAATGTCCCGTTATTTAACTTTGTTCACACAACAGAGAATCTATAAATAGTAGAGAAACAATTAAAGCATCTTTCACAGTCCAGTCTTCAGACCATCATTGAGTAAAACATTGTTAAATTGCTGACAGAACCATTTACTATCTAGTACTGAGCATAAAAATCTGAATAAACACTAATTAAATAGGTTTTCTTTTATTTCCCCAGGCTTTTCAGACATTATCAGACTTAAATACATCAAAATGAAACAGCCGTGGGTTTTGTTGAGACATTTTACGCAACATTAACTCCCTTAAATCATCATAGTGTGTATATATAATAGTATGTGCAGTTAAAAGAAAATGGGACTTACTTACTTACTTATGCTCTCTTTACTGCTACATCTTCCTTTAGGCTTCAGAAACCGCTATTTGGTCAAAAGTCAACACTTTTTAAAAACAATATAAAGCTAAACTCTAAAGAGTTTGATCTCAAAATCCAGTTTATGTATATTTAAAAATAATTTAATGAAACAAGACGCCAACCTGCTCGTGACTCATCTTAACACCTTTACTAAGCAACCCGATTATGTTTCAGATTCAGAAGTCTTTTAAAAATGAATAGGCTGCGTAGTGTTGAGATGAAAGCCGTCATACAAAACACACATGCACATCTATAAATGTTTCAAGCAGATCTGACTGGAGCTACAGCAGGAAACAGCACTCTACTTCAGCTGGCATGCTACAAGCTGGAGGATGGGGGAGGCATCACGCCATAGCCTTGTTTAGCCTATACACTCTCTCCGATCAGTGTCTTTTTCTGCTTCTGATTGGTCGAGGAAGACCTAGGTAGCACAAGGGGCTGATTACTTGAACTCTGCTGCTGCAGTCATATAAACGTGATCATCATTAACCGTTCACGGGATGCAGTCACCGATTAGCAATTGTAAAATGCCAGTCGGAGTATTTTACATCATCTGCCATATGTCGTTGGCTATTTTTTGCTATTTTATTGCTGCCTATGAAGCAGAAACGGTAAATCCCACTGCTGTGCTGAATGGGTTGGCAGAGATCACCTTTTTAAAAGCGTGTGGCTGGTGTAGTGAGGTTGTCCTGATGTGCATACACCATTACTTGACATATTCTTGCCAAAACTAGACAGAATTTAGCGTTTTATCCCAAAACTGTTACTCCAAAGGGGGGATTTATCCAGCACCCTGGTTAAACAAACATAAATACACAGATTTAGGAATAGGGACTAAGGTGACAAAGACAAACCTAAAGTATGTTTGGCCATCGCCACTAGTGGGGAAAAGACATCACACTAAGCCAACAATCAGTGATTTAGTTCACCATCTATTAATCTCAATTTCTTTTGATTAATTGTTTGGTCTAGGAAATGATCTCTAAGGACTATTGATGAGTACTTCTCCAATCTTGTCCGACCAATGGTCAAAAATCCAATGTTTTTCAATTTAAAGGCGCTGTATGTGTGTTTTTAGGCTACAACATTTTTTTGTCACATACAGCAAACATCTCCTCACTATCTGCTAGCTGCCTGTTCCCCTGAACACACTGTAAAAAACATCTCACTATCTGCTAGCTGCCTGTCCCCTGAACACACTGTAAAAAACATCTCACTATCTGCTAGCTGCCTGTCCCCTGAACACACTGTAAAAAAACGTCTCACTATCTGCTAGCTGCCTGTCCCCTGAATACACTGTAAAAAACGTCTCTTCACTATCTGCTAGCTGCCTGTCCCCTGAACACACTGTAAAAAACATCTCACTATCTGCTAGCTGCCTGTCCCCTGAACACACTGTAAAAAACGTCTCCTCACTATCTATTAGCTGCCTGTCCCCTGAACACACTGTAAAAATACAGCCGCCTGTCCCTACCATTTTTTGTTTGATTTGAAGTTTTTGTAATTATTGTTCACAGCTATTAACACTGAATCTGTGATCATTTTGGTTTTAGCATACAGTGATTATCGAGTTTTAAAGTGATTGCCAAAAGGGAGCAGTTTTCTGTCGTATACCTCTCAAAAGTCTTTGAGCTTTCAATTGTGTATTGTGTATAAATCTGTTTTTTAATATTTTTTTTTAATGAGCCCTTTTTTTGTTTTGTACAGATGTGATGGTGGGGATGGGCTACAACCTGGAGGAGATCCAGGACTCTCTGGCCAAGATGAAATATGACGAGATCACAGCCACCTACCTACTGCTGGGCAGGAAGGCCTCGGAGGTACCAATTACAATACACCTGGTATCAACACAGTCCATTACAATACACCTGGTACCAGCACAGTCCATTACAATACACCTGGTATCAACACAGTCCATTACAATACACCTGGTACCAGCACAGTCCATTACAATACACCTGGTACCAGCACAGTCCATTACAATACACCTGGTACCAGCACAGTCCATTACAATACACCTGGTACCAGCGCAGTCCATTACAATACACCTGGTACCAGCACAGTAGTTCGTCATTACTGATCTCTGGTTCAGTTAAAGTTCCAGTTGTTAACTAAACTATGTCTGAAAACATTTGAGGTAAGAAGTGGGCAATGTAGGAACACAACCTTGATTCATGTTTGTTCAGCGCTGCTTGTGTTTGGCCACAGTTCACGAGGAGTCACTGTCACTTGGTGTCAATCAGTCTCTAATGCATCAAAATATACTTAAGTACAAAGAGTTAAAGTACTCATTATACAGAATGCTTTTTTCATCATTTCAGAATAATATATACATTGTATTGTTGTATTGTAGTTATTGATGCATTTTCGTCTTCATCACTTTGATATTGCAGCTGTTTAAATGTGGGGTTAATTAGAATGACTTTATATACTGCTGGGTATTTTAATCTCTAAGAATACATAATAATTCATAATAATCTAAATGGAACATTAACATGTGTTGATGCAAATGAACATGTGTTGATGTGTTCTCCCAGCTGGAGCCCAGCGAGTCGGCGTCCAGCAGCAACCTGTCTCTGGCCAAAGCCAGACCCAACAGCGAGCTCAACGGCCAGTCGCCCTCACACCTCAAAGTCCAGAGGAGCGTCTCCTCCAACCACAAGCAGAGACGCTACAGCGAACAAGGTGAGGAGGACACATGTTGTTTCCTTAGCCACATGTCTGGAAATAAGATATCTCACATTTAAAATTGGCTTTATTGATTCAAACTGAATCAGGAAACTTTTTTTATTTTACACTTTTAGCAGTTGTAGCGCTGGTATTTTTCTTTTTATAACACACCACTCAAACTGTGTTGTGCCTTTACCTCCTTATAAAGGTTGGTTTCTGTCAGTAGCTCTTTGGCAGGCTGATAAATGTAGTTAACATGGTGAAGGCCCTTTCACCATAGCTCAGTGTTGTCCACTGTGATATAATGCTTTGTCAATAACGTCTCTGAGCTGCCTCCTCTACATTGGAGCTGCAGCTTAAATAGCTGCACTAAGAAGCTTTTAAGCTCCATCTCTAATAGAAATTATTAAACGTACTTTTAAAGAACTCCATGCTGGTTTAAGTTTTTGTTGTGAATTCTTTTACCGACACAAAATAGCGATATGTTCAATTACAGTTCTACATGTAGAGTTTCAAATGGTTCTATTTATTATCAATTAAGCGGACGATTAGTCCCTCGGTTAAATTATTTCCTTTTGTCTTTAAGATGTCAGGAAATAGTGTAAAAAAAAAAAAATAGTCCTTTATAGTTTTCCATTCCAAGTCCAAAAAGTAAAATGTACTTTTGGACTGTTGGTCAGACAAGACAGGCAAAGCTATACAGTTTAAGTAAAAAAAAACTAAAAAAACAGCAAATATTCATATTTGAGAATAGGAACCAGTTCATTGCGTGGCAGTTTTTCCTTAATCAATTATACAAATTGTTGTTGAAAATTTCCTGTTGAAAGAGTAATCAACTAAATAAATCAGCTCAAGCCACAGCTCCATTTAAGGGAACTTAACAGTCTTTTTCCACAATTAATATTATCTATATATCACTCTATGTTCTCTGAAAATACTTTAATGTATGTCAGTTTAAGTCTGTGTTTTCAAAATGTAAGTCTCATTTTATATATAAAAAAAAAAATGTTTTGTGCCAGCATCTTTGAGTCCTCTCCTCACACATCTGTCTCTCTGTTGGTCTCTCTGCAGTTGGTCAGAACGTCCCTCCAGGGATGTCCCATCCAAAGAGGAGTCAGACCACTACAGCAGAGAACAGCGTTAAGGAGGAAAGTGGAGTCCAGCTCCGTAAACCCAGCACCCCGGGGAGCCGCGGGGCTCCGCCCGCCAGCCCTCTGCTGGGCAACGCCAACAACCCCAACAAGGCCGATATCCCCGACCGCCGGAAAGGCGCCACCACCGGCCCGAGCGTGAGTCCCTTTATCAGTTCCAGCTCACCGACATCACCAAGTACTCACTCATCTGCTGCAGCCTGTTGGTTATCAGGCAAAGTCTCAGTCTGTAACCCAAGTTATTTAAAAGGCTCAGTCAAACTGAATTACTTATCCAGGAAGCTTCAAACTGCAAGTGAAATTTTAAAAATACATAACAGGGCAGCCCTTGAAATATATTTTAGTTATATCAGAACCAGAATCAGTTTTATTGGTCAGGTTTGTGTAAACAAACGAGGAATTTGACTCCGGTTAACCTTTGCTCTCAAAGTACATCACTCACGTAACATATAAAGAATTAAAACAGAACGGACAGTAGACGTATATTAAAATAAAATGTTCAGAATAACCATAAAACAATAGATTTTAGAAGAAATATACAATAACAATGGAAGAGTGGGAAGGAATAGTGCAATATCGGTATGGTCTGAGTTAAAACTGTATTTATTTTCCAGTGTTACATCCCAACAGGGACGTTGTAGAGCGCCCGCTGGTGGACAAACTATGCACCCCCAACGCTCAGAACATTGTTAACAGTCCGTTTTTATTTTTTAAATATTCATTTATCAGAATGATTTATTTGTCATTATAAAGGATTCTGATGAATTTTAAATTGTCCGTTATAAATGCTGATACAATTAGATTGGATAATGCCTAATATCGGCTAATAAAATCATCCCGCCGACGTTTCGGTCGGACTCTACATTTAAGTGTAATTAAGTCTTTGAAACTGTCTTCCATTATTCAGGTTTATGTACCATTACTGTCTGTTATTAACTGTTTTTGTATGTATTTTATAGTCCTCCATGATGTTATTTCTTTGTCCCATTTATATCTGAAGACTTGCATCTGCATAAGCTGAAACTAATGTGGCTCTTATAGCTTTAAACAGACTAATTATTTTAATGTGGCGTCACATCTGATTTTCTCTACAGAATAACAGTGCGTCGGCAGGTATGACCCGGAGGAACACGTACGTCTGCAGCGACCGAAACAACACCGACCGCCTCTCCGTCATCCCCAACGGCAAGGAGAACAGGTGAGAGGGGACGTTTGTTGTCTTTGACCTGGTTTCATCACGAAAAACAAGACAAACAGAACAGTGGACACACAAAGCTTTGACTTCATGGATCAAGAACAGATTCTGAAGAACAGATAATGAGATTATTGAGCCAGTACATTAATGTGGAACATTTTATCGAAGCCAGTATGTTTTTTTAGCTTTTTTGCCAGTATTGTGGTCTAAATGCTGTTTTTAGAGCTTTTTCTACCAAATGCAAAATTCCTCATTATGAACACAAATGCGGCCAAATTCAAGGCTATTAAATATGGATATAGGAAAAAATATCGACTTCAGCCTTCCAAACTCATACTGGTTGAACTCTAATAGCAGTGCTTCACCATTTGAGAACCCTTTTTTATTGTTGAAAGAAAATCCAGACAGGATCCCAAGGAAAGATTTCCCTTTTTGTTTCATCCCTTTTATTTTCTTTCTGTTCCTTATACTCTTTTTTTGTTTATACTTTCCCTTTTTCTCATCATCTTATTTTTTTCTTTTATTTCTGCCTGTGTGTTTGTGGTTTTGGTGGGGATGTTGTTTTTTCGTTGTGGCATGAGCAGCATGACTGAGATGGCTTGTGCCACTAGCCCCTCCTCTGGCTTTGCGGCCGCCGCGTTCGGTGCCTCGTCCGGTTCCGTGCGGCTGAGGGGTCAAAACGTCGGCCCGTTGTACGTTTGCCAGGCAGGCTGGGCCACGCTGCCCCACTCCTACTACGCTCTGGACTACTGCTCGCCCAAGTAAGACGACAGGGCCTCCAAACCCCCCCGTCTGTCTCCGCTCATGTCTCCGCCCCTGTTTGGCCCCCCCGCTAACCCACACATCCGGCCAGCTTCACACTCTGTAACCCTGCAACTAATCCATGGACACCATTCACTGCAAAGAACAGAAAGGAGAGCAACGTGTTGTTGGTTGTCAGTGTCTGAAATGGATGCTCATCAGCCACGAGCAGATAAAATCAACACCTTTTCGATCAATAATTTACCCACAAACCTACCTACGGTCCTGCGCTGCTGTGATTAAACTATGATCAGTGCCATGGCTGCACTTGTTGTCCTCCGTGTGTGAAAGAAAAGGGCTTCACTCGGAGTCATTACATGCTTCTGCAGCTGTTAATATACGCATGGCTCATTTTTTTCCCCACACACCAAAAATAATGCCGTTTTTTCTATTAACGGTACCTGCTGGACTCGGCCGCGGTGCCCCGTCCTCCTTTTTTCCATTGCAGATTAGAATCGCCTCATGTGCGAGGCGAGCCGTGGCTGGTCATCATAGCAGGAAACTGCCGTGACCTAACGCCACACACACACAGCGTCAAAGGTGTGTTGCTTTTGATTCGCGGCATGGGGCTGTTGCCACAGCCAGAAGACACGTTTAGTTTCATAAGAAGCTGGAGGCGTCTGTCGATAGCAATGATCTTTCACGTCAACTTTTGGTATCGCCTCAGCTCACTTGGAACCTCGACTGGTAGTACTAAAAAAAGTCCCTGTTAGCAGGTACCAGGGACTTTTTTGTAATGGAAAATGGGGCTCTGCAATATATCGATGTTGTGTTGATATAGCACTATGAGATATCATCTTAGATTTCGGAAATATCATTAATTGTAATATGCTAAGTGTTGTGTTTTCCTGGTTTTACAGGCTGCATTAAAGTAAAGTGATGTCATTGTCTGAACTTACCAGACTGTTCCAGCTGTTCTATTGTTCTATTTACCTTTTACTCACTAAGTCATTAAATCATTTCTG
>NC_045741.1:4332870-4333599 GCF_008692095.1 Etheostoma spectabile
ATCAAAAATCTCATTGTGTAAATAACATTTTAGTTAAAGCACCAATAGTCAAGCATACAATATCGACAACAAAGTATTTGGTCAAGAATATCGTGATATTTGATTTTCTCTATAATGTAATACCAAAAAAGGCGAGTCGAGCCATGCAGTGGAAAAACACCATAACCTGCTAAACAAAGTTCTTTAAAAAACATTTTGTAGTTTGTCATCATAGTAATGCAACATTAGTTCTCGGTTTTTACCATTCTCCTTTTTATTGAGTTTGTCTTTGGTCCGTGCAATGTTTCAGAACAACCGTGTGACAAAAACTGCATCCACCAACCGCAAATTACATTTTTTTTTAAAGGCTTAACGTAATTAAAAGCTTGGATTCCAACATTGTAGTCTGGCTGCACTTGGAATATGCTGGGTGTTGATTTCAGACACTGATAAAAGTGGAGGCACAAGAAGAGAAAAATATATATCCTCACACTGAAATCAAGCTGCCAAACTTTGATCAGCGGGCTCTTAAACTCTGTGTGTGTGATTAATATTTTTCCACGTTTGCATCATCTCCCTCTGCAAACCATGAACCGGAGGACCGCGTGTCTCCGCTGCAGACACTTGCAATAACAAAACTTTCACCGCTCTGCTCCTGATCTCTCTTCTCCATCTCTGCTGTGAACATTGACCCCTGATTTTCTCCGTCTGGATCCCCTGATTTTCTCCGTCTGGATCCCCCCCCCCCCC
>NC_045741.1:4333609-4338313 GCF_008692095.1 Etheostoma spectabile
CCAACCGGTCGGTGTCTACGACACGATGAGCCGAGCTCCAGCACTCCCCTGCTGTCCCTCAGACCCATCGTCTTGTTGTTTAGACTCTAACTGATCCGGGACACAACTCACTCCTCTCATTGTGCACGTCAGGAGCCTGATGTTCAGGGTGGGAAATTAACAACCACAGTTACAGCTGTTAAATTCTCTCTTTATAAAAAAAAATCATATTTAGCTGGTGGATTCATCTACTCATTTTATTTTAAAGATATTTGGATCCTGGTACCATGGCTATAGCCGGTTTATCCAGCGGCCCAAGAACCCTTTTAGCAACTCAGAAATTGTTGCCCTTTGAATGAAGCAGCTCGGTCTACAGTGGTTTCTTCTCCCTCCCCCCACCCCCTCTAAGTTTATGGTCTGGGGCTATCGGAGCACAGTTTGCAATGCTGAACTGCACTATTAGGTCAACTTCAAAATGGCTGCAATTTGTGTACAGCTTTATTCACTCAGTATGTATAGATGTATGTAGTGTAATGTATGTGTTGTTTTTGGACTGATAGCTGGTCTGGCTGTGGTTGCATCTGAGTTCATTGTGCATTGGTATCAGATGCCGTGTGCTGTGACAACACGTCTGGATTGAGTTAGGTAACTGCTCTGTGAGAGCCGTGTGGATGCAATCCCAGCCCACTTTGTTTTCAGTATTTTGAGAACCACACCTTTTTTAGAGAAGTGTAACCAGGTGATCAAAGGGCTTTTGAAGAAACAAAACTGACTATTTAAAGTCTGATTCCACCAGCTACTGTGATTGGGTGATATCCATTTGTATTTAATTTACTACCCTGTTGACATCTATCATGCAAGATTCATTTACTTAAAACCCATGGCAACATTAGAAACCCACGTAGGAATAACCAACTCTCAGCCATTTTTGGAGATAAGGAAGGAACAGTGATGTAACTCAGATAAGATAAGGTTTTTCCATTGCAGTTGTATGCTTGTGTACCGAGCTGTGTATTAGCTGCGACCTTTGACCTTCATGGTGAACACAGGTTTGTTTATTTTAGAGTGAAATCTTGCTGACTACATAGGAAACGTCTATAACATAGACTAGATGAGTCAATCACGCTTACTGGACACATGAGTAAAAGACAAAATATTACCTTCCAATACTGCGACGAACATGTCTGCAGTGGAAAAACTGTCTGTTTTGGGGGTTTAAACTGTGGTTTTAACTGTCTCCCCTCTTCTTCCTCCGCCTTAGCAGTGTTGCGGCGTCGCCCGGCGGCCAGAGGAACCCGGTGGCGTCCATTAACAGTATCGCCAACGCCACCACGCCGGACCGCCTGCGCTTCCCGCGCGGCACCGCCAGCCGCAGCACCTTCCACGGCGGCCAGCTGAGGGACCGCCGCACGGCCACGTACAACGGGCCGCCGGCCTCGCCCACCCTCTCCCACGACGCCACCCCTCTCTCTCAGACCCGCAGCCGTGGAACCAGCAACCTTTTCTCCAAGCTCACCTCCAAACTCACCCGCAGGTAGGCGAGGAAACCCCCTCTCGTCAGTGCAGCACCAAGGGTTGGGGTTTAGCTCTCTTTCTGTTCTCTCAGATTAAAATTAAAATTTGAAAGAATCATTTGCATACATATTTTCACAATCTTCTGGGTTATTAAATCTGAACTAGAAAGTGGATAGACTCCAGCCCTCTGCTCTGTTCAGTTGAATCTCCTGTTCCAATTAGAAGCCAATCAACACCGTGCCTTGTAGAGTTAGGATGATTAATAACATGGCGGAGGAACGCTTTACTGTCCTGTACAATGTGCTTTTTTTTCCTAAATCCAAATTGTTTATTTGTCGCTGCCTGGATGCCCGCCACAGAACTGAAACCACGCTGAGCGAGCCTCAAAAAATGGAATTTGTGATATTGTTGATGGTTACAGCTGTGTTATGGTCCAGAAACTGGTTATAGCCCATTTCCTGGACCATAACAGAACCTGTGATTCCTTAAAGATGTTTGCTGATCCTTTTCTTGCATACTAGTCATAAAAGATCTTCTCATGAGGTGTATATACTTCAAGAATTAAGATATACAATATTGAAATAACACCTTCAGTTGGTTTGCTTTGGTGTAAATATGGAAAGATTTTTTGGGCTGTTTATCACAAGTAAACCAGAGCTCCAAAAAAAAACCTGGATTTTGGATCCAGTCAAACCGATATTGAAAATAATCATTTTTATTCAGGCAAAAATAAAATAAACCAGCCTCTCAGATGGGAGTATTGGCTACTTTTCTTTTACGTTACAGTAAAATGAATATCTTATCTTAACTTTGGGCTTTAGTCAGTGGTGGAAAGTAACTAAGTACACTTACTTAAATACTGTAGTACAATTATGAGGTTCCTGCCACTTCTTACTTTTACTCCACTTCAATCCAGAGGGAAATATTGGACTTTTTACTCCACTATATTAATAAAAAACATACGTTAAGATGCTTTGATGTAATACAAAAACAAATAACACATACATACAACAATTTAACATTAAGAAAAAAGAGGCTGTACAGATTAGTGCAGGATGTGCCAAAATGTTGAGGGATTTGCAAAATTTCAGGATATATACATATATAAAAAATATATATAAATGCAGGGGACAGGTATACAGTCCAGGCTAGAGGATTAAGACTCTTAAAGTACACTTTGATGCTAATACTTTCTTACTTTTACTTAGTTACTTTGACGGCAGGACTTTGACAGAGTATTCCTAAACTGTAGTATTTCTACTTTCACCTCAGAGCCAGATTGGAGTAGTTCCTCCATTACTGGCAGTAGGACATTGTGATGGACAACTTTTATTATCTGACAAAAAAAAAATCTGAAAAGCATAACTCAGTTAATCAAGAAAACAATCAGCAGACAATGGAAATTAGGCTCTTAAAGGGGCAGCCAGCCAGCGACATCACTCCTGCAATGACTGACCTAAAATGAGGAATTGAAATCATTTGATAAACAATGGAGAAAAAAAACAACAACCTTCCCCTTTACGGTTGATGATTCCAATGTCCCCATTTTTGTTCACTCATTCAGATTCCTCATGCCCCCTACCCCCTCCCTCCTTCCTCTCACTCCTCCTCCTCCACCATTTTCACTGTTTCTTTGTCTGATTCTGTTGTAGAAACATGTCATTCAGGTTTACCAAAAGGTAGGACTCTTGGACTGCCTTTTTCAAAAAACAAACTCACTGAAAACAAAACGGCCTCCGAAACTCCACAGACGCGTGGGGCTGCTGGCACTGAACTAACACACCGCTTAGCAGGAAAAAGAACTCTCTGGCTACATTTACATGCACACAGTTTAATAAACGGATTCCTGTAATTACAATAGGATGATTTTACACTAATCAAGTTTGTCAGTCACTAGTTTTTAAAAATGTTTTGGATAATGTACTAATTTGCTTCCTTGCCGAGACTTAAATAGGAAGATTGATACCACTCTCATGTCTGCATCGTAAATGGAAAGCTGGAGTCAGTTAGCGTAGCTTAGCATAAAGATCCGAAGCAGAGGTAAACAGCTAGCTAGCCTGGCTCCGTCCAAAGGCAACACTACCAGCGCCCCTAGAGCTCACTAATTAACATGTCATATCTTGTTTGTTGAATCCTTACAGAAACGGATTTAAATTTTTCCTGTTAAGAGTAATCGACTTCTTCACTGTCTTGCCTGGAGATACGCTGAGTCGCCAGTTTATTAGGTACACCAAGCTAAAGCTAACGCAACAGTGTAATAAATCCAACATTCGTGAAGGTCCAAAATTTCAGTTTTGAGCTGTTTAAGAGTTGATACAACTTCATGGACATATTGGAGGCTGCAGTTATTTTTTCTACCCCATTTATATCAATAAGAATAAATAACAAAAATGTATAACTTAATACAGTTAAACATCCTCAGTGAGCTTGAGAGGGGCTGGGGAGTGGATGTTACCTTTGAACAGAGCCAGGCTAACAGCCCTCTTTCTTTATGCTATCGCTTCACTGTTCAAATAGAAGAGTGGTATTAATTGTCTTATCTTGTGTAAAGAAAGTAAATAAGTAAGAAACCATTCTTTTTAAGAGGGATGGAACACAGTCGGATCTAGTTGGATCATTTTTTATTTCCATGTTAAACCATATCCAACGGCTAACTGAAGAAGACAATATATACAAGACCAGACAAGACAACAAGACAATTATAAATATATGATTTATAAATCTAAATGATAATTGTTGGAGTTGTGCGTTGCTGAGGTTTTTAGCTGGTGTTTGTCAGTGTGTAAATGTAGCCAGGTGGCTATGGTTGGTGTGCGTGGCTGACGGCTGATTGGTTCAGAGAAGACCAGTCTTCTCTGAACCAATCGGTCGATTTGACCAACGGCAACAACAGCGAAGCAGCAGCTTGCAACTAATCAGTCGCTGGTGCATGCACGGGGTGGCTTCGTACAGCCGCCATTGATTTGTGGTTTGTTTTCCCGCCACATTGATTGTTGTCATCGACTGAACTCTGTCTCTCGGCTGTTGAAACTGCACGTTTTAGACAGCGCCTTTTTTAAACCTGATTCTGCTGCATTTATTCACCATCTTTTTTTCCTTCTTTTTTTAACTCCCTCTGGCTCAGATGTGATTTTCTCATGGCTGTAAGATGAGATTTTTTTTCAGTTTTTAGACGGAGGAGGAAACGTCCGGGCCATAAAGAGCTAAAAA
>NC_045741.1:4338323-4349522 GCF_008692095.1 Etheostoma spectabile
AAAATGCAGCCTTTTGTGTAGATTGCCGTTGATCTATCCAGTGGTGTTGAGTGTTTCGTTCAGCTTTCAGAACTTAAACTAAGAGTAAATGTCTTTTTAAAGACCTGTCGGTAAACTATTTTGTCCCTTTTTGCAACTTTCTGTTTTGTTTTTTTGGGAGTATTTGGTGTTCCTGAACTGGATTTCTGGGCTTCTGTGAATCATTTTAAGAAGAATATTAGATAGATAGATGGATAGATAGATAGATACTTTATTCATCCCGAGGGAGATTTTAGGCATCCGGTAGCTTAGACAACCATAACACAACAAACACACATTCTGTACATCTCACATACATTAAAAAAAAAAATCGCTCACAGTAATTTAAAGAGTTAACCATTTGTGAAGTGATTGCACAGGTCTGGTATGGACTGACCATACCAAACTTTGAGACCAGTGTGAGCTTCACTCTGGCTATAAGGGTGGTTTCCCTCATACACACTCCACTGATCAGTTTATTAGAGCTATTAATAACCACAGGTACTAAATCTACAAAACAAAATCCAACCTTTTTTATACTTTGTGCAACATATTACATTTACTCCAAGAGTACGCAGCAGAGTAGTATAAATGTAAAACACAAAATATCAACTTTTCTGAATAATCTGAAACAAATACAATCTTGGACTCTCTTTTGGACCCTCTTTTAATCCTTGGTGGGTTCCTGTCGGGGGAGCTTCAGTTGGTTTCTCCCACTGATGAGGGCTCAGGGTGGGACTCTTATCAGTACGCTACGACTAAAACCTAACAAGCCAAATGGATTCCTAAAACGGAGCTTTTTAAGTGCTTAGACACCATAACCAGCCACTGGTGCGATGATGAGTCTCAGCTGTGGCCTCTCAGGAACAGCAGAGGTTTTTTGGCCCTCCCAGGGTGCCGTCTCTAGCCTCGGCAGCGCCCTCTAGTGGCTGACTGGTGGACCGTCTTCACCATCCAGAGCTCTGGAGTCATCATCACCACGGTCCTCCCGTCTGACTCAAATCACCAGACTTTGTTTTGTTTTTCTGTTTGTCTCCATTTTCAGTCGAGACCAGATGCGGTCACATGTTGTCACACGAGCCCAAAACCTAACTGAACACATCAATTAATATTATTGTCAGTTAAATGATTATTGTGGCGTGTAAAACTGAGCTTTATACTTTTCATTTACTCTTCAATCACTTGGTTAAAAAAATTTATTTATTTATATGCTATAAACGAAAAGTTGATTTATTTTACTCTATCTTTCAGTTGCTCATTTTATTTTTAAACTCCTTCATTTTTCTATGAACCCTGGTTCAATCACTGCTCTGGACTGAAACTAAACTTATCATTTTAATGACCAATTCCTCTATGGGTTATTTTCTTCTGTAAAAAAAAGTTTTGTTTGGTCCAAAACCCAAAGATATTCTGCCTGTTATGAGTAGAAAACTGAACTATTACTATTCTTCTTTTTAAACCAAACGATGAATCGAGAAATAATTTGCAGATCAATCGATAAAACAAGCAGCTGAGAGAGTAAAATAACTTTTACGTTTATAGTGTATCGATTTTTTTTTTAACCAACTGATTGAAGTTTAAATGTAAAGTATAAATTTCATACATTTATTTTGAAAGTCCCTTTTTAATCATTTAACTAACAACGTCATGTGTTGATGTATCGGTTATGTTTTTGACCCGTCTGACAGCGTCTCACTACATTCTGTCCGTTTCGAACCTCCGTACATCTCAGCACATTTTGGGACGTTAACCAACAAGTTTTTGTCCTCCTTCTCCTCAGGACTTCTTTAGGTCCAGTCCCCTCCCTCTTTCTCCTCCTCGTCTCCTCTAGCCCAGTCTGTGTGTTTTTTGTCTCCTAACCTTCCTGTGTCCTTTAACCTTCTGACGTCTCGCTGCTCTTCCTCTCCTCTCAGGGTCAGTATTGACCCGGCCAAACGGCAGACGGCCAAAACAGGGCCTGCCGTCCCCTCTACCCAGGGAGGAAAGACCCTTAGTAAGTCTTTGATAAGCCTGTCTTTCCTTCCTTCCTTCCTTCCTTCTCATCATCCTCCGCCATGTTTTTTTTTTTTCGTTTCTTGGCCTGTCCTCATGTCCATACATTTGAATATATTCTTTCCCTCTCTCTTTTTTTTCTTCCTTGTCGTGTGTTCATTGAGGAAATTTTCAGATTCCCATTTTTTCTTTCAGATTCAGGAGCGGAAGATATAGAGAGTTGTAGGAAGATGAAGATCTAGCGTAAGGGGCCGTTTCAATCCCTCAATCTCTTCTTCTGAGATAAAGTCTTGAGTTGACCCCCCCCCCTCAGTCTGGTCCTATCACAGCCTCTGTGACCGACCCCCTGCTATCTGTCCTGTCTGTCCACCTGTCCCCTTGTTGTCCAGTCTCTGGAGCTGTCGGGGATTTTTAGACTCGCTTCCTCCTCCACCCTCGTCCTGTTTTTCTTTCTGTTCTTCAGGCTGCAGTGCATGCTGGGAGCCACGTTAACCATAAACCCGTCCTGTGAGAGGAGCAGGGAGCTTTCTGCTATTTTCTGCTTTTTCTAATCTCTTGAGATATTACTCAGACGTTTTCCTGGTGGTAGTAGTGGTTTCCGGTCTGCCTAACCATTTGCACCCAGAAAATTACTATTTTCTGGCAACATAATGGATAAAATCCCTCAATGTATGTCATTTTATTTTGATGTGTTATGATAAAGAACTTTTTTTTTTTTTTAAGAAGGACAATCGAGAAAAATCAGTTTATGGAAAAATAACCAGACAGAAATGCAAATCGTTGTCTAATCAAGAATACACATATTCAGTATTGCCATGAAGCAGTCTTCCATATTTAAGATAAGATTAGCGGGGGAACGTAGGTTTGGCAGCCTAGACAGAAATATGCACAAAGGAATAGGAAAGTAAAAAATATAATAAGACACTTACAACTAGGGTAAGTATAGAAGTAAAAATATGAACTATATAAGAGCAATTGAAGCCAAAGAACACATAACCAAGTCCAGTATATATGTAAACATCGCATCCCAGAATAATATATAATTAATGGTGTAGTACTTTAGTGTTTTAATATAGTAACATAATAAAATGCAGTACAGTGTAGAATGTAGTAGACAGTATAACATATTAACATAATATGTTATGATATAGTATTGATATAGTGCAAGGTGGTATAAAATACAGAATACATTTAGTACCTAATACATAGGGCGATATTAAAGCTTCTCTCTCTCTCTCTCTCTCTCTCCTCCTCTCTGTCTCTCTCTCTCTCTTCTCTTGTCTCTCTCTCTCTCCTCTCTCTCTCTCTCTATCTCTCTCTCTCGCTCTCTCTCTTCTCCTCTCTCCTCCCTTCTCTCTCTCTCTCCTGCTCTCTCTCCTCTCTCTCCTCTCTCTCTCTCTCTCTCCTCTCTCTCTGTGTCTCTCTCTCTCTCTCTCTCTCTCTGTGTCTCTCTCTCCTCCTCCTCTCTCTCTCCTCTTCTCTCCTCTCCTCCTCTCTCTCTCTCTCTCTCGCTCTCCTCTCTCTCTCTCTCTCTCTCTCTCTCTCTCTCTTCTCTTCTTTCTCTCTCCTCTCTCTCTCTCTCTCTCTTGGTGCTGGATATCTTGGTAGAAGCTGTAGCTGCTGTTAAAAAACAACTCTATTTCTCTTTATAATTCAGATTGGTTTTGACAAGTGAAAAATAACAAACTAGCAACTTCTGATCAGAAACCGTTTTTTTTTTTTTTAAAGACCAACTGTAATGCACAACTCTTCCGATCTCGAGCCTCATAGTAGATGCAGCCGATATTCAGGAATTAGTTGTTTTTCAAATAGTTTTTCTTGTAAACTTTCAAAGAACTCGTGATTTATACGTACAGGGTGCAGGGACAACCGTTAGGACACTAAGCCCAGGGGTGTAGTGCTGTCTGGTAGGTACCTGAACGCACCGCTGCCACGTGGACGTCTGGCTCGTTGCGAAGGTTATTTAACCACTGTTCTTACAGCTGTAGCTATCAAATGAAAAGATGTTTTGTTGCCTTGTAACTAGGGCTGGGCGATGTGGAGAAAATCAGATATCACGATATTCTTGACCAAATACCTCTATCGATATTGTAGTGTTGACAACTGATGCTTTGACAAAATATCTTCACACTTAGATTTAAGATCAATAATCTTCAATAATGTGGATTTAATGACTAAGTGGATAAAGGCAAATGGTAGAACAGTTACAACAGTCAGAAGTTGGTAAGTTCAGAAAATGACATCACTTTACTGTAACGCAGCCTTTAAAACCAGGAAAAGACACCACGATATTACAATATCCCAAATCTCTGACTATCTAGTCTCATATCACAATATTGATATAATATTGATATATTGCCCAGCTCTAATTTTAATTTTACTAGCTAACAGTTAGCTAGCTATAGACTGAGAAGAAAACTGTTTAAAGTCACTGTGCTGAACCAAAGCTGCCGCCAACTTTTAAGGTGGAACGTTTTTTTGTTTTTTGTTTTGTTTTTTGCTTTGTTTTTTTGCATTTGACTCTATGCATGAGTTGACCTTGTGAATCAATCTACACATCTTAAATGTCAACACATTCCCTTCATTTGTGTTTATTGTCTCTCTTGTATGACATACGCTTTAGTAATTATTGGCTCTTCAAGCACTTAAAAAAATACCACAAAAAAACTAATTATGCAAACACTGCAAATATTGTGTTTCCTTAATTGGACTTGGCGGTGGCGGAGCATTGTTCCGGTGTGATGGCGGAATCCCCTGGTTAGGCCATCACATGTTTTGATAACACTATACTTGAAGGTATCTACATAAGGGTGTCATGACACTGTCATAAACACATGAACCATAACATGTCATGACCAAACTGACTGACACCTACTAAAAGAAGCGTTACGTCATCAACGTTAAGGACTTGTTTAGAATGTTTATGACAGGGTCATGACTCGGGGGGGGGGGGGGGGGGGGGGGGGGGGGGGGGAATCGATACAACATAGAATCGTGATATTTTCAGTGGCAGTACTGTATCGATACGCAGGCGCCAAATATGGATCTTTTATTATGATTTGGTCAGAGTGTCTGCTTGACAATCCCATTTTGCAGAAATAAAATTGAAATGATGTGAACAAACAGAAATGTTTCTTTTTAGATAAAACAGATGTTGATAAAGTTTCCTTTTGGGGACTTAATTTGAAATTGGGAAAAATTTAGAAGTTGGAAAATGGGTTATGAATAGTAATATATTTTGGAATATTGTTTAAAATCGCAATAATATCGTACCAAGGCATAAGTATCGTGACGATATCATAGCGGGAGGCGTCTGGTGATTCTCCCCCCCCATGACATTCCTGTGTAGCTACCTTCAAGTAAGATGTAACTCATTTTTTTGACACGGTTGTGGGACTACATACCAACTATTATATGCACAAAAACATCATACACACACACTTTCTCCTCTATTTTAACTCTATTTCCATGAATTAGAAGTCCTGTTTGGCCATACATCTGACTGGTAGACCATGAAAGGCTCGTCGAGCCTCGGCCTTACTCCTGAGAAGTAGAGAATTGTGTCTTCTGTCTCTGAACGTGTTGCTGTCTCAGTCACAGGGACACAGGCGTTGTCAGGGAACGTTTAGTTTTATTTTTAGAGCCGCGAGTTTCTCCCTTTTGCAAGAAGCGTTTCCCTTCTGCATCAACCCAGAAATGTCGCTAACGTGTCCTAGTTTTGTTTGTGGACGCAGCTTCCCACTTCTCCTCGGTATCTTTTAACTTTCAGATGGAGTTCTGGTCTGTAGGAGGAAGACGAGAACAGAGACCCGGTCAGAATACAAAATCTAAAGCTCAGCGATCAGCGCTGTCCGTCACATCAGATCATAAAGCTTTCAAACAAAACTACATTAACGGGATATGATCGCCTTCTAAATGAATACTAAACGCAATTCAGCAATTAGGATTTGTTATGCATATTTTCATTTTTTAAGATCACAAGCCTTTTCTGGAGCTTTTACCCACGTCTCGTGGAAGATTACATCGATTTTGTTCCACTGTTATTCATTAGATGGAACATTAGGATAGGGTTAATAATGACCTTTTTAGCTCATGTATATATTTTTTTTACGTAGTTGTTTTTTTAAATTTGCTAATTCATAATGTTAAATGTAACCATATCAGCTATTCCAACCTAGAACCACCAAAAATGAATAGATCTAGATCTTTCAAATACATTTTTTGAGGAGGAAAGTAAGAGAAAAGATAATAAAGATATTAGAGATCTTCACTAGGGCAATAACGATTGCTAGTAGTTAATTTAATTAAAAACTGATATCTGGAATTCCACAAACTCTTGCTTTAAGAAACTGCTTAATCAGTGAGAACCGTTCAATATAATAATTTAATAATAATCCTCAGTAAGATATAGTCAGTGTTGTGGGGGTATAACGCTAGCGGTTAGCAAACGCAACGCAGATACAGATCATTTGCAAAAGGGCCCCATAATGGGCCCCATGCCGATGAATGGTCCCACGGCACCCCCACCCCCTCCCTAGCGGAGGCTCACCTGTTGCTGGAGTCCCATCTCGTTGTTCTGCTCTTAATTATTTGGGTCGACTCAATCCCACCGGTTCCTGGGATGTATTTCTGTGTTTTCAGGGTGTTTCTTTCTGTCAGCTTTAAGGTGTTGTCTTAAGTTAGAGATCGCTGTCTGAGCATCCATCACTGTTTTTATTTTTCCTTCATGACTCTTCACTGGAAGTTCAACTAAAGAACAACTTCCATCTCTTTGTGTTTTTGTGTTCTTCGGTGGTGGCTCTCGTTGTTTTCACATCGGTGTCACTGTCCTGCTTATTTACACGTCACATATTGTCTTTTTTCTTTTCTTTTTTAATTGTTTCTTGTCGTGCACAATCCACATCTTTATCTTCTTTTTTTGTTGTTCTTCCTCCTCCCCGTCTGATCTTCTGATGCGCCTCAGAGTCTCAACCGAGTTTGAGAGAAACGGGAGACTTGAGGGCTCAAGGTGAGGTTAAACCCCCCCCCCAAAAAAAAATATGTCGGTGGCCCTTTAAACGTTCCGTTTGTCCTCGTCTTTGCACATGAGGCCCCCTCTGCTGCATTTCTGGGTGCTTTGGCTTGTTTTCTATTGTATTGTTTGCATGGCTCTGTACTCGTGTGCTGCTCTGTTAGCATGGCATATTTGTCTTGTCAACTTGAAAAATACCTTCCCCCCCAAAAAAAGGGGGGAAAAAACAACCTGCCATTAATAATACAGCATGGATGTGTCTAGCCCTCGTTAACATTACATTCATAGTTGCAGAGCTATGTTTTCTGGAAAATGAAATATGATTATTTAAAAACACTTAATCCTCAAAGACTCCTTTTCACCATCTGGATTACAAATAAATTCCGCCCACTGTTCATTAACTAGATTCATTTAACCCATTCATACTCCATTTTTCTGTCCTTTTGGGTTCATTTTAAAGGACAAAAAATGTAGGAATTCTGTAGAACAACCTTGTCCCTTGCGTTGACACAAGTTTAGATTTTAGTTATATTCTAATGGACTTTGAGCCTCTTAAATGGATTATTAAGAGTTCAATATTCCTTTGCTCACTTTGTACGGCACAAGAAAGATACACATGATATTTAGTATGAATAAACTAATAAGTGAATGAACAGAAAGTTGGCCACCTTGGGGCAAAACGGATGGGCTGCGTCGTCCCTCGGACGGATTTGGGCACAAAATAGCTCAAAATAAAATCCCTTTCAAATAGTGCTGGGTGATATAGAAAAAATCCAATATTACAATATTCTTGACCAAATACCTTGATATTGATACAATATCGTATGCTTGACTATTGGTGCTTTGAGAAAATGTTATTTACTCAATGAGATTTTTGATCAATATTCTCCAGAAATGATTTAATGACTTGGTGAGTAAAGGTAAATAATCATATAATCAAGGTAAAAAAAAAACCCATCACTTTAATGTAACGCAGCCTGTAAAACCAGGAAAAGACACCACTACCATATTACGATATATCCAAAAATCTAAGACGAGATCTAGTCTCATATCGCGATATCGATACATCAGCCCAAATGGATTTAACTGATAATTAATCTTCTCAGTTTTTGGTTTATGTAGTATAAATTCATCAATAATGTATGGCGTTTTCAGCTACCTGAAACTAAACCAGACAACCTTCTTCTGAGGTTTGGTAGAAGAGTTTTTATCCAGATGGTTGAACGAGTCTTTTAAAGGATCTGGAAACACTTTCAGCGAAGTGTCTAATCTTGTCAAACGATCTTGCTGTTTCTAGTTTTTTTTGGGGGGGGGAAATGAATGCTGAGCTTTGTGACTGGAATGCAATGATGCTACTGTACGTGAGGGGGCTTGAACTGGGGCTTGGTGGGGGTGTCCTAGCGGAGACCAAAACACACCCGGCCACGAGCCAAATGGATTTTAAAAAGAATAGTTTCCGACATTTTGGGAAATTCGCCTGAGAGTTAGATGAGAGGTTAAATGTTATATATTAAACATGGTAATTGGTAGCTGGGTTTTTGTTACCTTTGGACAGAGCCAGGCTAGCACTTTCCCCCATTTCCAGTCTTTGTGCTAAGCTAAGTTAAGCTAACTGACTGCTGGCTGGAGCTTCATATTTCACATCCAGACATGAGAGTGGTATCCATCTTCTGATCCAGCTCTCAGCAAAAAGCGAATACAAGCCTAAAACGTTGAAACTATTCCTTTTTACACTTAGACCAGCTGCTTTGACTGATGTCACAGCGTATATTTAACGCACCAAAGAATAAAACCTCCTCCCGTGAAGCAGTCAAAGCAGCTCGTGACGAAGAAACAGCCAATCAAATCTGCGATCTACTACAACTCAGCTTTTTCTTTCTGTGTTTTTCCCGACAGTCGCCATGTACCTGGGGATCAAAAAGGGGAAAATAAAGACGGTAAACCCCGCTCCCTCAGATTCACTTGGAGTATGAGGACCACCAGCTCCATGGAGCCTTGTGACATCATGCGGGAGATTCGCAAGGTGCTCGATGCCAACAACTGCGACTACGAGCAGCAAGAGAGTTTCCTGCTTCTTTGCGTCCACGGGGACGGGTGCGCCGAGAACCTGGTCCAGTGGGAGATGGAGGTTTGCAAGCTGCCCCGTCTCTCCCTCAACGGCGTCCGATTCAAACGGATATCCGGATCATCCATCGCTTTCAAAAACATTGCTTCCAAAGTCGCCAACGAGTTAAAGCTATGAACAAAAGGGGGTTAAAAGTATACATATATATATCTAGAAGTATTTAAGCTGTACAATCATCCACGTAGCAGTTTCCAAATGTCTCCTTTTTTTAAACAAGATACAGAGTATGTATTGAATATTATAATGTATAGATTAAGGCTTTTGGCAATAATCACTGAATTACCTACTAATATCTCAGTCTATTCTGGCCACACGGGGTCGACAGTAACGAGTTGAATATGATTTGTCATGCTGTGAATGTGGACGGAAAAAAACAACACATTTTTAGTCTTATTTATTTCATCTTTTTTCGTTTTGTTTTTCTCTTCTCTAAAGAAAAAAAATGACGTAGCGTTTTTTTGTTTTCAGTGTAAATAATGTATCTTTACTTTCAAGACGGCTTCACTGCAATACTCGTTTTGTTTTTCTTTTGTATTTGGTTAAAGAGTAGAGATGCTGGGGAGTCCGTGGAAATGCTCACTTGGTTGAAGGCTCACTCGTGTCTCAATTAAAGTGTCTGTCAACTTGAATGTCTCACGCTGATTATTTGTATCTGGACAAGATGAAAATATAAAAAAAAGGTTGGTTGATTCTGTTCTGCTGCTTCCGTGTGGAGCTTCATTCCAGTATTTAAATGTATTTTTTCAGTGTTTGAAGAAAAAGAGTGAAACCCGAGTTTTGCCCATTTTCAAAAAGGAAAAAAAAAATGGATGGTTTCAAATAAAAGCCTTAAATAAATACGGGCTTGTACATTATAGAAACACTGTGACTTTATGTTTAAGTGATTATTTGGAAATCTGGTAATTCTTCACCTTTACACTTTGAGACGCTCAACTGAGGATATGTAGTATTTGAAATGGAAAAGTACTCTTTGCTGTATTGTCTCTTTCGTACTACTGCGTCTCTAAGTCTGAGGTCTAAAGACATCTTTGTGTCGAGGTTGTTAAGTTGTGTGGGAACAGTTTAGTTGTCTGGACACCCAAACAATTTTCATCTAATGCAGCCCAAGTTGTAACCCAGATACAAAGATGTCGTCAGGACTACAAATCCCAAACACCATGCTTTACAGTTCCTGAAATGTTAGCCACTACTTTTGAGTTGTTGTTGAAGCAGTTTCAGAGCTCAGGGTTTCTGGTTCTTGATGTAGTTCACTTCTGGATCTGTTTGAAGCTCCTGTATATTTCGAACTGTCCCTTTAATACAGCTGGACGGGAATTCATATAACACAAACTGCTGATTAACCGCTAAAAAGCTTATGGTATGACTGTGCAGAATAAATAAAAATACAATAAAGCAGTACTCCAAATATTTATCACCGCACCTCCATGAACTTGGGAAACAAGAGCAGCAGGTGGAGAGATCATAGTCTCAAGCATGAGTCAAGACCCTACATTTCCCATAGTGCAATCCAGTTCATCCAATAAGCAGCCTGAGGAAAGCTTATCAGCCAATCAGCAGCTTCTACCCCACATGGACTCCATAGCCATAGAGAGAGAGAAAGCGGGGGTCACGTGGTTCATGTAAGCCTGCATAGTTCCAAACACATGCCGCGTTGTCAGGGTCTTTTCTGGGACTGACAGCAGCGAGTGTGATATTGAATTGTAAATATGAATTTAAACATATACCCAAGTACTTGATTCCCTGTTATTGCTTTATTGCATATTTGTAAATGTCAGTTTTACATTTGGAGTGGTAGGGGGGCAACTGAAAGCCAGAGTTTTACCACAATATTCACTATCAAAGCACTACAAAAGATATAGATTAAGAGCTTTGCCTTCTGGCTCAGCTCCCTTTTTGTCACAACGGTGCAATGAAACAGGTGTCAGTTAGGGCCCATATTTAAGGAAGGAAGGAAGCAAATGTGCATGCTGGTTATAGTGCATTTCACTCTGAAATACTTAAAATGGGTGGTTCCAGACATTGCTCTGAGGAACAGCGGACTTTGATTAAAAAG
>NC_045741.1:4349532-4349645 GCF_008692095.1 Etheostoma spectabile
AGAGGAAACATATAAAGAAGTGCAGAAAATGATAGGCTGCTCAAAATGATTTCAAATGCCTTGAAATGGAATCTGAAGCCTGAACGATGTGGGGAAAAAAGGGTCAGCGACCA
>NC_045741.1:4349655-4350243 GCF_008692095.1 Etheostoma spectabile
TGGAAGAATAGGCAAAATGGAAAAGGCTCAACCACCAGATATTTAAAGAGCCAAGATGGCGGCCGTCGGCGGGCAGCAGGTCTTCCTCATCCTCCTACCTCCCAACTCCCAACTCCCAACCAGCCACACTTTTTCTTTGTTCAGCTGTTGTTAGATTAGCTACTTTTCTTTTCAGTAGTAAGGGTGGAGCACCAGGTGTGTTAATCTTGTTTTCTCCTTTTTAATCAGTTAGGGAGGTAAGTTGGTTGTCATTCTTTTGGCCATATTTTGGTTTCTTAGGTTAATGTCTCACTTTCTAGACAGGGTTGTTTTGTTTGTTATTTTAGTGGTAGTCCACCCTGAAGCCTTATTGAAGTTACCTATATCTATGTTTATTATATATGTTTTACATAATGTCAAACAAATAAGTTTGTGACAACTTGGGAGACGGGGAAGATGGGGCTTTTTTTCATGTTGTGTCCTAGGCACCCCTAGACTGGGGCGCAACAGGCTATGTGAAGTATAGCCTGTTGTCAAAGCCCCCAACCCCCCCCCACTGAATTGTACACTGTGAAGACAGTAAAGCATGGTGGTTATGGGATGTTTCTC
>NC_045741.1:4350253-4350360 GCF_008692095.1 Etheostoma spectabile
TGTGGTGTTGGGCCCATTTATCACATACCAGGGATCATGGATCAGTTTCAATACATCAAAATACAAAATAAGAGGTGATGTTGCCTTATGCTGAAGAGGAAATGCCT
>NC_045741.1:4350370-4361635 GCF_008692095.1 Etheostoma spectabile
TGGGTCTTTCAACAAGACAATGACCCCAAACACACCAGTAAGGAGCCAAGTCTTGGTTCCAGATGAACCAGGTGGATGTCATGGAGGGGCCAGCCCGACCCCCAGACCTCAGTCCCATAGAACTCTTGTAGGGTGACATCAGAAATGCTGTTTCTGAGGAAAAACCCAGTAATGCAGAGGAACTGTGGGATGTAGTTTTATGGTCCTGGGCTGGAATACCTGTTCACAGGTGAAGCAGTTCTCAGAAATAATGATTATACAACTAAATATAATGGCAGTCATTCAAAGTGAAGCAAACCCTTGAGACATTTTTCAGTTTATACAGTAAATGTTTAAGTTTGTAAAGAATATTATTTTTTGAATAGCCTAATATTCATTTTACTTCACTTTCTGTAAAGGTAGAACGCAAAATTGATCAATCTTGATAATCATGTTTTGATTTGGAATTGGATGTGCAGTGTTCCCAATCCATTAATATTATGGAATTAAAAGTTATTCTAAGGATTGAGCATTATTCACACTCACACAACTGTACCTTTTTAAATGGGATTCCATTGCTAGGACCGCCCGGCCCCTTGTTAACTTCCCATCATGTCCTTCACATACACTGAAACAGGAAATCAACTTGGGGCCATTTAGAAGGTTTGTGTTTACAGCTGAAATAGATAATAGAAGCAGTGAAAAGTTGTATGTCTACATAAGTCTGAAATCTTTAAAAGGTGGTGGTTTAAACCCTGCAGGTGTAATTTCAGCTCTTCAGAAACGTGGTCAACAGTAACAGGTAGAGCTGGGCAATAATGGAGTAAATCAAATATAATCTTAACCAAATAAATCATTGTCAATGCTGTAGTGTTGACTATTGGTGCTTTCAGAAACCATTAATTAGTTTATATAAATCAGTACCATGGAAAGAATGACTAGTGGTTAAAGGCCAAAGGAACTGAGAACTGCCTGGTGTTCAGAAAACACTTTACTGTAATGTAGCTCAGCATAAATTCTTTCAGGAAGACCTATTAACCAATGCATCTGTTATCTAATAAATGTATATATTTGTGTATAACTGTCATATCTGCAACTAGTTCTCTCCTGATTGAAATGTATCTGTGTAAGTCCTTTCAGGAAAACCCTCACTCTTAATCAGTGCTCTACCTAACCCCAATTAGCTGTTGGAGGTGTTCACTTTCCTGCTAAACCAATCAGAATCATTACGACAATGGCAAGGGCCAATCACAGAGTCACAACCCTGCTTTAGTCGTTTTTGCTGTCAGCGGTTGCAGGCAAAGAATGCATCCCTCCACCCCCCCCCCCCAGCCTCCTTTGGTCTGGTCTTCGTCACTACCACCGGTGTCTAGATTCAATCAGGCGGGGGGGGGGGGGGGGGTCTGATGATTTGCTACCCTTATTGAAAGATTTATATAGCGATTGAGTCTAATCAAAGACTTACATTTTATTTGAGCTGTACAATAAATCTTACATATCTGCAAATATGTCTGATTGAACTGTAGCCTCTAAAAACCAGGTGTTATATAAAATAATTTTAAAAAACACCTGCAGGTCACATTTGACATAACGCAACGAGGGGGATGAGAATTAGGATACCTTGATAATAAAGAACTTGAACCAGATTTTGTTTCCATCCTCACGGGAACCGTTTAATTTTAAATACACCAACAAATCCAGACTGAGTGTGTTTCAGGACAGAGTCAAACAGTCATTCAAACAGATGGGACAGGGACGGGGGGGGGGGGGGGGACGTTGTGCATCGGGGCGGTTTTACTTCTGGGCGGGGATGAGGTCGTCGATGGACTGGCCCTTCTCCAGCTTCTTCTCCATCTCCACCAGCAGCTTGACTCCATCAACCACCATCTGCACCAGCTCCACCTCGGAGAAGCCCAGTCTGTCGGCGTTGGAAATGTCAAAGACTCCGCCCACAGCGGCCGTGTCCACTCCACCTGATGGCGACAAGACAAATGCAAAAACATAAAACTGGTTCAGAGACTACAGTTCAACCGTGATTAATTGCACAACCCTACAAACTTACTACAGAATAAAAAAATAAAAATATAAAAGTTGAAGGTTGTACAAACCAGTTCCACGTTTCTGGAGCCTCAGCTTCTTGAGAACCTCCTCGAACTTGGCATGTTTGCTCATGTTTGGCAGCTTGACGTGCACACCCGCACGCAGGCCGGTGCCCAGGTTGGAAGGGCAGGTGAGGACGTAGCCCAGGTGCTCGTTCCACATGAAGGCATGGTTTCTTTCCTTGAACAGGGTCTCGATCTGAACACAAGAGAACCAGGGTGATCAGGTCCTTGTACAGGTCATAGAAGTCAATATAAAGCACAATCATTTACTCAGAACCTCTTTGAGCCCGGCTCATGTGAACTAGTCTCCCACTAGTTCAGATTTCCTGCTAACCTTGGTGAGTCCGGTGCAAAAGCGATCGAACACTTCCTTCATGTTCCCGCCTTTCTGCATGGAGATCACACGCAGGTGGTCCTCCTCGTTCACCCACACCAGGAATGTCTTGTTATCGTTGTGCCTTCAAAACACATGGATTTATTTTCATCTTAGGTCTAAATTAAATCTCCCAAAAGCGCAAAAAACAAACAAGGTTGTGCGATGTCAATGATAACGTCTCACCAGATGCCCCTGGCGTCAGGCCAGTCCCGGCCCATCCCTGAGGCCAGCAGCAGAGGAGACACTGGCTTGTCAAACAGGAAGTGGTCGTCGATGAGCTGCTGCTGCTCTGCGTCTGTCATGTTCTTCAGGGCGTAGTATTTCCCCTTCAGGTCTCCGCTCAGGGAGGCCAGAGCTAAGAGTTTGAAGACAACACATCTCAAACGTCAAAAACCACAAATAAAATATTTTAATTGGGGGTGGCACTCTTCAATCCTAAATTGGGGGCAGTAGCTCAGTCCGTAGGGAGTTGGGAACCAGAGGATTGCTGGTTCAAGTCCCCATACTGACCCAAAGATGGTAGCTAGAGAGATGCCAACCACCTCCTTTTTGAGCAAGGCACCAAGCCCCCCCAACGGCTCAGGAGAGGGCTTTTCATGGGCATCTATAGGTACCAAGAATGTGTAAATTTCCCCTTGGACTAAAATCATCATCATCTAGTCTCAATGACTACTCAAAGTGTAGTTTTTTTTTTTAATACAGTATACACAGTAGAACAAACACACACACACACACACACACACACACGAACGCACGCACGCAGCAACTTGGGGTTCAGGGTCTTTCCGAAGGACACTTCAACAAGGGACTGCAGGGCCAGGGATCGAACCACCAACCTTCTAATTTTCCACCCTGAACAGTTGGAACTATTCATTGTTTTGTTGAATTTAATGGTTACATATAAAAAAAATTATACAGCTACACGTTTATTATCTCATTAGTAGATTTGATTACTTCAGTATCTGTTGGTGTTATTTTTACACAGGTTTGCCTTTACATGCGTTGTGTAATATGTTATTAATCATGCTACCACTAGAGGGAACCCACCACTACACAAAAAAAGGAGACCAACCAACATGCTGACTACGCAGAGCATCACAGGTTTAGGCCACAGCCTTCTACTCTCGTGCGGTTTACACAAGTCATCGTGTCTCTCCCTGTATGCAGAGCACCGAGTACAGACGGCAGCCTGGGTCAGGACCTCAGCATTGACAGAAGGTACCTGCCGTGTCAGTGATAATAGGTGTCAAGTGTCCCCAATTTACCTTCGATGGAGAGCTTCTCCACAGCGCGCCTCTCTCCTCGGCTGCAGTGAGGCGGCAGGCAGAAGCCGCGGACGCTGCGGCCGGTTCGCACTCGGGAGCTCAGGACGTAGTTTGAGTCGAGGTCATCACCACCCTTTGGAGAAAAAAACAAACATGTTCTGGGGTTAAAGCAAGAAACCATTTGTAAGCCTGAAATTCTGCTCTGGAGGAAATGTGTACAATCAAGTATTATTCAAAATGGATTTATGCCTAAATTACAGCTTGGTGCCCGAGAAATTTAAAGCCCTGCATGTTAGCTTCTCTGCGGTACCTTCAGGTTGCTTGGGTTCAGGTCGGTCTTGTGCTTGTCTGAGGGTTTGTATCCTCCATGTCTGTCCTCGATCACGGGGTCCAGCAGCTCTTTGAAGACCTCGTAGGTCTCCTCATCTCCAGCGACGCAGCCCACGGTCATGATGAAGGGGTGGCCTGCACACAAAGACAAATCGGGTCACCGAGGAGACTGGACACAGAGGGACAGACTGACCAACATCCTCACTAACTCAATTTGCTTGCGTGTCATCAGGGCTCAGGATGGGACCGTGTTACTGTACCAGGATTGTCAACCCCTGTCTGAATGACACCATCTATGGTGAAGCCGTTGGGTGTAGCCCGCTCTCTCAGCTTCTTGTAAATGTCCAGGGTTAAGAACCTGGCCATGTGGTTGTTGTGGTGACTGAGATCTGGGAACTCATCCTCGGCTGACAGCCTCTTCAGCATCAGCTTGGCCATATTCTCAGAGCTAAACAGAAACACAATCTACAGGGTGAGGGAGTGCCACCTGCTACACTGCAGGGACCAGTTCATCTGCATACTCCAGAATCAGAGTTCCACATGAGCGCCATCCACCAGCCAAATGCTGGTAAAATATGCAAATGGCTGGTAGATTTGCTTCACTCACCAACCCCTCAAAAAAAACAAAAAACACGTCTATTGAGTGGCTGGTATAATCTGAAAATGCACTAGCCATATGGCAAAAAATAAGTTATTTTGAACCCTGCTCTTAATGCTATAAACACCGTTAGACTGTAAGTAAGTGACATAATGAAACAGGGAAAGCAGCAGGGGATTATCAGCTGCAGCCCTGCATGCATTATGCAACATTGCTAATCTTCAACATTTGCTTTAAAGCTGTGTAATATGCTCTGATATTAGAGGAAGATGGGATGTTTTCAAACTGATTCAGCAATCCGTGTGTCTCTAAATGCTGGCCATAGTGCATTCTCCCCTTGGCAAGGTCACAGTGCAGAAAGCTGTTAGCCTCCTCTCAGGAGCATGAAGCAGAGCGCGCTGCGGCTATTAGACGCGCTCGATGGGGCAGAACAGATGGCTCGTTTACCAAAAAGCCGCTTTTTCGCTCTCTTAAGTTTTTTTTTTATTTTTTACCTGGGTTATCAACCCCAGTCTGAATGACATCATCCAGAGTAAATCCACTGGGTGTCTGTTTGCTCCTCAGCCGCTCGTACATAGCAGGAGTCAGGATTTTGGCCATATGATTGTTGTGTTTGCTGAGGTCCGGGTACTCCTCCTCCGATGCGTACTTCAGCTTCATCTGGTTGTGCGTGTTACCGAAAGGCATGGCTGATCCCTGGGCGGAGGATGGGAGGGAAGACACGGTGAAAAGCAGCGAATTAAACCGAATGCACATTGCGGACAGTGAGCATCGATTCTACAGCTCGGGCCGAGATTATGATTAAGGTTAAATCCTTAGCTCAAACAACAATGGAATATCCTGCAGTGAACAGAGTGGCCTGAATGCGAATAGGCAGGTGCAGAAATGTGTAGCAGACATTTTGAGATAGCCTAGATGTTATACATGGTATAATTCTAGATTGGTATTAAAGCTAATGGAATCCTTAGTGAAGAGCGGATGTATTCATTAGCGAGATAATCTGTGTCTACCGCCCAGATTATAGCGTTCAGTCGTTAAAAATCAAAACTACTCTGCATGTGTGACGGAATTTCGACCTTGATTAAATAATATTCCTACCTGTTGTCGGATTTGAGGACTACTACTACCAGTGGTTGACACAAAGATTCCTATTGTTCCAGCCGAGGAGCTTACAAATCACTTGCAGCCTCCTAACAGTAAGAAGCTCTCCAGACAGACTGGCCGATGGTGACAGGAGGTCGTAATTTATACTAGTCCATCTCTCCTCCCATTGGTCTGCATTTGTAGTCCATTCATTTAATTGGACACGCACTCTGCGTGAAGTGGGACTCCTTCTACATACACAGATCACACTACTAATTCATCTTTTTGTGCAATAAATCATAATTTGCTGATAATACAAAATGAAACGGATCAACCCAACAATTAATTTTTTACAAGATTATGTAGGCCTACCTGTTTTACGTTTAAGTTGCGTTCAAGTGCCTCCATGTAAATGTATCATGATAAAACCAATCAAATAAAATTTGATCAGATGCAATTGCTCTTGTGATGTTAATTCACTGGTAGTGGTGGTAAGTAACAAAGTACATTTATATTTAAAAACTAGGTTTTATACCTTTAAATAACCTTACAATAGATTTACTTGTAACGTTAATTGAGTATTTTGACAGAAAGGTCATTTTTATTCAAAAACAGCGTTATCATATTTTGGGAGATTCCGTGCGTCTAGCTAAATTCTGGTCATGGTGCACATTCTGAACCCTGATTATAAAAATTAAGGCATCTGCGGGTAAAAAGCAGATTTACAAATCATCTGGACAGTCTCTTTGAATCCACTGTGTCGGTGAAGGGAATTTACGTGTTAGTGAAGCGGCTCAGATCCGGTCACGTCTCCTCAACTTCCTCTGAAAACAACACCACGTGTGGGAAACGAATGGGTAGCTGTCAGCGCTGGCCACACATGAGCATTTAACGGCATTAAGAGGACGACTTACCGTTTACTGACCAACGTTTGTGTTCGTTTAAAACTCAAAAGAACGCCACGTCTGGAAAAGGTTAGTCCTTAGGGGAGTCCGCCAACGGTTCTGCTGAGCGTAGCTGGCTGTTACAACATCTAACGTTAGCATGTTAGCTAGTTAGCATGGGTAACCAGTTAACTTTCAAACTCAAACAAATTGAGCGTTTTGCACTGTGACCTTTCGGAGTGGTTGATGTTAGACAATGTTTTAATATAAAATGAAATAATTGATTTACAGTGTTTTCCCCTAGGTTTTCGTCAAATATTTAACGTTATCAGTTGACGTTACGTTTCGAAATCCACATGAACAACTCTTAACATCGGTATGAATTGGACGCACCGCGCAACGTTTATGAAAAAAAACTTTTACAACCAGCCTGTTAGCTACTCCCGTTATTTATAACAATGAAGACAAAACAACATTGATTCGTTTTAACGTTAACTAGCTAAATATTCAACACAAAACACCGAATCCGTTAGCACGTTAACCGTTAACGACATTTCAACTGATTTTAGCAGTTTAGATACTCGACTGTACTGCTGTTGTTAGACATCTTTTGGCAGATTTTCCAGCTAGCTAGCGTTACAGTTGTAGGGGAAACACTGTGAGCTAGCGTTAGCTAGCTAGCTATATGATGTAGCTAACGGTAAAATGTGACCCAATACATAACGTTACCTAGCTGCTAGGTTACCTAACTGAACAGTAAACTTTAACCGCTAGTTAGCTAGCTAACTTGAAATTAAATACAAAAGACTCCTCATTTAACTTTATTTTGTTTAAGTCTGTTTCTCCACCGACTTGTGTTAGCTAGCTACATTCAGCTAGCTAAACCTTAGGCTAAATCAATCTCAACTTAACTTTCAAAGTTAGCTAACGTTAGCTAACTCAGCCCTCCTCAAAGGAATGCAACGATACCGGAGAAGGAGAAACAGACTTTAAAACAAACCCCAATTTTCCCCACAAGAAACATCAGAAATGTAAACTCAATCAATCAACCATTCATTCATCTAGTAAACTCACATGTGCTCTAAGTTGTCCGACATGTTTTCGTTCGTGATTCAGCAAAGTGAATTCGTCCTTCTCTTTCTGAATTGTGAGGTTCGTTAGTTTAGCTAGCTGGCTAACTTTTAAATTAAACTACCGTTATTCTTCAGTTTGAAAGATGCTGGTTTAAAAAAAAAAACGGGTTTAGTACGAGATAAAAGGCTCGAGGGGGAATGCATAACTGTTCTCATGGCAACGAGGACCCCCCCTTAATTTTTTTATTAAACCTCAATTGTGTTTGACACATGACAACATATGAGTTACATTGCATTGTAAATGTAATATAAAACATAATGTATCTAAACATAATAAATCCCAAGTTACAGTACAGATGGTTGACAGATAGAATTCAACCATTAAAATGTTAATATTTGTGAAGGACTTATGAAATTTATAAACTTCATTCATAAACTTAAAGGATTAATACTACATTAGAATTTAGTGATAGTGTCTCAGGTTTGTTGCAAAGTCGGATTTTCCATCTGTTCAACTTGAAATTATTTGACCAAGATGATGTCTTTAAATTGTTTTGACAAACAGTTGAGTTTTTGCTCAATTGTGAAAATGGTTGCTGATTAATAGATCAATTTAAGTCTTTTTTGGTCTAATATAAAATATGCCTTTGTGGTATCCAAAAAATATGAAACGTATATATAGTTTAAAACCCAACCATGATGACAAACGGATAGGTACTTTCAATGAACAGTTTCATATAAGCACCATTAAATGCATTTAGTTTGACAGGCTGATGCACATGGAGATGTGAAATCATTTTGAGTTCATCTCCAACCTCCTTGTTACAGACTGACGGTGCTCACCATGAGTTTTGTGGAGTACTCAGACTTCATTCAGGACGGGGACGTGGCCGTAGTCTACCTGGGCCATGAATCCATGATGCCAGTCAAGGTGCAGCAGGGCGCCCAAACGCAGACGAGATACGGAGCTATTCGCCACACCACAGACCTGATAGGTCAGCGGTACGGGTCGAAAGTAACCTGCAGCAAAGGCGGCTGGGTCTATGTGCTTCACCCCACGCCCGAGCTGTGGACGGTCACCCTGCCGCACCGCACACAGATCCTCTACACCACCGACATAGCCACCATCACCATGATGCTGGAGCTGAAGCCGGGGTCAGTCGTCTGCGAGTCAGGTGAGGGTTCTTTCAGATTCAGGACAAATATTTGTGTTCAAACATAGTATTTGTAAATCTTTTTAGAATGATTTAAATCAAGATAAAGTGTCACATAGTTTGTTATTGGATAGGACAAACATGCACAGGGAACATTTGTGCTGTGTCTCATATCGTGCAATTATGTATTTACACTTGCGATTTTGAGTACATAGTGCGTTCACACTGACAAAGTGCGACCAGAGCCATAGAGAAAGATTTGCGACACTCTTTGATCTCGCTAGCGGGGTGGTCTCGAGGTTCATGTAAGCCTGCATAGTTCCAAACAGATGCCGCACTGTCACGTTCTACTAAGGGACTGACAGCAGCGATTGCGATATCGAATGGTAAATATTAATGAAAATACATACGTAAGTACTTGTTTGATTGTTATTGCATATTTGTAAAGGTCAATTTTATATTTGGAGTGTTAGGGTGACAACTGAAAGCTCTGTATAAGTGTTAATTAGATACATGTTTAAGTTTTGGAGGGAAAAAGCTTCACATTTTTATTATTATAGGTAGCACTAGGCTACGGTCTTTAGTGGCTTTGGCTTACCCTCAACCTTTACCTGACAACATCTCTGTTTTGAAATCTAAAGACAATTCAGGATGAACAATTAGGAATGAGAACAACAAACCAAACATACAGTAAGTGTGAACAAGAAAGAGAGAAACAAATTTGTAAACAAGTATCAAGAAACCTGTAATGGTCACGACAACGATACTGGAGGTCCAGCAAGATCTGTAGGGCAGTTCCTCTCGACAATGCATACTGTGGAGTTCTTACAAGCCGGGTCATTCAGGATATTTTTAGAAAATACTTGCATACGTCAGGAATTCTGTCCCAACACCTGTGGAGTTCCACTATGCACTATGGGCTGTCACTGTGGGGCAGTTCCTCTCAACAACGCATACTGGCAGTTAGCTACAGTGCCTTGCAAAAGTATTCGGCCCCCTTGAACTTTTCAACCTTTTGACACATTTCAGGCTTCAAACATAAAGATATAACATTTTTATTTTTTGTGAAGAATCACCAACAAGTGGGACACAATTGTGAAGTGGAACGAAATCTATTGGATATTTTAAACTTTTTTAGCAAATAAAAAAACTGAAAAGTGATGCGTGCAAAATTATTCGGCCCCTTTGCTTTCACTGCAGCAAAAACTCACTCCCGAAGTTCAGCGAGGATCTGGAATGATCCAATGTGTCCTAAAGACTGATGGGATGGTGTGTGTTGTGTGTGTGTGTGTGTGTGTGTGTGTGTGTGTGTGTGTGTGTTGTGTGTGTGTGTGTGTGTGGTGTGTGTGGGGTGTGTGTGTGGGTGTGTGGTGTGTGTGTGTGTGTGTGTGTGTGGTGTGTGTGTGTGTGTGTGTGTGTGGTGTGTGTGTGTGTGTGTGGTGTGTGTGTGTGTGTTGTGTTAAGTCTCTGTATAAATGTACCTGCTCTGTGATAGTCTCAGGGTTCTGTTGAAAGCGTAGAGAGCATCATGAAGATCAAGGAACACACCAGGCAGGTCCGCAATACTGTTGTGGAGAAGTTTAAAGCCGGATTTGGATACAAAAAGATTTCCCAAGCTTTAAACATCCCAAGGAGCACTGTGCAAGCGATCATTTTGAAATGGAAGGAGTATCAGACCACTGAAAATCTACCAAGACCTGGCGTCCCTGTAAACTTTCAGCTCAGACAAGGAGAAGACTGATCAGAGATGCAGCCAAGAGGCCCATGATCACTCTGGATGAACTGCAGAGAACTACAGCTGAGGTGGGAGATTCTGTCCATAGGACAACAATCAGTCGTATACTGCACAAATCTGGCCTTCATGGAAGAGTGGCAAGAAGAAAGCCATTTCTCAAAGATATCCACAAAAAGTCTCGTCTAAAGTTTGCCACAAGCCACCTGGGAGACACACCAAACATGTGGAAGAAGGTGCTCTGGTCAGATGAAACCAAAATCGAACTTTTTGGCCACAATGCAAAACGATATGTTTGGCGTACAAGCAACACAGCTCATCCCCCTCAACACACCATCCCCACTGTCAAACATGGTGGTGGCAGCATCATGGTTTGGGCCTGCTTTTCTTCAGCAGGGACAGGGAAGATGGTTCAAATTGAGGGGAAGATGGATGGAGCCAAACACAGGACCAGGATGAAAACCTGTTGGAGTCTGCAAATAACCTAAAACTGGGACGGAGATTTATCTTCCAACAAGACAATGATCCCAAACATACAGCAAAATCTACAAAGGAATGGTTCACAAATAAACGTATCCAGGTGTTAGAATGGCCATGTCAAGGGCCGAATAATTTTGCTCGCACCACTTTTCAGTTTTTTATTTGCTAAAAAAGCTTAAAATATCCAATAGATTTCGTTCCACTTCACA
>NC_045741.1:4361645-4363021 GCF_008692095.1 Etheostoma spectabile
ACTTGTTGGTGATTCTTCACAAAAAACAAAAATTTTATATCTGTGTTTGAAGCCTGAAATGTGTCAAAAGGTTGAAAAAGGGGGCCGAATACTTTTGCAAGGCACCGTAGATGATGCATCAGACCCTTTTGGCGGACTTCCTGGACACCCACAACATCGGCTGCAGTGCTTCTGAGGTTGTGAGAGTGGAGCAGCTGGTAGACCCATCACCACCTGACTTCACAAAGACAGAGTCCTGTGTCCTCTACGATCTACCAGGATACATTGTGAAAGAGGGTTATCAGCTTCTCACTCTGAGGAATGCCAGAGTGCACTGGTTGAAACAGTTACCAGCACCGGCAGTGAGAGAGCAACTTTACCAGAGTTAAAAGAATTTAAAAGGGGTGCATTATACCGGCCATCCGATGAGCTGTTCACTGTCCTGCAGGATGTGGAGCAGCTGTTCAGTTTGCAGACGAGTGATTCCTTCATGGAATCCTCCAATGACGTGGCACAGCTGGAAAGAGAGGCCATGAATCTGGATATCAACTTTCCCTCATGCCATGAGGTGAAAAAAAAAATCCTGTCAACAATATCAGGCTGAGGTTAAGGATTCAATCAAAGTGCATCAGGGCAACAACCGTGATAAGGGGTACCTTGGCAGCAACAGTCAGACTGAGAAGGCAATTTTAACACAGCAGACTTCCTCACCTAAGGTCATAACATCTAGGCCACTGCCAAACACCTTACTGGTTGCCATGCATGTATTTGGCGTCTCCATTCTTGACACACCGTCTGCAGCCTCCAGTCTCCTCTTATTTTAGTCGTCACCAGCACCATCAGCCACCAGCACCATCAGCCACCAGCAGCAGCAGCCGCCGCCATGATTATTTCGGTCAATATTGAAATCACTATGATTTAACGCGATTATTCATTAACTTCTGGGAAGATGTTGCAATTATTGAACTTTAAAATGTGGAAAAGTTAAAGAAATCAACAGTAAAAAAACGACTGTGAAATTTGCTGTAATACTTATATTTAATACTGGCATACTTAATACTCATTCTCTCGTATTCATACATTTACTCAAATAGCTCTTTTAAGGGTATAATTAAACAAACGCAACCTTATTTCTACTAGCTATAGCATCAGACACACAGTACTCAGGTGACTAGCTAACACCGTCAGGTTTAGCAGATTAAACTTAAATTAAACCCGTCCTTAATCAACCTCACTGATCCTAGTAATCCAACATCAATAACTAACTAAGTAAAAGTTTCACTACTGAACTTCGGAATTGTTGGTGTAGCGATACATTCACTGCTGGCGAATATCACTAGCAGGCAGCGACTGAAAATCGGTTGTCTACCAAGATGAAAGAAAAAAAAAAAAATATA
>NC_045741.1:4363031-4374870 GCF_008692095.1 Etheostoma spectabile
TATATATATATATATATATATATATAAAAAATTATGCTGTGCACAATAAAATATAAGTATATGCATCACAAAGGGCCACTGATATAATATAGAGAGTTGACAATTCAAAAGAGGTGGCTATTTAATCAATCAGTTTACCCTGGAGATACATCTACAGTTGGCAAAGTTGAGCTAACAAACTAGCAGGCAATCGGTCATCTACCAAGTTAAAAATATATACAATTACACTGTGCACATACAAATAAAGATCAGTATATGCATTATAAAGGCCCTCTGATATAATATAGACAGTTGACAATTCAAAAGAGATAGCTATTTAATCAAAGTACCTCAGAAGTTACTCGCCGCTCAGCAATGGAAATGAATGACGTCCACCGCTGTAGAATGGATGTTTGGAACTATGCGAGGCTGCGTAACCCGAAAGTAGGTGGCAAAAAGCGGAGTGTGTGTACCCGGATGCTGCAGTAAACGCGGTCAAAATGTTGAGTGTGGAAAGCTGGACCCTGCTTGCAACAGTCGCCATTTATGCTATGGAGCGCCTGGCTGCAATTTACAATTTAACAGAAGAAGAAGAGTAAGTTCCTGTCAGTGCAGGACGCTGTCGAAATGTACTACTCAAGTGAGTAGACAGCAAATGTAAGTGTACTCGGTGTTGTATTGATTACTTATTTAAGTTTAGCATCTGAATACTTCTTCACTGGTATCAAAGAGTCATGGGATATTTTATTTATTTGCAACCTATATTTTAATTTGTTTTAAGGCCTCAAATCTTCATTGCTGCAGCTTTAAAAAACACCTAGTTTTATTTTCCTGTTCACCTCTTGAGTCAGATGTTCTGTTCCACAAAGCCTCAGCTGTTGATATTGAACATCATAGCTCACAGATGTGCCACAGACAATTATGTAATCCAGTATTTGTTGACATCGTCACTATGTCTCTTGTCTTCAGCTGCATCCTGCATTTCCATTTGTTTGATTCCAATCCCTGAGAGTGTTTGGTATGTTTTCTGGGTTAGTTGGAGCTGCAGTTTCTTCCATTCCAAAGACAGGGGGGGGGGGGAAGAATTTTAATGTATTTGGTGGTGCAGTGCTTCATCATGTTTTACTGCTGGCAACCGTGTGTGTGGGGTTGGGTCTCCTGGGTGATGAATGAGTTCAGGAGGAAACTCGTATAGTCAGCAAGAGGATTGCATCTGCATTGCATAACTCAGGCCTTTTTGTAATGCATATGCCGGGTCAAGTCCCATACGGAGTGGGGATTGGTGGCTGGCGAGATGCTACCTCCTGGGCACTGCCAGGAGCTCTTGAGCAAGGCACCGTACCCCCCCCCAATCGCTCAGGGCCCACTCACTCTGACATCTCTCCATTTGTACATGATTAGGTCCTGAGCATGTGTGTGTATTTCAGGCCTGTGTGTAGTTACTAACAAAACAGATTGTAAATTGTAATTTCCCCACTGGGATCCAATAAACAGAATAAATGAAAAAATTAGATGTAAACCATCACTCTGGACATCCTATCTTGTTTAAATTCCAAGGAATAATGATTTGAAATATAAAAAACAATTTTATTAGATTATTTCCCAAATGCAGCATTTTATTGGCTGAAAATAACTTGCAATGTTTTGTATGACACAGTGGTGACTCATAATGTCCACCCTGATAGTCTATAAGCAGTACGTGCCTTCCTGTGGAGGCGTGGCTTTTTGTCAGTGAGCTGTAGAACATGCAGCGATTACAGGTGATGCCTTTGTGGTCTGTTCTCAATCGGGCCTGCAAGCCGAGCCCACTGAAGGAGCATTCGGTCATGTAGAGGAGTCACCTTGGCCAAGCTGTTTACTGCATGTTTTATTTTTTTACACCTGTATCAGAGCTTCCGTGTACTCAGTAAATACTCCCAGAAACTCAAGGGCTTTTGCGTCTCTGTATTTAGGCTGAGCAGATGGTACAGGGACACAATTTGCCCAACAACAAAGAGAGAGACTCACTGTTTAAGTCCAGTTGTGTGCTCTTCTTCTGGCTTGTTTGTGTTCTCCAATGAAAACAGTTGTGTTGTAGAGAGGGTTGGGTACCGAAACACCAAATGGTGAACCCAAACGGTCAAGCGCGTGACTGTATTTCGCTGGAAAGGAAACGCAGGCCTTCAAATTAATTAACTAATTGATATGAAAAGGCTTGGTTGGACAAACGTTTGACATGGAGACACTTACCAATAGCTTTTAACAAACATTACCGACATCCAGAGCTGCAGCTATCAATTATTTTGGTAGTCGAGTATTGTAGTGATTATTCCATCAATTAACCGTAATCAAATGACCGGTATTCACCGGACCGAATAACAACGGGGGTTAGTTACCTCGTTTCGCTGTTCTCTGTGCTCAGTAACAAACATTCGAGGCAACAAAAGCATCACTGCACATGAAGCTATTTAACAATACACAGCCGGCTAAAAGCGTAAGGCTTTGGTTGTACTGGCTGGTCACTCCTAAATATGATATTATATATATATAAATATTTATAACCTATTCCCAAACATGTGTTCAAGAGAATTTTCGTTAAAATAAATGTAATACTAACAACATTTGATTTAATTACTTCCAGGCCTTTGAGTTTAAAATTAAATGGATAACATTTTTCCTCAAGTCATTTCATTAATGTGGTTTCCTGATTTTAAGTTTCTCATGATGTTCTAATTAAAGAAGTGTTTCAACATTACCTTGAACGAGATACACACAAGATTTGTGATTTTTTTTTTTTTTTTTTTTTTTTTTTTTTTTTTTTTTTTTTTTTTAAGGATGTAGAAAATGGAAACGAGAGAGAGAACGAGAGATACAGATACATAGAGTGCAGCCATTGTAGAAGCAGTCCCATGACCATACAGGGTTACACTGCAGCTTAAATAAATGTGTATGAATTTCTGTATGATTAACCTTTTAAAAGAGCGTATACATTGATTAAACCTTATTTCACAGCAGCGAACAGTCCCCCTGAAGATCGGCCAGAACAACCACTTACAGTTGGCCTTTACTACAACATTTAGGAATTGAGTCCTTTCCTGATGACTACAGAGACAGAAGTGGGTTAATGATTGGAGGACTTTACCCTCCAATCTACCTACCTCTGTCACAGCTTTTGCTTCTTGCCAAGGAAACGCCAAGATAGTACTGGAGAACAGAAAGCAGAGATGACCCACAATGCAGGTCGACCGTCCCCTCCCCCATCCTCCTCGATAACTCTTGTACAGGAGCTGCCTTCTGACGTCTTGTTCTGTGAGCAGATTAGAAATGTGATATGATTCAAGGGTAGCCTTGACCATTTGCATCAAACAAAACCCTCATTAAGTATTGTGTAATGGTTTGCTCTTCAGTACACCTTACAGACATTTTATTGGGTTTCTATCCTCAATAAAGAGCTGGTGGTTAATGTGGCCACCAGGTCACAAGGGTCGAACAGAGTTGCATTTCCTCTTTATGTACACATGGTTCACCACCACTAAATATCAGACAATACTGCTACTACATTCTTTATGTATTCTTTAGCTATGCTAGCAACATGCCTCTAGGGATGACAAGGTGGATTGGCCGGACCACCAGTTTGCTTTGGACTGAAATATCTCAACAACTGCTAAAGGGATTGCCATTGAATTGTACACAGACATTCATGGTCACATGATGAATCCACATGATAAATCCTAAGAACTTGATCCTCCGACTTTTCCTCTAGCGCCACCATCACGTCAAAGTTTGACCTATCCAGTGAAGTGGTAGAATTTCATAAAATCTTAATCATCTTGATGGATTGGGACAAAAGAAACATTGATGGATTTTCTTGACACCTTTTGTATGAATTTGATGAAATTTGGTTCAGACATTCATGTTCCCCTCGGGATGAATTGTAGAAACTTTGTGGATCCTTTGCCTTTTTCTTTAGCGCCATCACTCAGTCAAACATTGAAATTCTTCTAGTGCTTTAAATTATGATTACTGTTCAGACTCTCTGTCCAAACATCACATTTTTATCTTCAGAAGGAGTTTCTCACAATTTTCTCTGTGGTTTTGTGCTTCAGCGTTGCTAAGAGCAATTTTTATCTTCTGGTTTCAGTCGCTTGTGTTTATGCCAACTTCATAAGAGTCCTTTTTATTAAATTTATAACAAAAATACATGATAGTATAACATTGATTCCTCTCATCAGTTTCCATTAGTATTCTTTTAGTGCAAAACATTTCCACACAGCTGACATGTTGTCCCTTCTGTCTGTCTTTGGCTCTTATTGAACAAATAACCAGTGGGGAGTAATGCGTTGGGGCATCCCTGACTTGAAGTAAACAGTCTTTCAGCCTGTGAGTGTAAACGGATCAAAAACAAGTCCTGGTTTAGAGGACAGTCTGACTTTAGGACCGACTGTCTCATGTTCTCAATGTAAAACTCTGGTTGCATCATAACGACAGATCCCTTTTTTATTAAATGTGTCCTTTCCCAAAATATGCACTTTGTATACTCCGATGCCAGTTCCAATTTTAGAACAAAGGTCAACATTTGTGCTCTGTAATAACATTTCATTTTGTATTTACAAATTCCTGACATGATTTTACACAAAACGGCTGATGTTGAGTTTATTTCTGGCGGACTTGGCGATTGATTTGAACCCATCAGCACGCTGGCTGAAGCCTGAGGTCCAGCGTTTGATTCGGTGCTGATTGATGGTCTGTTTAATGCGGGTCAAGTTCAGATAGTGTTAAAGCTCTAGGCTGGGCCATCACTCAGACTGATCGCTGCTGGATGCACAGCCACTTCCTCTCAACAGCACTCTCTTCTTTACAGACGGGGAACAATACGTTCAGCCAGTGTAACACTATAACAATAAACAGTCTTGGTTTAGTTATTTCAGACTATACGGCCATTTAAGTTTTTTATTATTATCACTGCCGATGAAATGGGAGCAAATTAATCAATCAATGTGTTCAGGATTATACTTGCATTTTGGGTTAGGGTTACATGTTTATATGATTTAATGTTTACAACACTTAATTTTTCACATACTGCCCATTAGGCCTGCACGATTTCTGGGGAAAATGTTTATACATTGTTTTGCTTAGAATTGATATCTCGATTTTGTTTTTTTTGTTTTTTGACCATGACAAAACTAAAATTGGCAGTACAAAACTAAGCTTATTATAGTTTTGCATTTTTGCATTTTTCATTAGTTATTTTTTAACTTTTTGTTTTCAAATTCAGTTTAGTTTTGATTAGTGGGTTTGCTAGTTTAGTTTAGTTTTTATTAGTTTTAGTCTTTTTTTGTAATATGGGTGATTTGTTGGGTGAATCGAAAAGGTCAGAACCCGTATTGTGAAAATTTGATGTGACCTAGAAGAAAAACCTGAACAGCACACAGACTAAAGACAGACATGAATTTTGTTTAAATCATTTATTTAAAAATTTAATGAAATTAAAATACTTCTACCTCGTTTGTTTTGCCCCATTTAACATGAAAATCCAACATATCCAACAGCATAATGTGACCTTTTAATGAGCAAATACCAACTGCTTTTCTTTCATATACATAAAATGTTTTATTTTTATTGAGACAGCTGTTTATATCTGCATATTTACATCTGTGTATCCTGTTATGGTTTACTTTACCTATGCCCAGTTTCCACATTTACTGGTTTCCATCCGGCTCAGCAGTGTGAGGTTTTAGCATGTTACCGTGCTGCTGTAGGGTTAACACTGCCCTCTTTGTCGCCTCACGAACAAAGGCGGCGGTGATGTAATGCCAGGAGGGGGGGAGGGGGGAGGATCTGCTGACTTCTAGCTGTGCTCTCGATGCTTCATTCTGAGTTGATTATTTTCTTGATTAATAACATCATATAACGTTCCTTTTTAAAAATGCCCATCTAATCTTCCCGAAGCCCACTGTGACAGCTTTGTCTTGTTTTGACAAACGGCCCAAAACCTGAATATGTTTAATTTACTCTCATAGACAAAGGAAAGCAGAAAATAATTACATTTGAGGAGAATTTTGGTGTTTTTACTCCAAAAAAGGACTCAACGCAATCTTAAAAATGGTTGCAGATACATGTTCTCATCCTTCCTGCTGGTGTCTGTGTTTCAGGGACCGGTAGCGGCTCTCTCTCCCACGCCATCCTGCGCACTATCGCCCCCACGGGTTACCTGCACACGGTGGAGTTCCACCAGCAGCGGGCGGAGAAGGTGGCCGAGGAGTTCAAGGAGCACCGCGTGGATCACCTGGTCACCGTCAGGAACCAGGATGTGTGCAAGGACGGCTTCGGAGTAACCGGGGTGGCGGACGCCGTCTTCCTGGATATCCCCAGTCCCTGGGAGGCAGTGAGACACGCCAAGACTGCTATGAAGAAACAAGGTAAGACTTGTAAGACACACTGCATGTGTCTTTATATTAGTACTTGACCAATGGAGTATTTTAAGCACACACTGATTGATTGTTTTAAGCAAAGCAAGGTGCATGAATAAGCAACTTGTGAAGTAAGAAAAAGAGTTTTGTAATAAATAGCCGAATAATTTACTCACAATTTATAAGCTGCAAACTAGTCTTTTCACAAAATATTGGTATTGTGCCGGGAGCGGGGGTGGTCTTGCACAGAAATGCCAAACATGTGAGAACAGTTTCTTTAATGTGAGGATTCACTGCTTTACCTTGTGATCGTAAACTCAGCATAATGGTAATTTAGACTGTTAATTGGACAAAACAGGCGGTAAAGGCCTAGGTAAATGAAATGAAATTATTAGTATTAGTTATAAATGTGTGTCTATATATCCTGTTTCTGCAAAAAAAATGTGACTTTCTGTGACTCGTCCTTACACTGCAGGAACACGACTGTGACTGAGCACATTTTAAAATACCGGCTGCGTCACCTCAATCTGCACTGGCACATTGACCATCGATCGACACATCTCTCATTAACTTTGTCCTTGTGTGTGTTTGTACCTGGTGGCAGAATAATGTTCTGTGACAACCGCAGCATGTCTGGGCAGGTTGGCGGTTCACTGACGTGGTCAGTGTTTAGAAGTAAATTGTTAAGATGCACAGGATCAGTGGTTTATGTGTACGTGCTCATGTTGGCCACTTAGATGCAGCCTGATTTAAAAAAAAATAAAAAATAAAAAAAATAAATCCCCAATATGAAGAGGAATGCTGCTCTCCCTCCTCCTCTCTGAATCCCTTTTATGGTGCCACTGCTGCATATTACACACACACACACACACACACACACACACACAGAGCAAGAGATACAGATACATAGAGTGCAGCCATTGTAGAAGCAGTCCCATGACCATACAGGGTTACACTGCAGGGAGAGAGAGAGCTGGTGAACGTGGCTCCATAAGGAAAGGAAAGTCTTGTTGATTTACTTCCCACTGCTCAGACTGGATGTTTTCTCTAGAGAGTTGAGGGCAAGCTGAGCACCATTGCCCCCCAAAAATGCTTAAACGCAAAATGAAAGTCACCTGGGAAAGCTCTGAAGTGTTGTGCCCCACATGGTAGGAAGCTAGCCACTGTTTTACCTGACATGTTGTTTGCAGAGTGGAAACGACAGGAGGCATGACGTATCACCCACAGCCCAAATTCATCACCCTGTCCTTCATTTTTCTGCACAGACTGGTTCCAGATCTGTTCTCAGGCTCAAGGAAAAAAAGTTGCTGAGAGCTGGTTTACTGCAGTGGACAGAATTTAAAAGTTCTAATTCTTCTAATGGTTTGGCCTGCAGCCCGGTCTGGACTCTGAGGAGGACCCTGGATCCTGAATAACCCTCCCTCCCTGCCCTGACTCTTTTTATTCAAGCGTAAAGCAAACATGTCCCATGCACTCAAACACTCAACAACCCGATAGGGAATCTTAGTTTCACGCAAGCATAGCCGCTAGTCATGGACATATGGTTGATATTTGAGGCTATTATTAACCACTTGAGACACCCTTGTACAATCATCAACCGGACCCCTCCCTGTGTTAGTCCTGGTTTCTAGGAGACCATTGAGTGCTATTTATGGCCGTCTTGAAGGGAGAATGTTGGTGCTGGAACGCCAGCTATCTGAAACATCCCAAAGTTGAATATTTATCAACATTTATAACATAACTGATTACACTGGTGGGACTGACTGTTTCAGACTGATCCCTCCGGTTCAGGCTGGTCCTCGTCCTCAACACGGAAAATACTTCTCAGTATCCAACTGCATTTTACCGCAAACTTGTGACTAGTTAACTTTCTCAAGAAGGCGCAATCGCTTGTTTGCTAAGGGTCGGGTCGGGACTCCACCATTAACACACTGGCAGCATTGTATTCAGAATATAACATATTTTTATAGCACTTTTTAATGTGTGATTTTGTAAAGGTGTTAACAAGATACCAACCTTTTGTGAATTTCGCCAACTGTCTTCTCTGGTTGTCATGGAGACAGGTGCGTGCGTCTGTCTGTCTCCTGTGTGAGAGAGACGTGTGACTGACAGACGGAGGAGAGCAGGGAAAGGAAAAGCAGCTGAATGAATACACTGCTTGTTTTAAATGGGGTTAAAAAACAATTGGTAACAAAACGCAACATGTGGTGACCGGTGTTGATTGTGTGGCGCACCGCCACAAATTAGTCTGTTGGAAACACTGGCTTTATTTCAGTCAGTAACACGGCAGTGTGTTGTTATTCCATGTTGATGACTTCAGAATATAAAGTTTGATTCCAAGACACACGTTGTCTCTCATCAGGCATCAATTTGTCACGCATTATCACACTGCAGATTATTCCCCTCTGAAATATAAAGTAAGATTAAATGAGCGAATTGCAGTAAAGCTGTAAACTTCTGATACTCAATAGGCAAAAAAAAACAAAGTTGTGGCTAGTGAAAGGTAGAAAAGGAGGATTTGTACACTAATGGATGTCTTGAACAAGTATATATTTGGTACCTGGAAAACAAAATGAGAATTCTAGACAAAATAATTACAAATTATTCCTCAAAGGGCTTTGTAATCTTGAACAAAGTAAAGACGTCAAATTTTCCTTTGCCACTGTCTGCCTCACCCTGCCAGTCTTCTCTGCTGATTGTCCCTGTGCCCAGGCCCAGCACCTTCACTTAGATATTCTAGTTCATTTCTAACTCCCCTAGCTCCGCCATTTTATAAATATTATCGTTGTGTCCTTATGAACGTGTCTCTCTCGAACTATTGGCTACACCGGCCCTGTAATTCCCACTGAAACTGTTGCGTTTCCTCTGTATCAGAAGGCTCAGTCTGTATTCAGATACATATCCAACGTTGAGCATAAATGAGCCTTAAGTCCATCATATCAACTTAAACTTTATTTTGTTCCCGCTGCCCCTAAAAAATCAGTTGCTGCAGGTTTGACATAACAATCGTACTATTTGTGATTCATATGACAGTATTTCTGGCCATGCCACCCTTGGCATACAACAATTAGCTATGTTTTTCACTTTAAAATTATTCAAATGCTACACATTCATCACATCAGAGTTGCACCAATTTCATACACTTAAATCTCATCTTTAACTGCAAAATCTAAGACAGAGCTACATTGTTTTCAGCACTTCACAGTATAAAACATATAGAAACTGAATTTGTTTCATTAACCCTAACCCTTCTCCAGCTGTCCTGGTCACAGTCACATTCTTCGCTCTTCAGGTCAGCCGGTGAAATTTGTCTTGGCTCGTTGCTCCGGCCTCCCGTCGTGAATCACCGCAGGGTTTTATGTCTAGCCGAGAGCCACGGAGCAGAGAGGTGATCTGTGTTTATTAGAGAGCAGGTTCATCCCATGATGATCCACACACTACACCCTGGAGCCCAACAGATCACAGACCTGCTTTGTTAAGGAAAACAATCTACTTTGAAGAGTGCTTTTGGGTGTAAGAAACAAATTATTAATAGTAGTAGGAGTATCATGGGTTTCCCTGGAGTTGAATAAATGTCTCCTGAGTCCATATTAATTTCATAAATCTGGTTTATATTTGTGTGTGGCTGGTTTTAAAGCATAATTCTATAGAAAAACCCCTTCTATACTCCTTTTTGAGATGTTTGAGGTTTTGAGGAAGCTTTGATTTTGTCCAAAGAATAACCCTGCAAGGATGGTAAATTGTGAAATCTGTTCAAATATCCTCATTCATAAACCTTGTGTATAATCTTACAAACGGTCCCTTAGAGGACAATCCCGGGATAAGTGGACCTGATGCAATCTTGTCTTGATGTCTAAAAAATCACTTGCACTACAATCAAGATCAACATGTCCTGGATTTATTTCAGTTACCCGGCTTCACCTGACCTAACAACCGTGGGCCTGCATGAGCTGTGTCACGACAATGGTTAACAACTAGTTCAATCAACCCAGGTTTTCCCAATCCAGTGACCGTTCACTTAAGAGGCGGTGTTTGCACAGCATAACCAATCGCAAACATCTAGCACCAAATTTTACATGGGCTCGTTTAATTTTGGCAAAACTAGTAAGATTCCCAGTAAACAGAAGACGTTCAAACGTGTACATTTACTAATCTTGGGACAGTCCATCCAATAATTCTGAGTTATTTCACTCAAAACTACAAATGTGAACCTCCAGTGGGACTAGAGGAAAAGTCGGAGGATTACCAAAGCCCCTCAGAATAACATATAATCATTGGACCTTCTGGGAGCTGTTTCATTGGATAAATCAAACTTTGACTCGTTGGTGGCGCTAGACGAAATGTCAGAAGACCACCAAAGTCCCTGAAATCCAATCTCTAGTGACCATGAATGGCTATACATAATTTCACGCCAATCCATCCAGTAGTTTTTGAGATTTTTCAGACTGAGATATTTCAGACGGGTCCACGGTGGTGGAGCCATCCCGAGAGTCACTATTTTGGGTTAAATTGAGTCGGATAGAACTGATGGTGCTCAAAAGAAAGTGAAGACATATTTGTTACTAACTGGTCTTTATTATTTTTGGCGAACGAGCTATTAACCGTTCATCAACAACTGTCCCCTCTCTTTCTCTCTTTGTCCAGGAGGTCGGGTGTGTTCGTTCTCTCCGTGTATCGAGCAGGTTCAGAGGACGTGCGAGGCGTTGGTGGATCAGGGCTTCGAGGAGGTTAGCACCGTGGAGATCCTGCTGAGAGTCCACGACGTGCGAACCATCTCCCTTCCGCTGCCCGACTTTGGCCCTGACTCCTTAGCTCAGACTCAGCCCGACATTGCAGAGAAAACGCCTCCAATCCAGGCCTCCGTCACCATGAAGACCACCATCCCGCCCAGAGAAATACCAGGTCACACAGGGTACCTCACCTTTGCTACCAAACCCAGAACCTAAAGGGATCTTTCTTTATTTTCACCACCAGTAAGTAGGACGTTGTAATAAAGCCTGCCCTTTGCGCGTTCTAGTGTGTTTCCCATGTACGTTAACAAGACTGTGATAATCCAGCAGGGGCACCAGGCTCCTCCAGGTCCCGGCTGGCACTGGAGCACCAAGAAGATTTAGTTTGTGTTACGTCATTTTATCCTCCTGTCACCTGGCACTGGTTTGCTTGCATCAAGCAAGAGTGAAAATCAAGTAAAAAGTGATTTCATTTAAGAAGAATAAACTATATTTTGTCTTTTTATAAATATTACTTTTATCAATTTTTTTGTTTGTTGGGGAAAAAAGTTTTTATTTTGCGCCCTTGTATTCAAGTCAATACAATAAATGTGTGAAAAGATTATTTTTCTCCATTCTGTTGCACCACAAGCAGAAATTTCAAAGGTTTAAATCCTTCGCTGAAGCTTTTTTCTGGACTTTTCAACTTGGAAACACAGTTACATCGAGATCCGATCCCAACTAGGTCCTCAATTCTTTTTT
>NC_045741.1:4374880-4376315 GCF_008692095.1 Etheostoma spectabile
GCCTCAGTAAACGAAATACAACTTTTTTCTGCCACATGCCATTGTTTTGTCATTGAGTACATCCCACTTTGCAACACAGTTACACAACAACAGATACCTTATTTATTGATTTTGATTGATTTCAATATCGATCAATCAAACACTAAAGATTCTTTTGTATCTTAAAATGTTGTTCAGTGGTTCATCAACTGGTTTGAATGAGACATAGGAATAATGGTAACCGTAATGGACAATTCCTCTCCCAACCTGTAGGGCGAACAAAGGGGAAAAATGCTTTACTGAAAAGGTGGTTGATGTCAAGTAGCTAAATCTAATGTAATTCTTGGTGGGTAATTTAAGATTAACCCACAAATTCATCAGTAACGTTAACTGTATAGATAGACGATTAATCTAATGGTCATTTAGCTAGCATTCATCCCCCACCAGCTAGCAGCCATCCACTATCATTACAGCCCCGGGGACACCTCCACAGTCAGCCTCCAGCAGCTAGCAACCATCCACTATCATTACAGCTCCGGGGACACCTCCACAGTCAGCCTCCAGCAGCTAGCAACCAACCACTATCATTACAGCTCCGGGGACACCTCCACAGTCAGCCTCCAGCAGCTAGCAACCATCCACTATCATTACAGCTCCGGGGACACCTCCACAGTCAGCCCCCAGCAGCTAGCAACCATCCACTATCATTACAGCTCCGGGGACACCTCCACAGTCAGCCCCCAGCAGCTAGCAACCATCCTCTATCATTACAGCTCCGGGGACACCTCCACAGTCAGCCTCCAGCAGCTAGCAACCATCCACTATCGTTACAGCTCCGGGGACACCTCCACAGTCAGCCTCCAGCAGCTAGCAGCCCTCCACTATCATTACAGCCCTGGGGACACATCCCCAGTCAGGCCCCCAGCCAGCGGCTCGCCAATATCATCATCACCCTGTCAGTACTTAACTTCGGTGCTAAGGATGCTAACGGCAGTTTACTGAACCATTAGGGAACAGACCCAGGCACCTGAGTCAGAACAGCCATTCATGGGAGTTGGGAGGGGGGTGTCGCAATTCTCACTCCGCGACAGGTTCATGGAGCTGAGTGCTGCAATTTCAATTTTATTTCGCATATTGTTACATCCCTAGCAGTTAAACACGGATTTTCTGTTATTCCCTTCTCTGATGATTGCACTGCCCCAACGGGAGCTTTCCCGTTCCTAATCTCTGACACAAAGAGATCCGGTGCACCTGAAAATCATTATGACTGAGTTTTTTTAACATTAAGTTGAGTTCACCCAGCCTGCCTATGGTTCCCCTGTGGTTAGAAATGGTGATAGGTGTCAACTGAGCCCTGGGTATCCTGCTCTGCCTTTGAGGAAAATGAAAGTTCAGATAGGCCGATCTGGAATCTTGCCCCTTATGGGGTCATAAGGAGCAAGGTTACCTCCCCTTT
>NC_045741.1:4376325-4378783 GCF_008692095.1 Etheostoma spectabile
CTTTGACCGCCCAGAGAATTTGGCCCACCCATGGGAGAGAGAGATGATGGCTTCCAAACGAGCAAAGTGGCAGTTGGTCAAGGCCACACCCCCAGCTTCCACCTTGCCACCCCCCCTCCTCAAAAGCTACAGACTCAGAAATGACACATACTAAGGAAAGCTCAATGTGGGACTGGCTCTAGTGGCTGGAACCAAGGCAGAATTTTGAGACTTCAGATACAGTATTAAGGGACCACTAAAGTCTATATAAAAGAGACTTCAGTTACAGTATTAGGGGACCACTAAGGTCTATATAAAGAGACTTATATCCGTTTAGGACCACTAAGGTCTATATAAAAGAGACTTCAGATACAGTATTAGGGACCACTAAGGTCTATATAAAGAGACTTCAGATACAGTATTAGGGACCACTAAGGTCTATATAAAAGAGCTTCAGATACAGTATTAGGGGACCACTAAGGTCTATATAAAAGAGACTTCAGATACAGTATTAGGGGACCACTAAGGTCTATATAAAAGAGAATTCAGATACACTATTAGGGGACCACTAAGCAGCCAAGAAGCATGATGTCATGGGACCTTTAATAGTTAAAAGCTGGTGCTACATTTAGAGGCTGTTGGGACATTTCAGGCCTGTTAAATAGTATAATCCTGGCAATCCTGGTTTACCGTAGGCTATAAAAAGCACTGTGGTTGTCTTAGTCCGCTGTGTTGGACAGGTTGTTGCATCTTTAGTGTGTATGAAGGAGTGAGGGACAATAGTCAGTTTTCCACTTCTGGACTAGGCCAAAGACCAATCACAGCCTGTTTTACTATCAATATATCACTAACATTTATTGGCAAAAAGGCACAAAATCAACTAGAAATTGATAGCTTGGATTTATGTCACAGGTCATAAATGATGCCCTGGCTGATAAACATGGGAAACGGGGGAGTTGTTTAATTGGAGAAATGACTAATTTGGTGTCTTTGAGTTTTCTGGTTTGTGTCCGCAGGAGTGTGTAACAGTCCCTGTCAAGGACGTGGGTGTTGCTGTGATTAAACATCACATTCATCTTGTTGTTCAAGAAAGAGAGAAAAAACGTTAAAGGAGAATCTTACTGGTGGCAAGATAATCTAATTTATGACCAGCTAAAGTTGCACTAATCAGTATTTTGAAATTATCAATCAATCAAATAATTGTGTAATGTATATGTATTATATAAATATATATTATAGTATTAGTATTATCCCCCAAATCTCTCTTGACAGTTTTAGCGTCTTTCAGCTCATTGTTTTATGTCCCGCAAAAAGCCGTAAATATAGCCATTAAAAAGGAAAGGACTGCTGAACTACAAATGAATAGTTTGACTACAAATCATGTCTTTTTCAGAACAAGTGCAAGTGCTATCTAAATTTGAATGTACTTTTTTTTTTTTCCTGGCATACCAGGCATTCATTTCCGTATCATACAAAATTATGATTTCAATTTCAATTTCAATTTTATTTATAGTATCAATTCATAACAAGAGTTATCGCAAACACTTACAGGATATTAGCAACCACCTCAGAATTTACAAGGACCCAACAGTTCTAGTAGTTCCTCCAGAGCAAGCAACAGTGCGACAGTGGCAAGGAAAAACTTCCTTTTAGGCAGAAACCTCGGTCAGACCCAGGCTCTTGGTAGGTGGTGTTGACGGGCCGGTTGGGGTTAGAATGAAGAGTGGCAATAACAAAAATAGAAAAAATTAGTGTTGTAGCAGTTCTTTGTGAGTAGTTCATGGCATAGCAGGACGCTGTGCGGCATTACAAGGCACAGCAGGACGTAGCGACGTAGCAGGACGTAGCAGGGCACCGCAGTGTAGCAGTTGAACATGGCATCACAGAACGTGTAGCGGGACCATGGCGATAGCTGCTACCTGATTTCGGAGCCTCTCTGATCCAAGGGAAAGGCTGGGGAAAAAAGAACATAAGGACTCCGGGGAATGACTCCCCAGAGCTAGGTATGAGACTCTTGAAACCGGCTGGAGTTGTGTGAACGTTTCTGTTAAGGTAATAGGGCAGATCTTCTTTACCATGCAATGATTATGCAACATTGACTCAAAGTAAAGCAAACTTGTAGGGCTGCACAATTAATCCAGTTTTAATCACAATCAAGATTTTGGCTTCCCACGATCAAATTTGTGTAATCGAGCAATGTTTTAACCCGGAGCGTTTTATGAAATTATGATTTTATAGAACGCTCCGTTTTTTTTTGCTAAGCCCATCTACCATACTGCAAACCTTGATCTGATCATGTACCAGACCGAGTTGTTCTCTGCACCGTGCAGCTTAGTTTCTAGTTGTAGACAGTCACAGACGACAGAGTAATGTGAGGAACATTCAACAGATAGCAGTCGCTCATACGTCGGTCTCAAGGTTTACTAGTTTACCAGTAAACGCAACATTTTGTGTGTTTTTCAGACAACAGCAGTGACCA
>NC_045741.1:4378793-4379787 GCF_008692095.1 Etheostoma spectabile
TTAGTGTCTGTTAGCTCACAGGGCTCTAGCGTGCTAGTTAGCGTATGTTAGCTCACAGGGCTCTAGGGTGCTAGTTAGCGTCTGTTAGCTCACAGGGCTCTAAGTTCCTAGTAAACTGATGCTGTAGCTCCAAGGGTCTAGGGTGTAGTTAGCGCTGTTAGCTCACAGGGCTCTAGGGTGCTAGTTAGCGTCTGTTAGCTCACAGGGTCTAGGGTGCTAGTTGCGTCTGTTAAATCACAGGGCTCTAGGGGCTGTAGTGTCTGTTAGTCATAGGGCTCTAGGGTGCTAATTGTGTGTTAGCTCACAGGGCTCTAGGGTGCTAATTAGTGTGTTAGCTCACAGGGCTCTAGGGTGCTAGTTACTGTCTGGTAGCTCACAGGGCTCTAGGATGCTAGTTATTGTCTGTTAGCTCATAGGACTCTAGGTTGCTAGTCAGTGTCTGGTAGCTCACAGGGCTCTAGGGTGCTAGTCAGGTGTCTGGTAGCTATCAGGGCTCTAGGGTGCTAGTTAGTGTCTGTTAGCTCATAGGACTCTAGGGTGCTAGTTAGTGTCTGTTAGCTCATAGGACTCTAGGTTGCTAGTTAGTGTCTGGTAGCCCACAGGGCTCTAGGGTGCTAGTCAGGCGTCTGGTAGCTCACAGGGCTCTAGGGCGCTAGTTAGTGTCTATTAGCACACAGGGCTCCAGGGTGCTAGTCAGTGTTTGTTAGCTCACAGGGCTCCAGGGTAAGAGTAAAATTTTTCCCAGGTCACACCTAACATCCTGCCTCTCCACAAACGAAGCAATGTTGTTTTTGTGGATATGGTTTAATTTTGCGTTACATGACCCATTTCTTCTGTTAAACTGTGCCTGTGTTGGATCTCTCCTCTACTCTCTCTACTCTTATGCTCTTACGCTGAATGCAACTAACTTCAGTTAGTAGAGTAATAGCGTGTGAGACGGAGCCTGTTGGAACTGGGCAAGAGACGTGACCCATGGCCAGAATATCATAGTTCA
>NC_045741.1:4379797-4397529 GCF_008692095.1 Etheostoma spectabile
GCGCAGTGACAATAAAGACATTTCATACACACAATGTGTGTAAGTCCGCTGACCCCCATTCGACCCGTACTGGACCCATTCATAATGAGTCAGCCGTCACTCTGAGTACGTCCGTCGCACTCCCTCTTGGCCATAATCGTGCAGCCCTACAACCTTGATATTCACTGCAATGGATAAAGTCTATCTCAAGTTTTAACACTTGATTTTTTTTTTTTTTTGTATCATATGGAAACAAATGATGCCTTGACGAGCAAAAAGACTTAAAAAAAAAAATCCCAACCGGTATTGCATGTATTTGATAAGTTTTGGCTCCTCTACTGGGAGATAAAGATGTCCCACTATGATGACCTTTAGGAGGCTGATGAGAATGTTATTCTACCCTCCATTAAATAACTACTAGCTTCTCTGGTGAGCTTCCAGAAAACAGAGTCATGTAATTGAGTGAAAGCTGGAAAAACGCCCTAGCACTTAGTGAATGGTCCCACCCACACACCAGAGCAGCAGGCAGCTCTGGAGGGTCTTAATCTGCCCTGGGCCGAGGCCGGGAATAGCAGCCCTGATCTGCTGGAAATCCTGCTGCATAATCAGCTTGTCTTCTGCCCTCCTGAACCCCAACGCTGATACCAAATACATCCAGGCCTGAAACAACACTGCCAGACCACAGATGTGGTGATGCGGCACGCGACCAAATCCCAGCAAGTGGGCGTGTAAGGCTTCCAAAGTGGACGCAAGAACAGAGTCATCGCTTTAGGTTTAAAATAGTTGCAGGTATTATTTGTTCCTGAGCTGATCTCAGGTGGTGTCTTGTTGAAGGAGAGACACTGATTCTGGCTTTTTAGCTGCTAAATGTTTCACTATGTTGACCAGCTACTTATTTGGTTTGTCAGCTATTTGGTGCTAAGCAGGTAAAGTACAATAGGGTTTTAGAGTTTTTTCACGGCTGAAAATAACACGACTAGAGCGAAGAGAAACCAAAACATTGAGCTGGAAGACACTATAAAGCTTCATAGAGCTGAGTGGAACTAAGTCGTCAGGTTATGGCTTTCTGTGGCTTCCAAGCAAATCCTATCACATCTAAACATTTATTAAAAAAATACTGATTTTAGCCAACTTGGCACACATGTGACACTGCAGTAGGTCATAATGACTTATCTTCCTTACTTAGTCTATACCAAGTTTATGTTTAGGTTTTGTCAATATAAGCCTGATGAATGTGGCTGATAAACTAGTGCCAGTCCAGGTACCACCCCCAGTGATCAGTCCGATGATTGTGGAGTTGTTGGCTAATATCAGGATAGTGTTCATCATCACAAGTAGACTCAGCCATCGTTTTATAGACGTAAATAGTTAGTAGTTAGATGGTTTTCATGTGGTTAGGGTTCACCATTTTCTTCAATTAAAAGTGCTTTGTACTTGAATTAAAGGAGATCAAGCAGTTTGGAAGGAGAAAATACATCAAAATAGAATTAGTTTATTTTTCATTTTAAAGATATAGTTGCAGGTTTGTTGGTAACTGAGCTAATGGTGCACAGAGGTTGTTGTGAAGAGGACACATGGTGGATGGAGGAAGCACTGATTTAAATAGGTTAATATGTTTAGTTAAAGGTAGTTGCTAACGAAATTAAACAGCGACTGTTTGCATGGAACAAAAATGTGTCAAAAATGACAAAGAAATTCTCAGAATTCTTTCAGCTATTTGGTTATGACTTTTTCTGAGATGCTAAAACGTCTTTAGTTTTGTAAAAAATGAAAGGTGACATTCCAGTATAATTTTCAAGAAACCTGTCAGGAGTTTAACAGAGGACAGTACCGGGGCTGCCGTTAACCCTTTTAATCCTGGTGGGACTAAAAGAGACATAGAGGACGAGATGAAGAAAGCAGCGATGATGAGATTAGAGGCTGAAAACAGACTGAGAATTTACCTTCTGTTGCTGCTCCATGGTTTGAATAAACCTCTTACACAAGTCTTCATCTCGCTGTCAAAATGGCCGCGGATAGATTTTATTTCCATCAGTATTGGAATTACTTGAACTGGGTCTTTGTAAATTATAGAGTGGTCTAGACCTACTCTTTCTGTAAAGTGTCTTGAGATAATTCTTGTTATGATTTGATACTATAAATAAAAAGGAATGGAGTTTATCAAAGTCAAAGTGAGGCTAAAAGTCCAAGATTTCTAAAAAAGCTGACCTCCAGGGTCAAAGGACAGCAGAGCAGCAGCCATAGGTCATCATTGCTCAAGGACACGCCAGCAGGAGGGGGCTTTGGGCCCCTGTTTGTCCAGTTACAGTGATTGGAAAGAAGTAATTTGGTGTCAAATGATAGAACTGGAGACTTGTTCAAGCAGCAGATCCTTTATTTACAGATGGTAAAAACACAAAGGAACAGGAGGTTCTCTTTTACAAGTGTGATGAGTTACACTAAAATATATTACACACTATTAGGACTGGGCAAAATATCGCTATATGAGACTAGATGTGTGATAAAAATGTGATATGACACGTGGTGTCTTTTCCTGGTTTTAAAGGCTGCATTACAGTAAAGTGATGTCATTTTCTGAACTTACCAGGCTTAATAGCTGTTTTATTATTTGCCTTTGCCCACTTAGTCATTATGCCCACATTAATTAAGATTATTTCTCAAAAATCTCATTGTTTTTGATGAACATGGACCATTGGTTTGTCTTGTTCTCTTAATGTATCCTGTTTTTTTTTTACTATAAATGAGGTTAATTGACCATATTATCCAAAAATAACGGTGAAACTAAAGTTAATAAGTTAGTGTTACGTAGTTTTAAAAACGTCAAAAAAAGTGTCAACCATTGGAAAAAAGAGGCAAAAGTGTTGAAAAGGGGACAAAAACGTAAGAAAAAGTTAAAAACATTGATAAAAGCATCAACAAATGTGTGGATTTTCAATTTTGACAGGGAGACAACTAAATGCTAAAACAAGACTAAATGTTTTCTCTTTTGACTAAAACTAGACTAAAATGACGCTACTTTTAGTCAACTATAACTTGACAAACAAAAAAAGATGTGTGGATGACGAAATATGACTTAAACTAACAAGGCACAAGACTAAGTCTAAATTTAAAATAGGTGACAAAATTAACACTATTTGCAGCGAGGTATTTATGGGCTAGTGTTCCTTTTTGGTGCCCCATATCCAATCTTGATCACAGACCTACTTTGAGGTTCAGCCATCTGGCTATGCCCCCCCCCCCCCCCTCTCCTTTGAGAGGAGAGAATGGGGGGCAGAAAATGTCTCGTCTGTTTTCTGTGTTTTACGTGTTTTGAATATTGAGAGACTTAACTTTGGATCCACTATTGTAGTGAAGTGAAAGGCAGTTGCCTTATCCACATTTGCTTTCATTTAGAGCACAGCTTTTTTGATAGTGGGTGATCTTTCACTTTTAGTTTGGAATTGTGGCGGACTGAATGCTTTTCATACAAGCCATTAATTAAAAAAGAAATGTTGACATTGCATTATTACAGGAGACCCATTTGCTGCAGGCGGATACCAGCCGTTTAGCCCATAGATTCTATCACATAATTGTATCCTCATCAGCGAGCACAAAAACAAAAGGCGTGGCCATGGTTGTCAAAAGGAATGTCCCACTTAAAGTGTTGTCCTCTATGTCAGATGATACAGGCAGGATTGTGATCTCCAACAGAACTTGGTGCCAGAAAAATTGGGCTCATCCGCCTAATGTTTTTGATTGCAGTTTCTATAATACGCTCACTAATCAAATGCTGGCGTTAACAGAGTGTTCTGTTGTTCTTTCTAAGCTGTGTGGGACCCAAATATTGATCGGTTGAAAGCAAAGGCCAGTAGGGACCAGGATCAGGCCTGCTCTGAAATCATGGGCCAGCACCTTGAGGCTTATAAATATTTGGCGTGCAGGTGTGCAATGCACCTGTAAGGACTATTCCTTTTTCTCAGGTAGACATAAATTTTTTCACACTAGATTTTGTTTTTGCATCTCCTCAATTATTTCATTCAATTGATAAAGCAATGTTACTTCCAATGGGACTGTCGGACCATAAAGGCGTCCTTTACGCCAACACACTGGGCCAGTTATCTCAACGTGTGGTGGTTTGAGGGTGCTGAAATACTGCTTTACTGAAAAATGAATCCTATAACAGTTTATTGCAGAATTCCAAATATTTTCAGAAATTAATGTTGGCTCTGTGGACGACCCCAGGATATTGTGGGACACAATAAAAGGTTTTATTAGGAGCGACAACATACTTTTATGCTCTAATGCGTGCAAAGCTACGTCACTGAAGCTGCAAAACTTTGAAGCAGAGTTCTCCTAATTAGACTCACTGTTACAAACTAATTTTGCTGATCGGATAGCTTTAGAACGATCATTAGTCAAGAAACAAATAAGCCATATTCTGAAACCGAAGTCGGAATTTCCAATTCCCAGAGCAAGACTGTGATGGCCACAGCCATGGCCACACAACCAGCTTAACCTCATGCACTTATATTTTTCCTTAGGTTTATATTAAGTTGATATGTTTGTTTCATACATCTTCATTTGTTGTAACCATTTATTCAGTTACAAATAATTTACAGGACACTTGTTTCATTTCACATGCATCATACTTTATTTGATTTATACAAATGTATCTTTTAGCAAACGCACACTATTAGTTACTTTTTGATGGTCATACTGTTATGTATTCTTTTGAGCTTACCAGTTGGAGTCCACACCCAGGAGTGATTCAGGTCTGATGACTTTAAAGGGGTGGCGCTTAGAAAAAGAGCAGCTTTATAGGGGAGGTGGCCTAATTGGACACTACCACTGCTTGATATGTCTAGGGGGGGTAGCTTTATTCTCGCTGTGGGTATTCTGGGGGTTAGATATATATAAAGTAATTTTTTGTAGAGTTAAGATAAGTACAAGTATATGTTATTTGGAACGCATTTTTAGGTAGGTTTGCCATTATTTGTTTCTGAAGTTAGTTTGCAGTTATTGTTTTTTCTCCCCCTGTGTGTTTAAATTGGTCTGATCAGCCAATATATAAGGCCCCTTCGTTTCTTTGTTAGGAAGGTTAGTTGTATTTTTGAGTCGCTTATGTTTTGAGCTTTAGTTACTGTTTGTTTGACCTCTTTTAAGGGCCCAGAACTTAATCTTTATTTTGTAGTAACCATTTTTGAGAAATAAAAACTCTTACTTTTGAATTTCTCTTGTGACTCCTCATACTTAACTGCTTGGTCCCTCACAAAGACATTACTATTACTTTCAGGGTGCTAGACCTAGTCACCTTCTCACTATGAGATTAAGATCCAGTGATTATTTTGCATATATTCTCTCTATTAAATCCTCAGTTGGTAGAACGGACCCTGTTGAAGTAAATTACATTACATTTTATTCCAACATGTATGAGTCTGAGGTTACTTTGGATAAATCCCACTGTGACAGCTGGTTGAATTAGCTTGACTTAATTTACCTTAAATATCAGCAGAGGAATCAGCTAATCTACACAAATTGATTACTATTGAAGAACTGAGATGGGAGTACAGAAAATCACTGGGCTTTGATGGGATTCCCCCTGAATTCTATGCAACCTTTTGGGAACAGTTGGGCCCTTTCCTTCCTGACATGATTAACTTCTCTATTGAAAAGGGTGACTTCTCAAGGGATGTTAACTTAATTTCCTCACTCCTGAAAAAGGAAAAGGATCATACAGAGTGTTCTAGGTATTGAACTCTGACATAAAACACTGACGTAAAAATCTTCGCAAAGCTCCTAGCCCGTTGTTTGGAGTCACATTTGGCAAAATTAGTGAACTCTGACCAAACAGGATTCTTAAAAACAAGACTGGCAGCAGACAATGTTAGACACCTTCTCCACATTGTTGATGTTGAGGACAATAAGACCCCAATGTCACTTCTCTCTCTTGACACAATAAAAGCATTTGACAGACTTGAGTGGCCATTTTAATTGTCAGTCTTAGAGGTGAAGGGCCTCGGAAAAATTCCATTGGTATGATTAAAGATATGTATTCTAATCCCTCAGCCCTTTATTTCCAGTTTCTAGACCCTCCCAAAAAGGTTGCTCCTTGAGTCTTGCATTATTTGTCCTCTCTCTAGAGAAATGGCGGATTGATTATGGTGTCACCAATATACATTTATAATCCACAGCATCATCTCTCATTATTTGCGATTTATGTTTTGGTCTTTTTAGAAAACCCTTCTCAATCTCCCCCCCCCCCCCCCCCCCCCCCCCCCCCCCCCCTTCTATCTTTATGGAAGTAAGGAAGCTTATCAGACTTTAAAATTAACTGGTCATAGTCAGCACTACTTCATTTAAATGATTCTGCTCGCAATTCAATCATCTCTGATAACATCCCCATTGTTAAGCAGTTTAAATATTTAAGCATTGAGGTCTTTCCTTGCTTAAACCGGATTGTTAAGCATAACTTTTCTGTTGCTCTAAACATAGGGTGACCAGAGGTCCCCAGTTTCCGGGGACAGTCCCCGGTTTTGGTGACCTGTCCCCGGAAATGTCCCCGGTTTTCACTGTGACTGACAGACCCGAAATTGGAGTGAAAGAAAGAAAACACTGGCGAAACGGAGATAGTCGCTCAAGACAAGCCCAGAGATGTTTCAGAAAGTCGTATTTTACGATGCTAAAATCACTGGTTATTTACATGGAGTCTGGTGGGTTTAGCCAACGCAATTTTGTGGACTTTTATGTTTTAAAAAAGGATCTTAATCTTTAACAGAAAGGTCGACCTCCTTAAAAATCCTTTACATAATGTGGTCTGTTGGGGGAAACAGCTCTAGGTCTAGTGTCCCCGTTTTAAGTTTTACAATAATAAAAACATGACGTGTTTAGGAGGTAAAACCGCTTCTGAGCTGAAAATTTCCCCGGATTTTGTCTGAGAAATCTGGTCACCTTATCTAAACAGCGTTTTGAAAGATATGTAAAACTGGATGTGTCTCCCCATGTCGATTCAAGCCTGTGTCTCTGTGGTCAAAATGAATGAGGGACCCGGGGAGGGACAAATGTTTCCATGGGCCTCCTTTGTGGTCTCATTACTGTCTAAATATTGATAGGGCAGCTTGTTTGAATGTGTTCCAGTTGTCTCCTAAATTACTATTGATCAGTTTTTGGATTGAAAAACGATGCTGTTTGGTCATGTTTCAGAATTACTGCTAATCTGCAATATTTTATTGGATTTTACAGTATATACACCCTCTTTCTTATTTTTTTGTGCATGTAAATGAATAATTGACTTACTTTCCATTGGAAAGCTGCAAGTGAACATTTGTGTGACTCAGGCTTTCTTTTCCAATGAATGATTAATGCATCGATCTACAACGAGATGAATAAAACATGTCCTGTACAGTTTCCCAGAGCCCATGGTGATCCTTTCGAATTGCTTGTTTTGTTCATCCATCAGTTCAAAACCCAAATATAATCAGTTTACAATGATAAAACACTGAAAAAAGCAACGAATCCTAACATTCAATAAACTAGACAACAAATGTTTTACATTTTTAGCTGGAAGAATGTCTGTCAGACCGACATTCATGTTTGATGATCCTCTGACTTTCCCAGTTGACTTTTGCGGTTTTTAATCAGATATCTCAACAACAGTTAACTGGATTGACATGATGTGGTACAACCGTTCATGTTCCCCCTGGATGAATTGTTACAACTTTGTAATAACCTCTGACTTTTAGCGCCTTTTTTTCTAGCGCCAATAGCAGGTCAACATTTGAACGTGTCCAATACTTTGGTTTATGACCAAATACATGCAACACTAATGACACTCCCATCAGCCTCAGCTGGCCTTTGTGTTTAGTGCCCATTTGTAAGCATTAGCATGCAAAACTGAAATGCAGAATAAAGTAAATATCATACCTGCTGAACATCAGCATGTTAACATTTTTGTTGTGGGCTAGCTGTTGTTAGCGTTTAGCTCAAAGTCCCGCTGTACCTAGGTTCAGCCTCACAAAGCTGTAGACTGTTGTTGTTTATTTCTATGGAAGAAGTATTCATGTCCTTTACTTAAAATGCTAACATTTTGCTAATTTTCAGGTTTATAATTGAATTTAGAGGTTATATCGAAAATTACATGGTTTAAAAAAAGCTAAATTTTTGTTGTACTGCACATTGATGCCGATAATCTTTCACCCTGTGTGTTGAACTCTAGCTACAGAGTGAGACATTTTACTTCTGTTCCATCTCTGTTTGGAGTCGCACATGCACAGTACCTAGTTAAGGACTACTAGCCAGTCAGAAGCAGAGTATGAGGGCCCTGACATTACCATAGGTAAGGACTACTAGCCAGTCAGAAGCGAGTATGAGGCCCTGACAGTAGCTAGGTAAGGACTAGCCAGTCAGAAGCAGAGTATGAGGACCCTGACAGTACCTAGGTAAGAACTACTAGCCAGTCAGAAGCAGAGTATGAGGGCCCTGACAGTACTAGGTAAGGACTACTAGCCAGTCAGAACAGAGTATGAGGGCGTGCCCTGACAGTACCTGGTAAGGACTACTACCGTCAGAAGCAGAGTATGAGGGTCCTGAAAGTACCTATTAAGGACTACTAGCCAGTCAGAAGCAGAGTATGAGGTCCTGAAAGTACCTAGGTAAGGACTACTAGCCAGTCCGAAGCAGAGTATGAGGGCCCTGACAGTACCTAGGTAAGGACTACTAGCCAGTCCGAAGCAGAGTATGATTCCAAAAAGCATAATATGAGAACTTTAAGTAAAAGTACTAATACCACACTGAAAAAAATACTGAAAATGTTACTTAAGTAAAGGTATGTAAGTATCATCAGGAAAAGGTACTTGTATAAGTATTAAAAGCAGAAAACATCCTCCTATAGTAGAAAGAGTAAAGGATCCAACCAGCTGTGAGTTTAATGGTCTCATCATCTCAGCTGGACTTGGCTGTTATGGTGTTGGATAGTTTCACTTTTATTAAAACATCATATTTTATAAACTTCATGTGTTTTGTGTTCTAAAAACTTCATGTGTAAAATAACTAAAGTAACTAAAGCTGTCAGATGAATGTAGATGAGTAATTAAGGTAAGTAGTAACTAAAGTAACTAGTAACTAAAGCTGTCAGATGAATGTGGTGGAGTAAAAGGTAGAATATTTCTCTCTGAAATGTGGAGGAGTAGAAGTAGAAAGTGGTGTGAAAAGAAATGACAAGTTCCTCAACATTTGTACATAAGTACAGTATTTGAGTAAATTCCACCACTGATAGTATGGTTTATGGGATTCATGATTTATAAATGGAGCAACCTTAAAGAACAGATTTAGATAATGCAGATCAAATTAAATGGACTGATACATGAAATGGAATTAAAGGAGAATGTCACTGTTTGTCAACCATCCGCTGAGCTTTAACTGTGACAGTCACTGTTACCCTGGGAACCACCCTCATTAGAATACAACACCAGCCTCGTCTCCGCCGACATTCCTGCGGCAGTTTGGATCGGGGCCAATCGTCTTCATCACTGGGGTGCGGGGTCACCCACTGAGTGGGACAACAATGGAGGGTTAATCAGCGTTTCTCTGCTCGTCCTCCTTTTAATGGGCGAGCTGGCTGGCAGGGGGCCACGGCTGAAAATGGGAGCTGAGCAACGGGTGCACTGGGGACCCTTCTGGGAAAAGAGGGTTTGGAAGCCTGGAAAAGACCCAGTGTGAAGAATTTAAATGCAGTCTCTCATACCAAAGGCACAGAAACAATCAGATTTGTGCAGATTCAAGTGCCAAAAATCCAACGTTAAAAAAAACCAACATCCAAAATGAATTACAAATTTTACATAAAGACTGGAAGCAGCTCGGGAAACATCTCTAAAACTCATAAATTAAGGTGTTGTATTTTTTTTCATTAGTAAGTACAGTACATGGTGAAGAAGCATGGTGGCCCAATGGTTAGCACTGTGACCTCACAGCAACAAGGTCCTGGGTTTGAATCCAGGTCGGTCCGGGCCTTCCTGTGTGGAGTTTGTATGTTCTCCCCATGTTTGTGTGGGTTTCCTCCGGGTGCTCTGGTTTCCCCCGCCCATCAAACACCAGGTACCAGGTTCTCCAGTCAGTGCCAATGATCAAGGCACTGGTTCAGATCTGGAGTTGGTCCCTGGGCTCCCCACTGCTCCCTTGAGGGATGGCTTTGATGCAGAAAATGAATTTCGCTACATATACAGTATGAGTGAATAAAGTACCTTTACAGTGTGTAGAAACTACACTTTATGGTTTGTATGGGAGAGGGGAGGAACTATTTGTTTTTACTTCAATAATATACATTATCTGAAATGGGACACTCATAATAATACTAATGGTGATTTTACTTTTGGTTTGTACATTTACTGATCTCAGATATTGATTGATAAAGTCCCAAAATTGATATTTTATTATGCCTTTTCAGTATAAATAGGGTTCATTGACCCCCTTTTTGCACTAAACTGTTTCCTAAACAGAAACTAAGAGTTTCTTCTTACTTGTACAATTGACGGCATGGGTTCTCTGAGAATCTCTTTTATATCTAGGAAAAACAGACATTTCCATATTTGATTTGATATTATTTGGACATTTCATTGACTTAAAAAAATGTAAGGGTATCAGGACCTTGTGAATCAGCATCAAATCAATTTGGGAAATCAGTGGGGATACCCAGCCCTAATGGAATCTCAGAACAACATTTCCTATAAATAATGTGGATCATAATCAGCAGATGTTGAAATCATGAAATGTAAATCTGCAGACAGGAAGACAGGAAGCGTCCACGCCTGCAGATGAGTGCATTCTCAGTGTGTGTCAGCGGACTGTAAGTCCTTGTGAGTTATCAGCGGTGGTGTTTCTCAGAGGTCAGAGTCGAGGCTTTTGTTCTGCCTCGCTCTGACGTCAGCCACCCGTCAGCTGAGTCTTTGTTGCACTTTCTGCTGCTCTGAAAATGGATCCTGTGTTCTGCACACACCACGGTGGAAAAAAAAGGATTTAAAGAGCGCAGGAGACTAAATATTCCTGAGACATTTTTAGCAACATGTATGTAAACTGGAAGATGACTCTTCTTCTCAGCTGAATTCACACGCCTCTTTTCCACTGTAGATGTTACACAATGTGTAGCCCACATCACAAGTTATGTTTATTTCTCCAGTTTTTATGTTTTTGGGAGAAGTATCTGAAGCTAAATTATGTATTTTAATGCAGTGTTTTCCTTAGGTTTGTTGAAGATGTAGATGCGCCTATTTGGCGAAAAGGGATTAACGCGTCCTTCTTCAAGAGAATATTACATTTTTCAACTTGAAAAATAAGAAGAAGCATTTTCCTCGAAAAGTTTGTGTCCCTGGGTTTTTGAGTCTCTTTTTCACATTGCTTTAGACCATTATTATACCCATATGTCTGTCTAAAACGTTGGAAAAACTAGAGCAGGTAATCACCCAAAAAGCCTTGCTAAAGTCTAATTACATTCATTTGACAGGTGTTGCTCACAGTAGCTTGGGTGCTGCACCCAAACTTTATAAGGGTGGGGAAAACCTTGTAATGTATTGTACTTTGCAATTTAAAGGGGCTGTAAATAATTTTCAGTTTGTGTTGATTCTAGCGACTGCTTCGGACAACAGCGGTAGTGTTTTCACCACACTTGAGTTAGCGTTACCGGGAGGGCATGTAGTCGCGATGAATGTTTTACTTGGACAGAAAATCATTTTTTGTACAATAAGAGAATATGTTACAGATGCATCGTTGCATTTTAAGTGTTGCAAACAGAAACTTTGGATGTCTCGTGAGCTAAACCAGATAACGTCATCACTGTCACTGTGTCACGAGCCAAAGCAGTAAGAGTTTGTTGCAGCAACCAACGTAATATTTACTTAGATTTATGAATTGCATTTCATGAATCCCGAGAATGCTTTACACTAGGACAGGAGGACAAGGGAAAAGACAATAGCTTAGCATTGCCAGGTTAGCTCAGTTGGTAGAGCAGGCATTAATAAAAACTACATCAAAATAGCGTTCTTTTTAGTCTCGTTTGCTGTCACTGGTCATTTCTGATCATCAGATGGAACATTACACAGTTTCAGAAACATTTAACAGTTACATATAATCACTTTAAAAGACATCCTGGTGTGTGGAAACATTTACAAACAATCTTAGAGGTTTAGGTGACAAAAAAAACAGTTTCATCATTTCCAATATGTAGGCCTACATGAAATATAGTTTATGTAAATGCATTTAAAGCTAAAGCAACGACAAGGAACCTTCATCTTGTGTTGATGTTAGTGACCCCTGTGGACAGAAGCAAAGTGTTTCCATGAGTGCAACCACCTCTTCATCTTCATCTGCCTAGCGCTTGCGTTTTGTGCATGTCATTTGTTCAAGCAGCAATTATGACTCATATAATTATAATAATGGCGCCTCTCAGTGGCCGCAGTAATCATGATGGGAACAAAGCATAAAGTAAGGTGATAAAGTATAAGAGCGCCAAATTTGACAGTTTAGTTCAGCGGTCTTTACAGTTGAATTAAAGATTAGAGTGAGGACGTTGCAGTGTGTAGCTGACTAGTCAAGAGTAGGAAAATAGATTATGGTTTGGGTTAAAACCAACTTGAAAACATCCGCTTCACACTCTTAACAACAGTCGAATGTGGTGCATACAGTAATAAATATGTACAATACCATTTACAGTGCATTACATTTCATAGCGATATGTAGGAATTGTTCATGAGAGGAGCCTGAGTGAACATGTAGGCTAAATGTAAGAGCTGAAGGACAATTACCGCAACGGTCAGTATCTTATCTGAGCAAAATGTAAATGTGAAGCCTGTTCTTTGTCTACAGACAGAGTACACATAAGAGCAGATATGCTGCATGAACGCAGGCTGTTATCTGAAACTCCTGCAGAGGTGATTGTAAAATGACATCATGGTCAAAGGAAACAACATCAAGGCGCTTGTTAGACAACATATTTTTTTAATGCTTAGAAAGAATCTGCGAGTGTAGGCGTTTACATAACTTCTTATTGCCAACATAAAAAAATATACGTTTTCCTGCTGCCTTAGAAACACCATCAATAAGTTGATTCCACTGAATTCCTGAGTGACGTTTTACAGTGTAGGTGCAGTTTGTCCCAGGTGGTCACACTTCATTATTTTGAGTCTTTTAATATCTAAACGCTAGATAACTTTCTTAGCCTTTAATCAGCACAAAGTATGTATTTAAAGGTGGTGAAAATAATAATAAACATTGCATGTGCAGCACTTTTCATGACAACATTAAAAAGTATCTAAATCAAAAAGTGAAGAAAGGGTAGCACATCTCAAGGTCCCACGTTAAGGAGGACAAAGTACTGTCATTACACCTATTCATTAGGCTGTGCGTTGATTTATTGTGATGGGAGCCTAACTGAATTGAGATGACAGTATGTTGTCGTCCTTTACGTGGGACCTTGAGGCGTGCCACCGTTTCTTCACTTTTTTGGAACATGCCTATTGGATTTGGGGTTTAGCACCCCATTGAGAATCTCCACTGTTGAAGCATGCAAGCTCCTTTTACAACTTCAAAATAAAGTTTTTAAAGCTTTAGTGCATAACTTTTTGATATTAATACATGTCCATTACATTCAAGCCATGGTCAAGTGAATTGCTGCAAAGCTAATGAAGACTATCAGCTCCACACCATTCTCTGGATTTCTCAATATAACCATGTTCAGAAGATTGTGCCGTCCGGTAACTTTCCCAAAAACTCGAGTGAAGATAATTACTTCTCATGAAGAGTCCATCATGTTTTTTTAATCCTCTGTGTCCTCCTTGGCTACTAGCAACTGCGTGGAGGAGGGGTGGGGGGGGCATGTGCAATCACGAAGGCTTGTATCATGTGGACGTGCCGACTCCTTTGTTGTCGTTACTTAGAATTCCTAATGGGGACGACAGAAATGACACACTATAGCTTTAAACAAAAAAAAACTAAAAATGAATAAATGCAGCACAATGAAGTAAGATAAGACAAGTGTGAATTAAAAAAAAAAAAAACTTAAAAGACTTGAACTTAAAAATAAAAACTGTATACCGGTTGAATCATCATGTCTTTGGTCACACTTTTACATCATGTTCAATTGAACCAATCTGTCAGTTTATCAGCAGAATATAAAACCTATGAAAGCATCGTTGCAGGCTTTCTGATTGGCTGCCGGTGAAATCACACGTTTGAAACGCTTGTCATTGAGGAAGTCAAAAGTCATAAAAAGACGATATGAGAGAAGGAGCGCCGGTGCCCTGCGTGCTGGCTCAGAGTTGGCACTTTACATACCGACAGTCACAGCTCAACCTTGTGATAACAAAGCAGGACGCCGACACAGTTCTTTAAAAGGCACCGGACTGGTGTGGTGCTCATAATAACTGAAACTGTCTGAAAACATTACTACTCACGCTCAGAACACACTCAAAGACAAGCTGACCTTGAAAACTGAATAAAAATGAGTTAAAATATGAGTAACAGAATGCTTCAGGTTTCCATTATAAGTGTTCTGGTGGCTTGAAATGAATTTTCTCTATTCATTATTGTGGACAAATGTAGCACCTGAAGTAGATATTATATGTGATGAAGTTGATGTACTGCTTGCATAATTCTTTCACTTTTTGGATTGTACCCACATGGTTGAAGGCATTTATTTAATCGCTTTGGATAAAAGCATCAGCTAAATTAATTTAATGTATAACATCTGCATTGGCTGATATTACCGGCTTATAAAGGTAATGTGACCATTGTGTCAGCAAACAGTTGTTTATTTACACATGCAGCAGTCCCAGAGCGACGTGATGATTCATTTACAGCCGTGCTTGTGTCCACATGATGAATGTAAGTCCAATATCCACGGGCCTTTACTACGATGAACACTTAACACCTTAGTGTCAGGAACAAACCCTGCGCAATAACCCTGGAACACCAAGCACCCACAAGTACAAGTGTAATTGTCACATACAAACAGTACAATGTAGTGCAATTTTATTCCTGCAATTTAACTCATCCTAAGTATATTAGGAACAGCAGACAGCTATATATACAGCATCTGGGGAGCAAGTGTCTTGCTCAGGGACTCTGACATGTTTTAGCTGTATGTCTATTTCAGTCCTTATGTGTGTACACATACTTGGTCATTAAAGGGTAATTACTGTTTTTTTTTCAACCTGGACCCTATTTGCCTATATTTTTTAGTGTAAGTGACTGATAGGAACAACAACCTTTGAAATCGGTCCAGTATTAAGCATGAATGCTGAAACCGGCAGCCACATGCCAGGCTGCTATGTAACCCAATGGGGCAAATGTTCAGCGTCAGTTTAGTGCACTAAAAGTGCTTTATTTTCCCACTGAAATGCTCAGATTATTATTTTAAGTGTGCTAGTGCTAATCCCACCAGACTCCTTTAAAAAAAACAATACTTTTAGCGTGAATAGAGCAAACATATTTTCACTTGTAAATAGGTAATCTACGTGTTTATTTCAACCAGAACTAGAGTTGTGATGGTTGGAAAAGTGGAAAGACAAAACCAAATTGTTGTTCATGTTTTTATTGTTTCCGTCGAGTTTGAACAATGCTAAAATTACTGTTTATATACATGTCTGGTGGCTTTAGTGAACGCAATTTCACGGATGTTTTTATGTTCTAAAAAAAGATCTTACTCGCTAACAGAAAGGTGGACTTCCATAGAAATTCTTTCCATAATGTTGTCAGACATTTAGAATAATAATCTGAGTCTGTCAGCAGCAACAAGCACTTTTGGGAACGTACTGTACATACAAGCTGCACAATTGCTCTATTGACTTACACTGTAGCTTGGTTCACCACTGCCAACTGCAGCGATTGTTGCTTAATACTGGACCGATGTCAAACACTGTTGTTCCTATCAGACACAAAAACATAAGGAAATAGGTTGAACAAGGCCAGGGGGGGAAAAAACGGTAGTTACCCTTTAAAGCTGATTCTGATTGTGACATTTGCTTTCTTTTAGCTCTGTTTTTGGTCTCCACCAACTCCTGAGAGAAATATCTGCTCTTTAGCTGCTATAATGCCTCTTAACTTCCCAAAGGAAAGAATCCCTAAGTTGGGACGCTTCTGTATTAGCTACATTTCTATCCTAAGATAAGATAAGGATTTTTTCCTAAATGCACTTATGAAACATGTCTCTCTAATACCAAAAATCCTTAAGGTCATTCTAAACTGAGATAAGATGAGATTTGAGACTGGGGGAGTTTTTGTAACGAGGCCCCTGATCTACATTTTCCTTGGAGTACGTGCAGCCTGTATGTAGGCTGTGAGTCACTGTGTCATGGGATGCAGCAGCCAGAGCATTGTGCTTTTCTCAGAAAATGGAAAACATGGGGATGAGTCTGCTCGGATGGAAGTGCATGCAACTGACATCTGGCTAACAATAAAAACTAAAGAAGAAGAATTTCATTGCCACCAGCTGGAAAGAAATGACACCTACGCTCACGGGATGACTGACAGACCATACAGATAGCAGTGGTGTATTTTGAAATATTAAAGGCAGCGTAGAATATTATGTGTCACTTTTACTGAGCTCCATGCTTTTACCTCTTTATTTGTTAATCGGGGAGATTTCTGGATCTGGAAACTGAGAACGTCAAACTGTTCCTTTAAGTTCAGTAGGACCATAATGCATTGCTTTGAACTGCCTAGTCTAAAGAGGATTTGAAGGCTGTATTTGTTGAATATTACCAGTCTACTTCAAATTAAATCTGGAGAGGTCATAAAGACTTTGACCGCTAAAAATGAATATATTAGATTATAAGACAGGATAAGTCATGTTACAGGTGTGTATAAGTCCACAGGGTTGCAGGCTTTGTATCTTTACGTGTGATTTGTGTAAGCAGTCAGGAGAAGGTGTGGCACGTTTCTGCTGCAGAGGTTTTGTCCTCAGCTGTGTGGACGTGCAGGACAGACGTGAGGACGCAGGTTGGACTTTGGCCACTGCAGCAGCTCTCCAGCAGTAACCAGGAAGAAGCCCTCTTTCAGCATAAACGGTTGGATCATAAATCCATCCTGATTAAGTTGATAGCCAGAGCTTTTTCTGAGGCTTGCTAAACAAAAACAAAAGGTGGTAAACTGGTTTGAAACTCTCCTTATAGTAGAATCTGTCCGTTTAACAATCAAAAGCCAGTACTACTGGAAAGACATTAGACATTAGAGAAGAAGTGGACAAAATCTTCAAGATGGATTTCCCCTTGGACCCTTTGTTTTTCTTATTGGAGATAATCCCTGAGCACTTGCTTTCTAAGGACCAAAGTTACATGTTACACATCTTGTTAATGGCCGCAAGAAAAATGGTTACTATTAATTGGATGAGACCTGGCCCCCCTACAGTAGCCCAGTGGAAACAAAAACTTAAACAATGGAAAATATGACTGCAATTTTACAGCTGAAGGTACCAGTGTTTGTGTAAAGATGGACTCCTGTCATTCTAGGCCTTGATTTAGAATAATTTAAACATACTGATGTGCAATGGTGTATTTATCCTGCTTCTATGTAGTCAATATGGTTGAACGAAGCTCAACACAGGGTGACCCTTTTGTTTTTTTATTTTTTTTATTGGTTAATTTTTATTTCGTTTTTGTTGATTTGTAAAAAAAAAAGTTTAAGTGTTCTGTATTGTGTTGCTAAAATTGCCTGTAATGTTCAATTTGGGCAATAAAGTATGGAAGGTCTGGCTAGTCCACACAGCATTCTGGGATGGGAGAAAACCGTGCTCT
>NC_045741.1:4397539-4397630 GCF_008692095.1 Etheostoma spectabile
ATTGGCATTTCTTTAAACCAATCACAATCGTCATGGCCGGCGCTATGCACCAATCAGAGCCTCAGTGCCTCTGCTAAATAGTCTCAGGAAG